>NC_142622.1:637500-955000 GCF_059453375.1 Lepisosteus platostomus | reverse complement strand
TTTGGTTACAAAAAGGTTTTGATTAAACAATAGTCTTATAGTTAAAAATTTTGTTATAATTATACTGGTTCACAGCACTAATTATTGCAGGTCATCTGAAGCTGCTGAATTGTTTTAAGCATTGTTCATTGCAACAACACTCTTATAGAAAATGTTTCCTTTCATCTACATCTTAAAATCAAATTATTTTTATGTCTTCATTAGAAAGCATTTCTCCCAGCTTTCCATTAAAATTTGTAACCGATGATAGTAAAATTTAAATATCCATCCTTTCTCAGTATCACTGGCAGTTTTGTTGCCCATCTCTGAGTGAGGCAGGATAAGAAGGGGTGAGGCACTGTGAACGACTCGGACCTCACTAAACCGCAGCTCAGCGCAAGTATGAAAGGAGTAAAGAAAAGTACAGGAACAAAAACCAAGCCGACCAAGGCAGATTCTATTCTAAAACTTTCAGAAAAGACTCTCTTCCAGGCTCTGTTTAACTGTCGAAGCCAATTACAATGTGTAAATATAAGGCACGATCACAGCAAGTTCGTATTTTGTTTCAGCACAGCTGAACTTTTAGGATTGTTAATTAGAGCTGACCTGTTCAGGTTACAGTGTTGTGTAGATGGTCCAGGACTACTGACTGTGGACTATAAAATAAAAAAAAACTGTAACCGACAGAAACAGATGCAAACTGTCTGCAGGGGGAGGCTTTGTACAGTTTAGGGATATATGAATATATTATAATGTACAGAATTCCAATGATGCAGGAAAATACTCAAAAAACGAAATAATTGCCACAATGTGTAATTACTGTGACTTTGGTGCCACAAAGATTGAGCTGTAAAATAGCCACAAAAGGTCACCCTTAACAATTTGGTTCGCAAATACAGTCTGTGCTAAGTTATAGACAAAAAATAATATTATTATAATAATGTATATTATTATATTGACATTTTATTAAAATAATATAATTTCTAATACACAATATTTTAATACAAATCAAAACCTACTTTAATGTAGGTATGGAGAGAAAAGTTACTGATATATAAAAGCAAGAAAGCATTTAAAGTTACAGTATATGTTCTAATAGCACCCAAATAATGACAGAAGCATGTTCTATAAAATACTATTCCACCGTTTCACACAATTCTTCAGAATGTAATCAAAATGGCTTAGAAATGCAAATTAAAGCCATGTTAATCTTCCATTAAAAAAACTCTGCTGCTATATAAATAAAATATAATATTTGCAAACTGTGACAAATGATCAAATATGCTAACATCACTAATATACATCAACTTCCATGTACATAAAACAAGGAAAAAAATAGATGTGAGCTGCAAGGTTTGACAGTACTATGTCACTTCTAAAAGCTGGTTATCAGCTCCAGACTGGAGCAGCACTCTCTCCCTTCGAAAGAGACAGAGGCCGTCGTCCACACAACTAACTGCTTTTATGCCAGCAGTAAATTTCAAACACCTATTAACTCCTGCCGCTGCCCTCAGTGTTTACTGTATCCAGCAGTGCGGCTGCTTCTCTTTGCAACAGAAGCTGAAAGCCAGGACATCTTCATACAGCACTCACTGAGCCAGTCAGGGGGCAAAGAATTACAACGCCACCAAACAACGAAGCAGCGCTTTACTGGTGCCACCTGGGGAGGGGTCCGGCAAGGGACCGCAATCGGGACACGGCCGAGAACGAGCCGGAGTGCAGAACCCATTCCGGCAGAAAACGCCAAAATGTGAAATAACAGAACCTGAATCTATTCCAGACATGTACCTCATTACAGACTTAGCAAATTAAATCACAAATAGGATTAGAGAAGAATAATGTAACAATCTTTCCCCACGGTCCCTGGAGCATTCAGTCATAAATTGGGTTTGCAGGAAATGGCGCCGGTACGGCTGAAGACGGGGAAAGAGCTTCAGGTGACGGGCTCTGGGCCGCAGAGCAGCTCTGAGGGAGGTGAGGATCAGCAAAGGAAAATGTCTCTGTGCTCCGAAACATCCCAGATTTCACTGCTTAAAACATGTTGCATCGCTCATATTCATTCACCTGCACTGCTGGAGAAGCGGGCACTTTCCGTTTCTCTGCCTGTGTCCGTTTCTCTTTGTAGCTTCCATTGTACTATGAAATACATGGAAAATATCCTGTAGTGGCTTTTAACGTCAGAGCGTCATGTCACCTGTTACCGAGTTACAAAGACAGGAGTAAGCAGCACACTGTGGGGTGGCAGCCGGTTGAGAGAGCAGGGAAAAGCAGATGCCCATTCCTTCAGGATGGCACCGAGGCCAGCTGGCCGAGAGCCGGTCACCTGGGCGGAGCAGGGGCCACAGTGCCAGGGGGGGCCCGTGAGCGGAGCTCTCCACAGCCATGCTCATCAGCAGCCAGAGCAGCAGAGCCAGGGAGCTTCACAACGTTAATACGTCGTCCTGGAACGGGCCCTGTCGTGTGCCAACACGCTCGATCAGAAACACGACTCCAGAACACGAGGCAGCGTTCAACTGCGCTGCGCATTCGAGCCGCTTCTCCGTCAAGCCCCCAGACGATACTTAAACGTGCTGTGCTTTGCAAAACAGCTGGGAAAGGCTTGAACACAGCTGGAAGGACAACGCCCACAGAAGGGGAACACATCGACACACCCGGAGCAGGCGGCCGGCCAGCGTCCACTCCGCCCCTCTCGAGCAGCAGCACCGCCAATCCAGCCGGGCCCGGAGCTCCTGCAGCCCGCTGGCCGCACCCGGGGGTCTCCCGGACCTGAGCTCACGGCCACCTCAGACCAGGGGCCGAGGGGAGCCGCCTCTGAATGCGCCGTTAACCAGGAGCGAGAGCCGTAGCTCTGACGGCGCCAAGGCGGAAGGATTTCGAGGGTTATTCTGCCAGGAAGCTGTCGGAACCGGCAGCACGGTGTCCGGCCGGCACCCTCAGCAGCCCTGATCCATCCTCTCACGCCCCACAGCTGAGGGCAGTATCTGGCTGCAGGAGCTGTGGGGGGGTCCATCACAGGCCAGCCTCACACCACCCGGCCATCACTCATCCTCCTAAGAGGCCGAGGGCGCCGGGCTGGCAGCGCGCGTGTGAGTGCGAGGCAAAGCGATCCCAGCGCAGCAGTAAATAACGTCCGGCAGCGCCAGATTAACGGCGGCGCTCCGGAGGCGTTTACAGCAGACGGACAAACACTTGTCGGCTCGCGAGCGCTCGCGGTACGGTGATTTATCCAGAGCGATCGCGCAGCTCATCCGTCTTGCCCAGGACTCGTGAATCACACACAGGCCCCCGGCGTCCGGCGCACGACGAGGGAACACGGACGGTGCCGTCTCTCCCAGCGCAGTCACAGCCAGCGCCGGCTGGCCAGGATTCCTGGGGTCTGTGGCGGTGTCACATTCCCGCCAGGCAACAACTCACTCGCTTCCCCGACAAACCACTTCACCCTCCACTGACCACCCCCCTCTGTAAAGTGCTGCACAAACTCCCGCGGCCAGGCGGCTGGTGCGTGACGCAGTGGAAGGCCCGGGTGCGACTCTGGATTCTGGTGGGAAAGAAATACTTGTGTTCAAGATGTCCAGCTGCGTCTCACAACTCTTCCCACATTTACATTAAAGACTCTTTGTTCAGCAGATATCCTCGGATACTGAAATTTAAGGCTGATGCAAGACCTGAATATAATTTTCTTGACATTTATCACCCTAGTTTCTTCATGAAGATAACATTTTCTTCCTCACTCTGATATCTGCCTCGCAGGATACACGACATGGGACCGGCCATCCCCTGACACCATGAACGAGCAGCACCTACAGGAATGCAGCAGATTGGCGCTGTTTATCCCGACCTGGAAAGATGTGCTTATCACAGCAGACCGGCACTGCTACATTCCGAGGAAAACTAAATCGAGCTTTGCAGTGTAACGACTGGAGCATGCGTTTTTTTCTGATTACAGAGCACAGAAGTACTAACTGGCCACAGCTGGGGACCAATACCTGTTACTGCTCTGTTTCTCACAGGTGGCCCCAATAGGGAGGTCACAGTCTCGAACCCTGACAGCAGGGCAGGCCACCAGTTCAGACCTCATCCCAGAGCACAGGGCTGTAATTCACCAGCCCCAGCACGACACACAGGGAGAAGCACGAGGAGAGCCCTGCTCCACTGACTGTTTCCTGAGCTCTTCATATTGCCCGATCGCAGTTGTCACTTATTGCAATGTGAAATACCAAGCAGTGTACATTCATTGGTAGTGTTGTTTCGCAAGGATATTAAAACAGAAATGTACACTGTCCTCCTCTTATTCTCTCCCCTCAGTAGCAACACCAGCAGCAAGACTGGGCCTGACTCAGGCTCACCTTGGAGCTCAACCCGAGAGCAGTTTCCTCAGACGCAGCCACGAAGTGCAAACTTCAGCGATCATCGACTCAGTGCGCAGACTGGTGGAGAGTGCCTGAGCAAGACTCATGCAGAGGTCACCAGTGAGCTCTGCTGGTCAGTCTCCGAGGACCGGAGGACAGGGCAGTCTCACAGGTGACACACCTGACACATCTATGCCTGGAGTCCTGGCTCAATACTTTTCTATGCTTGGTAATAAGATGGAATGAGGACATTGTTCGGTCTTATTAAACACTGCTTCCTTGTAATGCCAGCACCAATGCTTCAACAAACCAGACACATTGTACCTTTCTTATCTTCACCGAGCATCGCAGCTTTAGCGTACAGATGACGGGAATCTCGCCAGAGCTCACAAATGGCTTTCGCGTGACACAGCGGAGTGTTTACCACGCCTGGTAATGCTCAATTAGCAGGAGCTTCTTAATATTTTTACAACTCTAATATTGTGTAAGAAGCAGGGGCTAAAAGTAAAATAGGCTGTGTGAAGCTAAAACATAGTAGTTGCATTAAAAAGTTCTAAAAGCACATTTTGCGTTTACTGAAGTGTCTAGTCAGAAAGACTTGTGAACATCTACCGGGTGTTAAAACATCCATGTCAGACTTCGAATACGTAGTAGACCAAACACATTATCTAAGATAAAATCACTTTATTAGACATATACAGTACCATTTCTTGCATTAAGAATTTGTCTTTTCACATACCCCAGCTTGCTCTCCATGAGACACACAGACAGTGAGAGAAGCTGGGGGTCAGAGCGCAGGGTCAGCCATTTATAAGGCGCCCCTGGAGCAGTTGGGGTTAAGGGCTCAGGGGCCCAATGGAGTAGGATTCCTCTACTGACCGCGGTATTCGAACCAACAACCTTCCAGCCACAGTGCCACCGCTCCGCCTAGCAGTCTCATCAAGAAACTATTTTAAAAACTTCCTTAAGCATTACCTATTTTTTTCCCCAGAGAAGACAGGTTACAAGCCTGACAGAGACAGAGTATTGTGCTGCAGATCAGACTACAATTGTTTGCCATAGTGCTACCTCAGAAATCTCAGTCCTAATGGAAACAAAGGCTATTCTCTCTCTCCAGAGTCTCAGCAGCTGGAACAAAGATCTTGTTCCAGTCAGAATTTATAGCTCCCCTATTTTCGTACAAAAAACAGCCTATGGAAAGCAACATTAGTGTTCATTATTCAGTCATTTAATCAGATGCCATGAAAGTCTTTCAAAGGTCGCTAGTTCTGCGATTAGAAAAGCCCATACTTGTGGACAAAGCCTGAGCTAAACTGACGATAGCGAAGCACCCTTCATAAAATCGAATCATGAGGGCACGAAACAGAACATCCCGCCAGCCGTCTGAAGTCTTACTGACCGCTAAGAAGGGACCTTGTAGCTGTGGAAATTGCCGGCCTTTTGTTCATTCATCTTCCACAAACACATTCAAACAATCAAGAACATTTCACATTGACCAGCAGGTCTGGAGCAGGGTGTCAGAGGGGCACTGATGGAGGGCTGGCTCCTGCATGCCCAGGTGTGCCCACCAGGCCATATGCATTCAGGTAGCCTGGCTCCCCCTGTTGTGCCCGGCTAAAAAGAAGAGCTGTCCAGTGATGCCTGATGTATTACAATATCTCTGGACCCAAGATGCATGTTGCTACAATTGGCAAATTAATGCCTACCTTCAGCAGCAATTAATAACGATTAGAAGGACACCGACAGAGTTAGGTCTTTGCATTTAACAAATTGCACCTGCCGTTTCTCCTTGCCACTGTTTGACCCAATGGCCCTTTCAAAGACCAACACATTTACCAGGAAAGTCTGCATTAATTAAAAACTGAAACTTGTGTTTTACAACTTCAGCTGTACCCAAAGACCGCCGAGGCAAAAACAGCCAAACTTCCACTCATTATTTTTAACTCTGCAGGACAAGTGAAGGAGCTGCGCTCCGCCTGTACTGCACTGACACAATCTGAACTTTAAAAGAAAGTCTTCAGCCAGGCAGATCACCGACATATAGCAAATCTGTCGAGTTAGGACAAAGAAACCATTTTTACAAAACCATTACCTTCAGGATGAAGGAACTTTCTTTCGTTTGCACCACCGGTCAAAATGAAAAATAATAAACGTTGTTTAGCTCAGACAGGAGAGCGACACAGTGCCACAGAGGTTAGAACTGCTGCCTGGCAGCGCCGGGGCCCCGGGTTCAATTCCAGACCTGGTGCTGTCTGTGTGGAGTTTGCATGTTCTCCCCATGCTCACATGGGTTTCCTTAAGGTGCTCCAGTTTCCTCCCACGGCCCAAAGACGTACTGGTCGGTGAAGTGTCTTCTGGGAAAGCTGGTCCCCGCACATGTCTGTGTTTGCATGTGCCCTGCGGTGGACTGGCTTCCTGCCCAGGGTGTACCCTGCACTGTGCCCACGGCCTGCTGGGAGAGACCTCCCTGTGACCCTGTACCGGATACTGTGGTTGGGAAACTGAAGGAGCCCCAGGAGCTACAGTGTGGAAGACCTGGATGTGGAAGTTCTGCCCTGCTCAGCTGTGCTCTTGTCTGACCTGATCTGGGCATCTACTCTCACACCTGGAAGTCTGAAACTGTCTGAAAAAAAATGCTTCTTCTGTCACAAGACATTTTTTAACACCTGGAAATAAATGTTTGTTTAATAATGTATAAAGTAATTTTAATTATTTATTAAATTAATAAAACTAGCTCAACATTATTATAGGAGACAATATTCCTGCCTTTTACAAGCTGCCTGAATACACATTAAAAACCAACAAGCACAGTTTTCTTTGCAACCTTTTCATTCAATATGAAATGAATAAATAAAAAAGAATGTTGCATTATCTGAAGAATTGTTATGGAGAAACTTTTCATTAACTTAAGATGGGAAACAATCATGTGTGCACTCACAGAGCTGGGCTGAATTTCCCCCACTAAACAGTTTCAAGTAATTGTTTAAAAAACCATAAATATTAAATTACTTCACTAGTGACTATTAATATAAAATACATAAAGCATCTGCTGTACATCAATCTCATAACAGTGAGCCTTGGTACAAAATTCAATTATTAAACACTTTTCATTAAAATACAGCTCAGGTATGGTGGCATGCAGAAAGGTCCGCTTTTCCCCCAAAAAATCATTAACTGATCTATTAAGATAAACAGATTATCTGACATTCTTTAAAATGAAGAGCAATGAGGCCGGCAGCCCTCTAAACAGGATGATACATCTTAATTCCCTGAAAATGGTTCAGCTTTTTCCATCAGATCACTGCATCTGCATTGCCCAAACATGAATTCTGCTTTGAAAGAGCTATAAAATTTCCATTGCACATCTCAGTGTATCCATTAGCAGTAAAATTGCCTACAGAGGTTTAAATCGCAATGGAAAATGGCCAGGGATAACAAGCCTACCCTGCTGCTACATGTCTTATACAAACTTTCAATTTATCACAGCCGAACGGAGCTGTCTCTGGGGCATCAAAACAGCAGACCAACAAGAGTGAGACTCCTGAGTGAACAGATGTAACAATGCAGCAACAACAATAACTCACTGATTACAGGCGATAGACATGTGTGGAAAAGCACATGGAAACTATTTCAAGGTAAACTAGAGATCATCTTTATGGAGCACAGAACCTAGAAAATAGTCAACATAGGTTTAGAAAAGGTAGGTAATGCTTAAATGCTAGTTAGAGTTCGTTGAACAAGCAACAACAGTAATGGACACACCTATCATATATAAATATTGATTTTGTATTAGGCTTTTGATGTAGTTTGTCATAATTCTAAAAATACAGGCGGTATGCATTACAGTGGGAAAATGCGTGCATTTAATTTGAGAAACGATTAACAGAAAACACGGAGCAGACAAGCTGAGGTCCTGAGACTGGTGTGAGGAGTACCACAGGGATCTGTACGGGGACACAGCACTCCCTCATTTAGATCAGTGATCTAGATGACAAAATAGTAAACTAGTCAAGTTTGAAGATGATTTCAAAACAGGCGGTTCAGCACGAACTGTGGGAGCAGCGCAAGAAATTCAAAGAGGACGTTTTAGATCAAATCAAAGACTGGCCTAACACCTGCGCAACAGGCAGGACGTAAAAACAAACTAAACGAAATTGGAAACACTGAGGTTGAAGAGTCTACTTGTGAAACAGAACGAAGGCGTGGAATTTAAATAATGACATTATTTAATAACTTAAATAATAATTAAATAATTTCAATAATAATTGAATAATGCACTACCGCATTTGGAATATTGTGTACAGTTAAGGTCATCACATTACAAAAAAGAGAAAAAGATACAACCAAATACATTTCCGGTTTCTAAAATGGATGTCCTGCGCAGACCAGCTGAAAGTGAAATAACTAAACCAATTTACTCTTCAACACAGACACGGGCCTCAATTTTTTTTAAACTACTGGAGGGGTTCGTCACAAAACTGTATACCCATTCTGCTACAGAAAAAATAAAGCGGCTCTTACTGTTACTGAGGCGTCATACTGTCGTCACGGAGAAGAACGTGTTTCTTCGCCTTCCTCGCCTTCTGATGAATTTATTAGGGCGTCTTCAATGTCCATTGAAATGGACAAGTCTCCATGAATATGAAACACCAACATGCATTTAGATTTTCCTTGCAGAACTGGCACGTTTGGCGCATTTATCACTTCGCTTGATGCGTCGTGGCGACAGATATATTTCAAAAGGATAAATAATAGCATGACTCTCCGGTGTCAATAAAAGCCGAATCCGCATTTGTAGAAAACTTTATTAAGCGCCTACCTCTGTACAAATTCCCTTCCCAGCAGGATGAACCACGTGAATGTTGATGTTGAGTTTTCCAGAAAGTTTTCCTGTCTGTTTAAGGCTTTGCTTCAGTGATGGGTTTTGCTTCCTTGCTCTTTGGCAAATGTTTTTCTTACTATCAATTCAATTAAAGTCTAATTTGACTAAAGGCCCTTAAGTTAAATTTGACTTAAAGTCAAATTAACTGCAGATGCTGGGATTTGTGTGTGTTTGTTGTTGTTGTTGTTGTTGTTGTTGCAGGTCTAGTTTTACAAATGATTTTTTTTTTCATTTCTGAAATACAAAACTCGTTAAGTTTAAGTTAAGTTAATGTTACGTTTGCTCCCTGGCAGCGGCTGCCCAGTGCCCCCTTTCTTCAGATCAAAAGTCAAGTTTAATTATGATTCAGCGATAAATCGCTAAACGTTAAATCAACGAAATCATAATTGACAGTCAAATAGGTCGACTGTGGAATCCGTGACAATAATACTAGATGGGAGAGCGGCTGTGGGTGTTGTGCGACATTACTATTTCCCGACCACCGTGGCTGGGAATGGGCTTTTTTTAGCGGTTGATTATAATGGTAAAGCCAGAGAGAGAAATTCAGTCTTCCAGTGAAACAAGGATGGGTCACCTACAAATGTCCGTCCTTGTAGCACACTGCAAAGGAATAGAGATGTACCGTTGTCAGTGAATATGGCTCTGCTTCTCATGCAGGTTATCAATTTAAAATCCATGTGTGAAAAGATTTGTTATGGCATGTTTTTTTTTTCATAACCAACAACATGCGCTACTGAAACACTGTGTATTCTTATAAAAATAACCACTGTCATAGGACAGGAGGGAACTGAAAGCTAAGGAGCCATCCTTCGGATGAGATGTAAAACCAAGGTCTGTGGTCATTAAAAATTCTAGGGTGTTTCTCGAAAAGAGTAGTGGTGTTGCTTCAGTGTCCCGACCAAATTTCCACGAGGTCTTTACCAATCATGGCCTCACTGGAGCATCATCCAGGTGGGGCTGCACACTGGTGAGGGTGAAGGGGATCCCCATGACCTGTAAAGCGCTTTGAGTGGAGTGTCCAGAAAAGCCCCATATAAGTGTGAGGAATTATTATTACAATTATTATTATTGCCCAACTCATCACAGCAGCTGGGAGACTGTGTGAACGATTCCAGCGCTCAGGGCTGGCAGCGCCTGGGATCGCTGCCTGTGTAACTTGTGCAGTTGCATAGTTTCCAGAGGGTAACCCTACATGTTGGTCTGCGTGAGATCCTGATTCTTGCAGCTGGCCAAGGGGCCTGCACTCCGAGCGTGAGGCAGTGTCACTCGGGAACGCAGGGTTGTGTTTTTTTGTGTTTATACCTAAAAGTGGCTCCAGGATTCGACACGCATATATCCTTAAAAGTGGACCTTCCTACCCAGTAAGCGCTGAAGGGGCTGCAGTCACATTATCATCGGTTTGGTCAGCACCTGAGACAGTAATGGTCCTCTTCACCCACAGCCTCTATATCGGAACAACTGCCAGACAACACTGCCTTCACGTCGATGGGATTTTACTCTGAGCTGCCTAATGATGGAAGTGAGTCAGCTACAGGCTAAGAAGCAGTTGGCTAAATTTGTTTTTGTGTAGAAATAATGCCTCTGCAACATGCATTTTAATGTAATCTGCTCTTGGCTGCATCCATCCCATTATAACAAATTAAACCGTGAGCAGAGGTTCCTCCTCTGCTTCGCTGACTCTCCAAATCACACTTTAATTTTTCAAAATCCAGTTGTTGTTTTTGCTACATTCTTCAACAATGAAAAGCTGTAAAGTATTAACCAAATATTTATTGCTTGGGAATTAAAAAAACAAACATTGTGTAAAAGAGATGCCTATTAATCTACTTTTTCGCCTCGTTTTTAAACATAGCTTTTTTTAGTTTCTATAGCTTGCATTTAACCCTTACTGCAAACTATTTTGTAGTTCCTGGACCTTTTTTAAATAAAAATAGATGTGTTTGTTTCAGTTATTTCCTTCTGTGATTGGGATAGACCTATTGCCCCATGTTTCTTGTTTAGTTTATTTTTTGCATCCTGACATTGGTGATATAGCTCAGAACATACAATGAATTCTTGAATTTCAATAACATTCAATAGCATTCAATAAACACATCAAAGAGAACGGGCTAAGTGAACTACAGAAAACATCAGTCATTTTTTTTCCTTAGACCACAGAAAGTCAGGAGTGTCCAATAGTGTGGGCTGGCCTGAATTCTCCCATGATTCATTGCACACCAGGGGAAGGGCTGCCTGCCCTCCACAGCTCTGTGCACCTGCGGGTCTCTGGCTTGTCTGGGCCGAGAGCTGCTGTACAAGTGCCTGTCAGTCATGAGCCCGTCCTCATACTGGAATGGGAGTAACAATGAGACTTCCATCATAAAACAAGGACATTTCTTCTCAGTGAAGGTTTTATCATTACAAGATCAATCCACGTCAGTGTCATTATACTTATCGCTGCTGTGTTTCCAAAACAGACGTTCTTTCCTTGCAATTACTCTGTGTGTGCCGTTTCCTCTGGGGTCGGCAGCGGGTCCTGTAGATAACTGTGTGGCTCAGAGCACTGTGTGGCAGATAAAGATTTGTTGTCCATCAGTAATAAGACCGTTCTGGTTTACAATAAGTGAAAAGTTAGGGCTGTAGGGTAGAGAAATCTGAAAAGCCAGGTCTCACGTTGTGACCAGAGGAAGGGACTTGAGGTAGTTAATAGGGCACGTGGCTTATTGCCACTGCAGAGTGAGATGATGTGACACCGCAGGGCAGATTAAAATATGCATTACCGCAAGCCCGCAGCCTAATTGAGCACAGTGGAGTCAGCTGGGCTCCTGTCACCCTGAGAGTAATGTGATTTGTCAAAAGCAACATATTTGCAAGAAGTTGATGAAACATTTATAATCACTTTTAAACACCGTAAGATGTTGCGCGGAATATAAAATTAATTCTTGAATTAATTGAAGTTTTCATTAAAGCATTAGCATTTTCAAGTCTAACCTTAGGCACTTTTTGATAGCCGATCATCCCACTTGGTGTGGATAAAACCTCTATATCTCAAAGATAGTCTTTTAAAAGTTTAATAGCTTTTTTTAATGACATTAATCCCTTGTCTCACTACAGTGCAGGAGGAAAAATCATTAGCAGGTGCAATTGGCGCTTGGCACTTTTAAATATTCTTTTAAATATTTAAATATTTTTAGCCTTTGTTTAGTGATTGTGTGACAGTGTGAGAGCTCGTGCGAAGCTGCCATGAACTCATGAGCTCAGATATCGCTGACAATGTCAGAGCCACTGCGAAGGAGAAGATTTTGCCGTCAGTGTTTTGGATATTTGTTTTACAAACTTGGCGACAGTGTTGTCTCCATCGAATCTTCAGTACATCTTCACCTTGGTCCTGCTGTTTGAAAGCGTTGGTAAGTAAGCTGGTATAATAAGCAAAGGCAGAGTTTTGTAGAGAAATGGAGTAGATTCAGAACCCTAGTGACTTCAGAGTTTGAAGGCATGAAATTTATGTGCGGTGCTTTAGAATTTTACTAAAGCACTCACGGCAGAGACGGTGTACAAGAAATATTCATTAACAACATCACAATGATTAATTGTAATGCTACCTGCAGCTGGGAATAGTGATAATTCCAATTAAATGCAACATGCACTTTCCTGCAAAATCTTCACTCGGATCTCGAGAGTTTCCCCTGAACGCAAGGACTTGACAAATGAAGTCCTTCCCTTCTCCTCTGGTGGTCCCTGAACCCCTGCTGAGCGCCTCGAACCCGGGGCCTTCAGCGCGTTCACGGTGGCTCTTGCCCTGTGCCATCTTCCTGCTCGGCCACAAAATGGTCTGGATCCTCCCTGCACCGTACACAGCACTTCAGGGGACTCCGATTCAAACAAGCAAAGCAAAGCAGGCAATTGCTTTCTGTCATCCATTAACTTTTTGCTTTTCTACCCGTTATGGATTTTTCTTGTCAGCCAAACTGTAAGCCCAGGCAGCTCATTAGTCCTCTTTTGCAATTAGCTACATCACCACATTAATCCGGAGCTCTGAGGACGGCCTCTGTCTGTTTGCCGCCAACATGTGCCCTGGGTATGTTTCTGCTTTACCTCTGCTCATCAAACACAGTTTTCCTTCCTTAAGTAGACTTTTCATCAGGCCCTTCATCTCAGCTGGATTAGTCAGTGCAGATCCAGATGGCATGCCAACAGCTGCTTTATGCTAATTGCTGAAACAAACGCAAAGGAATTGCAAGTTAGCATGGTTTCCTTGAGATTCATATTAATGAGTTTCTGCAACAATGCGTAATTTAAAACCCATACTTGTGGATAAGAGTTTGTACAAGACAACGTTGTTTTTAAGTCTTTTAGAAAGGTACTTTTCTATTTGTAATTTAACATATATTCTGTAATAATATGTGTAGTACTATCCTAGAAAAAAAACAACCATGTAAGGAGACTTGAAGCAAAAGTAAGCAGATACAGATGTTTGTTTCACGATTTATAGTGGATATAAAGCTTTAGGAAGACAAAACAGTAGCACCACTAAAACACATGAAAATTAGTATTGAAAAACCACTTCATTTCTTGACATCTCCTTTGCGTGTACATTAACAACAATGGAAACACTTTGGGTTAGGTGTTGAAAAGTAATTTCTAAACATTTTACAAATGGAAAAGAAATAGTGAAAGAACAGAGTGACAAAAATGGGGAAATAACCAACCTTGACAGGAAGTGTAGGCTGACTCCTCCCACCCACCTTCAAGCCAATCGTCTTTTGACATGTCACAGACAGGACCTCCCCACAGTGGAGGATCAGCACTGATTGGATGAGAGATCCCTCACTGACAGTGCTGTTTGGATGCAGGGGTTGCTGTGCCACTGTTACAAGACAGAGTCCTGGCTGACTGATCCCAGACCTGTCCTGTTCCTGTCAGGTCCTCATGGTGGACAGCAGGTCTTTCAGTGGGGCATTTTAACTGCACAACAGGCCTGTGTACTACAACCCTTCCCCCGCAGTCTGTACTACTACTACTAACTCCTTACACTTCTATAGCACTTTTCTGGAAACTCCACTCAAAGCGCTTTACAGGTAATGGGAATCCCTCCCACCACCACCAGTGTGCAGCCCCGCCTGGAAGACGCAATAGCAGCCTGAGTGCACAAGTATGCTCCCCACACACCAGCTCTCAGTGGTAAGGAGAACAGAGTGATGAAGCCAGTTCAGAGATGGGGATTATTAGGAGACCATGACTGGTAAAGGCCAGGGGGGAATTTGGCCAGGACACTGGGGTTACACCCCTACTCTTTTCAAGAAACACCCTGGGATTTTTAATGACCACAGCGAGTCAGGAGCTTAGTTTTACATCTCATCCGAAGGATGGCGCCCTTTTTACAGTATATTGTCCCCGTCACTATACTGGTGCATTAGGACCCACACAGACCACAGGGTGGCCCTACTGGCCCCACTAACACCTCTTCCTGCAGCAGCCTCAGCTTTCCCAGGTACTCCAGGTACTGGCCAGGCTCACACCTGCTGGGCTCCAGTGGGCTGCCAGTGGTGAGTTGCAGGGGGATGTAAATGCTGGCTTTGCTCAAGAAGGGCCAGCTGGTGTCCTGCAGTGCAGAGGGAGGTCCAGACAGGGGCAGCCAGGTGTGGACCGAGGCCTTGCAGGCAGGAGGGCAATGGGGTGATTCTCTGGGCTTGGCTAAGAAGGGGGAGCGATACTGGACCGGCACCGTGAGGCGTGAGAGTTTGTGATTCTCTGTTCCACGAATATCACTTGAAGGACATAATTTCTACACGCAAGACGCCGACAAAGATTCTGCCCAAAGCACAGACACGGTACATCAGATATTGAGTATAAGAACAATGAAAGTGCTTTTCCGTTTTTATATGTTATTCCCGCTCTCCAGGTGTCGCTGCTGAGATGAAGTCGGAAGATTCCTCAATTCAGGGGTACTGATGAACTGTGAGAACTGCGAATGAGGCTCAGCTTGTTGTTCAATTTTATCATAGAATTAAACCATCTCGTCTGAGAATTCTGATGTAGCCGTATTTGATTTGCAGAAGCCAACAGCCACATCTTTACGGAGAAGAGAAATCCATCCATCCATTTCCTAACCACATGATCCCATTCTGGGCTGTGAGGGGGCCGGAGTCTGTGCCAGCGAGCAGTGGGCGCGAGGCTCAGCAAAGCAGAGCTGAATACAAACCCTGAATTTAAATGAGAAGATTCTAAGAATTCCGGATAATTTAATCTCTCTAAGTACCTCTCTCAGGCTTAGTATTCCGTATTGTCCTGAGCATGTATGTATATTATTTTATAATGCAGCAAACACATACTGCAGATGGGGATACAGGCCAGGCTTGTAGATTTAGCTGCATATTCACACAGTCAGAATTTTGCTTACAAAAGATGCTAACAGGCACATACAGTACAGTTTATGCAGCAAAATCTGCTGATCAATATATTGATGTCATATTACATTTCTCTGGCATGATAACTCTATAACAGAAGTATTTGTGCCCAGTGCATGTGGAAAAATATATATAAAGAGAGAAATGAGAGACCTCGATTAAAGCAGCCTCAACTGTGGCTGTTGCTAATCCCAAGAGGCACTGCAACTCATTTAATCCTCTCTGCAGTGACCAGTCAGCCATTGAGACATTTCACAGCTGCCGAACCCAGTATGCCTCTGTTGTGCTCCAAAGATGCGCCTACCCTAGAACAATCATCTGTTCCTACTGTTAATCCACAAGAAAAGCTTTAAAGATGACATTTAACCCTTGTCCAGCTGGACTCCTTTCACAAACGAGCTGCCTGATCTCTTCTAGTGCTCAGATTCGAGCAGTTCGTTTTCATCCAATTATTGTTTAGCTGAACCTGAGAGCCAACGGCTGCAGACAACAAAGATCGACTTTGACAGAAATTGTATGTTTTGTTCATTACTTTTGACCCTTTTCTCTGTCTCAGTGACTCCAAACATAGACAGACATATAGATCGGTACTATCTATATTATACAGACCTGAAGCTAGAAGTATAGATGTCTACTTGATCAGTGAGAGCAGAGCACACTCGGACAGGCAGATCAGATTCTTCATATTCATGAACAGGCCAGGCAGCAGGGAAGGACCCCAGTCACACCAGTGAGCGGCGCAGGTGTGAAACAGCCAGGCCCAAGTGACACGCTGCCCACTGGGGCCGAGTCGCCAGCTGCAATTAGTGTGTGGAATAAGAGCAGCAAGTCCATCGCATGATGCAACTTGTTCCCCTGTACATACAAACTGGTGCACAAAACTGCCTGCAATTTTATACAAGGATCTAAAAATTGGCATTGTTCTTTTGACACTTGAAAGATGCTTGGGAAAAGTTTGATCCTACCTGCATCAGACAACTGATGTTCTGTTTAGCCCCTCTTCAAATTCTGAGGAGACCCTGGGCCACATCAAATCAAATCAAATCAAAGTTTATTTATCAAATGCACAACAATACGGCGTGCAGCAGAAGTTTCTGGCAATGAAATGTATTTTTCTGCGAACTCACAAAAATCACAAAAATTCACAAAAACACAAAAATCACAAACTTGAGGTTACATTTTTGAAATTGAATAAAACTCAATGTGAGTAGAGCTGTTATGTGTCCATGGTGTGTGCAATATATACATGTAGTGCAGTTATGCTGAATATAGTGAGAATTGTGTGTCCATGTAGCCATTAAAGGTGATCATTTACATGGTTAACTCATGTAAATGAGTTATGCTAAATCATCTCTGCTTTTAAGACTGCAAAGCAATATTCTTCATCCAACAGCAAATAAATAAGCAACTTTCTTTTTTGTCTAGTTAATCAGCATTCAGGTGATCAGTGTGGTGGAAAGAACGTGTTATTCTACCCAGTCGACAAGTACAACTCAAGGAAGTTACCGTGCACGTGTGGGTGTGTGTGAGATGAGCTTCCAGACACACAGTGCAGACACCTTTCTGCAGGGCTGTGCTGAAAGTTTACTTTGACAGTGTCTTGGGCTGAAGCAAAGGTCAGAGCTTTCCAGTCCTGCTTACTGCAATCTGTTCCAGCCTAATGTGAAACTCCATTATATTAGCACAACACAGCTAATAAGAGGGGCTCATAACATCTCGTGGCCTTAGCCTTGCAGACAAAATACATCGCGCTCAAAGAATTTCTGCTACAGGAGATTTCATTATAATAGTCTTTATTCCCAAGGCTGTGAGGATCTTATCTGTTTCCTGGTAACACTGTTTGAGCAGCGGCAACAGAATTAATTATACTTCATTTGGCATCTTTAACAGTATTGACCAAATTTAAGAACAAATGAGAAATGCTTATCAAGCTTGAAGAAAATAATCCATCAGTGGCAGATTTTAAATTCTCTGCAGTTCTCTTATTAATCAAAGCAGCACTTACTATCCTATCTCCCTCTCCCATTAACAGCCATTAAGCAGGGCTGCTGATTGAAGCAATTTCTTTTGGGATCTCATACTCATTTTAAGGGAGCCTTTCTTCACAAGCTAACTATCACAGCACACAATTAGAGAGGCAGGCGGAGAGGGAGAGAGCAGCTTCGCGCGCCGTGACCTTGACACATTGCACAAAGACAACAAGGGAAACCGGCAGATTCCGCCCCGACACGAGCAGCAGCAGCCTCATCTGGAATGCAAATACCAGGTCTAAAGCAGCATTATGAGCTCTGAATTGGACTGAAAATAACCAATTACCCAGGCCTCATCAAGAAGAATAAAACCCCCTTCAGATGCAGAAATAATTAGGGAAAGACTATGTCATCTCAGAGAATAGGGGTTGCAAAGCTAATGCAGAGGTAGAGAAGGACCGGAGAATTGTTAGATCAACTTTATTCTGCAGACGGTCCAGCTTCCCTTGTAATTAATGCAGTAGAATCCTTGAGAATTCCTGCAGTGGAGTCTTACAGAAACCCTGAACAAGTACAAGGAAAATATGAGCATTCAGAGTACTAAGTCTGCTTAGTCTTTCAGCTGGAGTCCTGGGGACACACAGGAGAGAGGAGTCCTGCTGTCCACTTGACCACAGCCCTGCTCACAATGACACCATAACGTCCTGGGAAAGTACTTAGAACTCTGCAGGTTTAAATCACTGTTCTGAGATGCTTCGTTATCTCCAAGCGATTTAATGACATTTTCTAATATTAAATTTTCTCTAAAACATTCCAGCACAATAACCAGCTGTTTTGTGTAAGTACTGTACCTACCGATTTCTAAGTGCTCCTATTGTCCCTCCAGTGTGGGCTGTTCAAGTCAGATGAGGTCACTTGCTCTCAGCCTTGACCAAAGCCTGGCCTTCCAGCCTGATCCTAGGTCATGACACAGCCCCCAGCCTGAGCTGCACAAGTTCCCCCCACAGCTCAGGTACAGAACAGCCGGCGTTTTACAGGACGAGACAGAAGATCGGTGTTCATTCTGTAAAGAAAACTAGCAGGATGTGAATAATAGTAGAACTGAATTGAAACTCAATATGGTTTGTTTTTCACTAGAATTTCTGTTAATGCTACTATATTAGTGTAAATATGAGCAGAGTGTTTGCCTTCATATTTCAGCACATTAAACATCATTGTTATTAACTTATTCCCTTTAAATTCTCTCACTGGACATCACAGTACTTCACTGCCTGGAAGTCAAAGTAGGTAGAGTAGATAGCTATACATTATGTGCTTATAGAACATTAGTGGTTTGACTTTAAAATGCACATAATTTCAAGAGCAAACTGTTTGGCACAAACGAGAGGCTCTTTCTCCTGGGCTGACCTGTGGAAGCTGGTCCCTGTACACCTCCCTCTGAAGCCTGTTACTGATGTCTTACCTAATGCAGTCGATGAATCTCGAGGGCTGTGACAGTCCACATTCGGGGCTCGTTCAGGTCAGCTGCTGGAACAAAGAGAGTGAAGAGAGAGGCTGCAGGGAGGAGTGAGGCCCAGTTGATTTACTGAGCGGCATCACTCCCATCTTCATTAACGCAGCTGGACAGCTGACACTAACGCCTGACACACTGCAGACATCTAACCCGGAAACCATTACATCTTTCCCTGGAGGTCAAGAGTGAGCCTTATGTCTCTGTCCTTTAAATTGGATGTGTGGCTGACAGCCCCCCATAATAGGTGCAGGAGCTGAAATACGGAACCCGGGCTGGTTCCCGTATGACGAGGCCTCTCAAACAGCTGAATATTCAACGATGTATCATGTCATATTTATATTTAATCATCATTACCAAGTTTTAGTGCCTGTTTGATAAATGGTATCGTGATGTTTATCTATAAAGATTGATGCTTTGTTGTTAAACAGCTGTGCAAAATATTGTGGCCAAAAATGATAGAAAGTCAGAATCCCTTCAACAGCAACAGTGATTACAGTCTACAAGTTCACGTGCACTATTCTACAGGGTCCTCACAATGGGTCCACACTGGGACAGCTCCCTGCGTCCAGCATCCACGGACCAGAAGCTCTGCAGAAATACTGATTTTACACCATCAATCTATACCCTGCCCTGTCCACCAAGCTATATCACCTATAGCGAATCATATTCTGTTTAAGACACACAAATGTGATAAATAGATATAAAACTGAATTCAACTTTTATGTTAAAGTTCTTATGTACCGTATAGAACTGTAGCACAGGCTTCTAAGAGGCTCTTGGTTAATTTGCCCTTTTCCTTACTCTTCCAGTCAGACGCTGAAATACTTGAATTAATTGTTAACTTCTTCCAAAGAAATCGAAATGTATGTATGTATATGGCCATTTTTGAAAAAGCTTTCCCAACAAGATGACTTATTATAAATATTGAAATCGATTAGTGTGACAGCTGTGCAGTGGGGCCATGTCCCTGCAAAGGAGAAGAAAAAACTCATGCTCAGGTCTTGTTTAACATTTTGAGAAACATGGGAAAACAGGCCCTGCTTCCCAGAAACCACACCTAGAATACGTGTGTAGGGTTATGGTCTTGCACACAGCACACAGACAGCACACCAAGCGCTACAGTTCCGCATCTTTGAGGAGAGTTACCCTGCGGCCATTGGACAGGTCTGCCAGCACCTCAGTTATACTTTACAGCCAGAGGCAGGACATACGCCCTGTTGTCAAGACGAGAAGTGTGCTTGTCTGTCAGGCCTGCTGTGCCTCAGCCCACACTGACAGCAAGCACCAGCACAGCGTCTTTACCCTGGTAAGCAACACAGAGAGGCCATGTGTGCACCTCTTTCATCCAGCTCCCTTAAAGGGCCACTTCCTCCTTCTGAGGGTCACCGCGGTAACCCAGAGGCCATAGTTGAGCGCCCAGAGCCTCCTACACCCTGGACAGGACATAGGAGTGGCCCGCCAATCGCCAGGCCAGTCAGAGACATGATGGATACAGCAGGAACCAGATGGACAGTATGGCATAAAGTCTTTTAAACAATGAAAGATGAATTGTCATGTTGCAGGCTGGAGGCATATACTGTGCTTCAGTCTGGTTAACGGGCAGGACAGGTCCAGGACGCCCGTCCTGCCTCTGAACGCACACAGGCTGAGTCTAGAGTCTTCTCCAGCTGTTTATTCAGTTTACCTCAAGCACCCAGCACCACAAACTCCACGTCACCCCGAGATCTAGATCTCTTTAGAAAGAAGACAGCGCAGCTCGGCCTGGACCTGAAGCTCAGAGAAACCAGGCAGTCCCAGCCAGAGCATGTCCACAGTCTTCGGGGTGAAGGCAGCACCGGCAGAGACAGTGTGCCATGAACAGAGCACACTGCTGCTCTGCGCTCGGTGGAGACGAAGGAGCAGCTTTGACCAGCTGTCAGACCTTCACTGACTTGCTATGAAGTGCGACTCAACAGAGCATTAACATAACACGACGTGCGGAGAGGCCGAAGAAACATCAAACACATTCCAGAGAGCGTTAGAACTGTGGGGTTCGTTTTACTTACATCTAAATAATTGCATCCATTAAAACAAAGGATGTTCCCAGTACACATCTATCAGGTATCTTTTGAGAATATTGCCTTTGAATGAAGTGGAACCATAATTAAAAGGAAAACTAATTTACACACTGCGAAGCAATTATCCCAGACTACTCTCATGCCAATAAAATTCCAATATACCAAACACATGAGGAAAAGATTAAAAAGCCAGTTATTTGCAGGCTAGAAAATGCGAATGGAAAAACAGAGTGATAGATATTATTTAGAGTGGCTCAGTGGTGCAGGGGTCAGCATTGCTGCCTCGCAGCGCTGAGGTCCTGGGTTCAATTTCAGGAGTGCCGTCTGTGTGGGCTTTGTATGTTCTCTCCATGTTCATAGGGGTTTCCTCCCACAGTCCACAGACAAGCTGGCAGGTTGGCTTCTAGGAAAACTAGCCCTGGTGTGAGTGTGTACCAGTGTCCTGCTGTGGACTGGTATCCTGTCCTGGATTCACCCTGCCTTGTGACCATCCCTCACCCCGGCTCTCCTGCGACCCTGTACTGGGGAAAGCAGTTAGAAATCGGATGGATATATTATTTAGAGAACAACAGGACTGGACTGAAGACGCTACAGAAGAGCTTTGCCTTGGTGAGGGTCCTTTGGTTTGTAGCCACTCTGAGGCACAGCTCGGGCTTTTAGCTGCTGGGAGTGGAGCTGTGTGCTCCCAGGGGCTCGATCCTGAGTCCAGGACACCCAGCCCCCAGCCCTGCACACACACTCTGGCCTGTCAGTTCCCAGCACACGGTGCTTTCAGGAGAACAAGGCCCTGTGTGGAATTTAATAGCCACACCATATAAAACCTGCTTGCAGAAACATGCTCAGACCATGGCAATGTAGCCCAGCTATAAAATGGGTCATTCGCTGCACAGTGCTTGTTAAATCTAGAAAATAAAGCACCCTCCCATTAACAGGCCATCATTTATTTCTGCGGTACATGCTCTGCTGTGCTTTATTTTCATCCTAACACTCTGGTTTGATGGCCTTGTTTTCAGAGCATCCACACCTTACCCCTCACATTTAATTAACATGCCCATCAGAGAGGCGGCCTCGCTGCTCCCCGGCTCTCGCTGACCCCTGCCTGCACGCGCGCCCTCACCCTGCCGTAAATCAGCGCGCTTTCCCTCCCTCTCTGTCCGGACAGCGCACCCCTGCCCTGCTTTCCAACTGGCTCGAAACGGGCCGATCAGGTTTAACTCTTTCTCTGCTGGGCTTCGTGCTGGTTTCTGCAAGCACAACTATAGCAGCTCACACCATTGACAAGTCCACTACAGTGTGCATCGCCACTGTAGGCCGCTAACACCTGAATGCAGGATAATATTGAAGTTAAAACAATCTGTCTTGTTGCCTGTCTTTCCCCACAATATTTAATCTCTCTTTGTTTTTGTTCTTATGATGTAAAAATATTTGAATTTTATTAATTGTATTTGCATTCTATCAAAATCATTCACATTTTCAATTACTTTTTTTAATCATAAGCCTTTATATGTTAAATTACTGTTTATAAAGAGAAGCTGTTCCCAACAAAGACTAAAAACATTGTATGTTAAATATTGCAGTTTGATATGAAAAGCTGCCTGCTTTTCCCCTACATGCACTAAGCTGAAACCAGACAAAATCAGCCCAAGGTGAGAACTCATACAAATAATTCCACTTACACTCCACTGTAGCCTTCAAAGAACGTAGTCAAACACCTGTAAAATTACATTAAGGTCAGGTTTCACTCACTGGATACAGGAAATCTAAATATTTCATAAGCCCCTGAAATATGCATGCAGCTCTGAAATTGTTGTAAAACCATTGACGAGGCTGCCTTTAATAAATATTGTATAATGCACATCCTGGGTGCTGCTCTCTGTGGTGTCAAAGGCTTAGGAGAATACCCTGCTTCTGTGCACACGTACAGTACCAATATATTTCTGCAACTCAGTGCTTCCTCGTACATTGAGGATAATGCCTGGAAAGTGTCAGAAATAATGACTACCTACCTATACTTGCAATAAAATGTAGAGCACGGATTATTATAGTTGTAAGTACCAAAGATTTATTTCCTGACTGCAGGTAATGATGAATCTTTTAGCACAACTAATGTCTGGAGGAAAGCTTTCTTCTTCTCTGAGCTGTCACACAGACTATTTATAGGGCCCTCAGCGCTGTGGGGTTTATCACGAAGAGGCGATGTGTCTAAGGTGCCACTAGCTGGAAATGTTAGCAAGAGCCTCCTCTCTTTGAAGACCTTTTAGTGTCGACTGTTTGATTCTCTCTCCCCGTGTTCATGTCCCCAAAAGAGAAGGGACAGATGTTGAACATCAGGCCTCCAATCCCTGGGCCCCGGCTGCAGTGACAGTGCAGACCCACCAGAACAAGGCCTTTGGCACTGCTTGTGTACAAGCTGCAATTTACTGCTGATTCTCAGAACAGGGTCAGACCGAGAGAAACTTGGCAGTCTACTGTGCAGCTGGAAAACAATATGCACAGTAAGCCGAAATCCAGTACCTTAAGCGCTAATTAAGCCATTCTCCACCAGGAGGTGAAAAAAATAAAAACTCCTACAAATGAAAACAGATCCTGACTTCAGCACCTCCAGACATGTTGTTTTTGACAGATGTACCACAGATATATGCTATAAACACACACATATATTGCAACTGGAGACAATCGTAAGCAACTTCATGTCAAGCAATGCAGTAAAATATGCACTAATTGCTTAAAATTATTTTATTAAACAATGCTGCAGTACCATGTCCGTTGAAGTACACGAGGCATTGATGGCGTTTACTTTCTATGTCTTACTCCAGTTCAGAAACCATCTGAAACCTTGCCCTAGTTTCCCCCCGCTGTACTATTTCGCGTCCAGAACCGTCCGACAGGATTCCTCCGCAGAGCAGCGATTTTTCAGAACAAGTCTCGGCAAGTCTGCGCCTGCAGCGGCATTGCTAGTTAATCACCTGTTGTGTAAGGCACCCCCCGGTCCTTTCTCTCTTCTGTTATCTGTTTTCCGTTTGCTCATGCCCGTTTAGGAGACGCATCGCAGTCTCGCCCAGAGACGGTACTGCCCGCGGCGGACGCGGGGCACCACCGCCTCACTGCTGGCCCAGTTTCCGGACGGTCGGAAGGGCCCGGTGTACATTTTGGAGACGATTTACGGGAGCCGGGATGGCACGCGTGTGATACACGAGCTGTCGGCTCCCCCCGTGACAGTTCCGTGCGTGGGCAGGAGTGCGAGGCGTGGGGGAGGGGCCGCTCAAAGCACAGCAGCTTCACCTCGGAAGCGCCCTGCTGGGACGGGCGGGCGTGAAGGATGAGCTCTTAAATTCACCTCTTGCTCGGAGGAAGCAGGCGGGAGTCGCGCTTGGAGCGTTTGATCTCGTCAGGAAAGTCTTCTCCGAGGGGCTTTTTGTCTTTGTGTTAAACCTTGCTAAACAAGCACTTGTCAAGCCGCCCGTGTATCTCCGCGCACAGACGCGCGTACGTGATGAAGAGGAGCGAGGAAGGAGCGCGATCACACCAGCACGGACGCTCGAGAGTCACGCTCGTGTGCTGCCCCTCCCTGTGCTCTTGGGGGCGACAGCGAGCGACGGGCAACAAGTGCCGCTTTTTTCCCCAGCTGGGCATGTGTGCTGCCAAGCCCCCCAGTCCCAGCATGATCCCATGCGGATTCCCAGACGGTTCTGCTCGGGAAGAGCCGCGGCGGCCGCGGTGCCCCACAGAGACGAGCGAGCAGCGTCAGGCATACCGCGCTGGGGGAGGGGGTCAGGTGGCACCTCTACTCTGTGTAACCCCCTCTGACACAACCGCTGTGGCTGCAGCCCTAAGTCCCCTCTTGCCTCCACAACCTTCGGGAGACTCAGCCCGGTGCTCCCAGTTTTATTAACAACCAAAGACACTTCAGGCACAAGCTGAAGCTCCTGTGTCTCCAGTCTTCCTGTCTCCCATCAAAATTCATATCCTGTCACCCCTCCAGGAGCAGGGCTGCTTCTCATTATGGCTTCATTCCCCTATTGGAAGAAACACTGATTGCTGTACTGGTGGCTTCTGAAGGCAAGGATGTAATTTAGCAAAATAATGTACCATGCTGATTAATTTAATGTAGCCCATGACTAATTATGGTAATTCATTACATCTACAATTAGGCTAAGTAATTTATTGCACTGCAGTCTCATAAAGCAGAGGATTTATATTGAGTTTTGAATGTCACCCAAAGGACATTTCTGTACCTTGTCTTTACTGAAGCGGAATCAGGCCGCCAGCTGAGACAAGCAGAGCCCATCGTCACTCTGCCTTGTCTGGGCTCCAGGACGTCTCCGGCTGCACCAATGGCACGCGGACTCGCGTCTCCGCATCTCGGCCTTTCACACGCGATACGTTACACAAGACCAAGACAGGAAAATGGACGAATAAGTAGATATGGATAGAATTAAATTTTTAGAAAATGGAACATCACAAATTCGCAGACACCTAGTTCCTGAATTTGTCAGCAGTTTATTTTGTCTTATCCAAGGGGCAGCAAATGTCCCCAAGTTCCCGGAAAAGAAACTTCCTCTTCCCTGCAGCGTGACTCGATCCAGCAAAGCTGCGCGCTGGAGACCAATTTGTTTAGCTGATCACCATCTCTGTGACGGCGCTGCAAATGTTACCTTTCTTTTTCAATCAAAGACACAGCAGGGTGTGCCATCTGTTTGGCACAAACCGAGCTCCCTCTCCCAAATCAATTTTGTGCTGATTACTTCAGCCAAGCAGCGCAGGATGGAGGTTTTTGTGTTTTACGCTCTCCTCCATCCTCGCCGTCTAAGCAGTCAGGAAGGTTCTGCTAAACTCATCTTCGCAAACACCTCTTCTGGATGTGATTGCACAAGGAGGAAGTGAAGGCCCTGGAGTTCACACCTCCAGGACTGAAGCTTCTCTAAACAACACGCAGGAGCCTTTTCTACTCAAGCTTCGGACAAACATTCTGCGTGTGGCGTGCGCATGAAAATAAAAACGGGTCTGAGGCGAGAGCTCCGGGTTCCAGTGGCGGGCCCTGGCCTGGAGCGGACACCCCTGGCACTGAGGGGTTAAATCCGCGGCGCTCATCAGCAGGCCCCCCCGCAGGAGGAACAGATGATCAGCACCGCAAGCTGGAGCCGTGGGGATGCGCAGGGTTACTGAGCGCTCTGCAGAATACAAATGAACAGGAGAGCCTCCACCAGCAGCACAGTGGGCTGTTTAATATCACTCCACTCCTCTCCCCCCTTGTTCCCCGGCTTCTCTGGCTCTAATTTTCCACTTAATGCCGTGCTGACGATTTCATTGCATTTCTAGAACCCAATCTGCTGTGCCTCTCCGAGTGAAATACGGAGAGCGCTTCAGAACATCTCTTCGCATTTCTGCAGAGTGCTATACTATAGATATAGTCTAGTGTTTCTTTATGAACAGAGGTGCGGACATGTCTCACCGAGATGTTATTGACAATTTAAGTGTAATAATTAGATGTTTACACTTCCGAGTCACTGCGGTTAAATCACCTCCCGTACAGTTATTGGCAGTAGACGGATTGTCAGGCAGGACAGTAAGTTCATTAAAAAGACAAATGAAGGGAAGGATCGGCAGAAAAGGAATCATTTGTCTGAAAACAAATACACTCACCTCCACACACACACACATACAGTACACACAAGGCTTCAAAATCCTGCAGTGCAAATATGTGTATATTTATATAATCGCGTTAATCTAAAGTAATTGCACACAATACGTACAATAGGAATTACCACACATGCTCATGATATATTTACAAGTTATTACAGAGAACAAAGGGTGTCGTGTCACCCATAATGTCAGTCACAGCTGCAGATGTCAGTGACGTGACTCATGCTTAACAGGATCATTCTGAGGGCCTCTCTGGTAGATTGTGTGCTCACTGTGTGCATGTTTCCTCACTTGTCTGCTTTGCCTTATGTTCTAGAAAAAGCCTCGCACTTCAACATCTAAAATAAGCTTGCTAAGTGGTCTGCCCGATGAACATTATTACTATTATACGTCTCCTACAGAAATTCAGCTTTTCCTTGTATAAATATAAATGCAGTCTAATTCACAATTGATCAAATATATGATAATTATTTAATGCATAATTTCAAAAAAGTGGGAGAAGAATGAAATGAACACAAGGAAGGTCAGTTCAATAGGTTTAAAGACTGAACACTTTCAAAGAGGAACAGAAGTGGCTGAAATCGAAGCACACTACTGCCTGTTTGTTGTGTTCAACACTGACAACAAAGAAGTAATACCAAAGACACTTTCCTGTCTTGGGCTGAAAAGATGTAAAATCATAATAACAATATAAATGGCTCTTGTCAAGATGATGAAGAGTTTTGAAGAGAAGACATGCAAACTGATTGAACGCATAACACACTGTTCTGAAGCTAACAATTTATTTTCTACTAAATATGTTACACTTCATTTCGGAATATTGTGCCACATTATATAGCCAATTTGTTACACAATTTACATTTAACTCCTTCTGCACTGACTTGTCATCATGAAGGAGTTGATTGTGAATAGAGCTAGGGGGTATTTTGGATTGTGCAGACCAGGACGACTTAATGACAGCTCTGTATTTTCAGCAAAAGCCTCCTTAAAGGCACAGGTTTTGAAATATTTAGATCGTTAAGAGCCACAAGCAAACACATTAATAGTGCTTTGTTCTTGGTAAGACATGCATTTCACTTCAATTTCTTTAATGTCTTTCAAAGTAGGTAGTTTAAAAGTGTGTTCTACAGTGCCAGTTGTTTATTATTCTGAGTTAATCCTTTAAACAAACAATTTCACAAGCACATAAAAAACTCAAGTTTATCAAATTGTTCTCTTTTATTGCGTAAGAAGACACCGTTTGAGTATAACATTAAGAGATAAAAACAAACAGTTCCCTTTCGTTGATCATTGAGGACAGAGGTAAAAGGAATACCCCCCAAAATAATACCGCACCACCTTCAAATAAAAAGTAATATATTAAAACAAAACCATTGCAACACAGCGATTAAAACGTGTGCTCAATGTGTTACCTATGGAATGAACAATGATATTCCAAATCACAAAACAGGAAATCTAGTCTAAACTCCCCCCAAATGACTCCTCTGGTAATTCACAACATCCTCACAATCCCTACAATGATTCTATTACAATATCTTTATTTCCCTAAATAAATTTACTTGATGGCACCATTTAATTTATTTTGGTTCAGTTTAGGGGCCAGATGGCATTAGAATCATTTACTTCACCTTGTTTTGTTTAATTACTACAATCAACTCTCTATTTTTCAAATTAATCATAAAGTAATTTCATTAGTTACACAGCAGGCTGTTGAATTATTAGCATTTTAACAGTTTGCAAACAATTAAACTTTATTTGAACCTTAAAAATTTGCAGGGTGGAACATTATTACAAGATTTAGTGACAGATTCTGAGTACACAAAAATAACAAGGTGGAAAGCGATTCATTATTGACTTAATTCTGTTATAATTATCTCTACAATCATTCCTTAAAACACAATGGAGGAAAAAGACACAGATTTATGTGGAAGGAATAAAAGGAATTATTATGCAATAAACAAAAACATTAACAATACCTTGTTCAGAGGTACCAAGGCTGATAATATATATATTTCATTTTAATTTCAATTTATTGGTTTAATACCATAGGACTATCAAATTTAATCTTTCTAATATAGTTTCCATTTAGGTTGCTTGCTCAGTCTGGATATGTGTGTAATTACTATGTGCACTATTATACACCAGCTAATGGAATGAAACAGTTCGTAAATGACTGTGGACGTTGTCAAATACACCATCACAGAAATGCTGGTAAATGAAATGAAACGCAGTCATGTGCTTCAGGTATGTATTTTTTGAAGTCTTCTGAATAAATTATGATTTGAAACAAAATATATATTAATGTTACTTTTGAGTAAGGCAATTGTGCAACTTTTCAAATAACGTTTCATAAAGGATGTGTTTAACCATTGAGTCAAAACCTGTCGTGGACAGACAAGCGAAAATATAAAAACAGGATGCCCCCCTGACTTCTTTGTTTTTGTCATTAAAGTTTTGTATATACTGTATAATATCAACATTATATTAAATGATTTTATGTGGAAATAGGTCTTTAAAAGTGTAATTTAACTCTGAGGACTATGTGTGTGATAATGTGAACTAAACATCAAATTACTTTAATTTAGGGGCTTTCTGAACCTTTATTTATTATTGTACTGCTATTATATTTGTGCTATATAAAGTTCATTTTATATATCAAATATACCATATTAAAAAGTAAAATCCTTAAGAGAGCTATGGCTCATTTATCTGAGAAGCTAAAAACCAAGCTGAGAAAAGAAGAGTCAAACTGTGTCACTCACAACCGAGCTGTGTAATATAAGAAAACGATTAAAAAAGATTTTAGCCCGCATGATATTTTCCCTGACTGACACCCCGCCTCCTGGCTGAGCAGGACAGACACAAAGCAGGCTGGGAAGGGTCACTGAGAGGAGGAGAAACCCATATCAGGACTGGACCTCTGCTGCCACCTAGTGTTGAATTCTGTTGTTTCAAAAAGCTGATGCAGCACATGGACACCCGAGATCGTCACTCACAGTCACACACTGTTCCTTTACACTGTTTATTGATAAAAAAATCACTTGCCGAGCAAATCATTAGCAGCCAGTTCACAGAATCCAACAAGAAGCTTTATTTTAAAAAGACACTGGAGAGATACTCTGTAAGAAGAAGCTGGAGAGAAAACAAAATGGTTTAAAGAACAAATGGCACTAAATTATCTGTTTAGCGAGCATTCAAAAATAAATAGAAATTATTTTTATATATTATGCCAAAAGATGCAAATTTTACTGTATCTCATTTCAATATGACCTGAAAAACAATACTTGTAAAGAGATAAAATCCGGATTATATGCAGGCTGATGCTTTCGAGCTAACCGGCTCTGCTTGAGCTCATCAAGATTGACAGCTGATGCATTTGAATTAATTTCATGAGCAACATGTTACAGGAATAGTACCGTCCCTTTCTCTGGGGAAGATAAGTGGCGCAGTGCAGAAACCTCACAGCGGACGTGTGGTGTGATGAGGCCCGGCTCGGGAGGCAGGACGTCCCAGCAGCCCCTGTCCAGACCCGGGCGGCTCCACTCCTGACGTCACTCTGGCAACAATATTCATATCTTTAGCAGGTTAGACACAACATTAAAAAGGTCTGAAAAAGACAAGCACAGATCAAATGGACCGCAGGCTACGTGCAGGTGGGACAGGCATCCAGCTGGCAGCGTCATGCTGTACAGCAGCACAGCGGTCTCCTGTGTGGCCATAAGCAGTGGTTGTTTCTAACAGAAGAGCAGGATTCAAACATACTTACCGGAGCTGCCTTATATATCGTACATCTCTGTTAAATACGCTTTGGGCACGATGCCGATACAGCCCTTCGCCTCTCCAACCCACCATCCGAAACTCTGGTACTCCTGTGGGAAGAACAGTCCGCCTTTCAATACTCACACAGCCAGAACCCACAGAACACCAGGCTGTCCAGAACTGGCTGGCGCTCGGTCGAATTTCACAGTGTATGATTTTTTTTAAATTGCTGACTTGTAATCTGGATTCTGTTTTTTTAAAGGGCACATTGTGTTGAGCCACTGTTGAGTCAGTAACACTAGTGAACCAAATGAGCGAAATCTGGCATGCCACACTCAAACCATTTATTTCGAAATGCCTACTCTTCCCAAACAAACTGAAAAACTGTTTCACTTCTTTTTTACTTTAGCAGGAGACATTTTTTTTCAAGAACCAGCTGTTGCCAGTGAGTGAAAAACCTTCTCAAGTCCAATTTTATAAAAGAAAAATACAATTAATTCCGAAAAACGCTTTAATGTAGCATGTTCCCTTTTATCTTATCTGAAAAGAGATTCCTGTTTGTATGAATCTCCCACAGTCTCCACCTGAAAAACTAATATGCTCAAGCCTGTTCTGCATTCAGATGCTATAAAATGCAAAGGGAGAGAGCACTGAGCAGAGCCGCAGATATCATGTTAATGAAGAACATGTGTTCCCTAGTGGAGCAGAGATTCTCTCAAGGTCAGCATGAGCAGACCATAATCAAGAACAGATTACTTAGCTACTACATGCCAGGCTGAGCCCGATTATTTAACTGGTGAACACACGAGGCAGACATCTTCCTGACTGAACCACGCAGCATCTCCGAAAGATCTAGCAACAGAGCCCCTTCCAAGAAATATTAAGAGATCAATGTTCTGAAGTGCTTTAAAAAAGTGAAGTATCTCTTCACCCCAGTTGAAAGCACGACCTGCATGAACAGTGTTTAGTAAAGCCTGCAAATGAAAACCACCTCTCTCGCCAGCCGGGCAGCGGAAAATGAAAGTGAGGGCAGACAGGATGTGAGCCCTGGACAGAGCGGGGAGGAGGAGGGGGAGCCCCCTGTAGCACCCGGTGTGTCCTGGACAGAGCAGGGGGGGAAGAGCCCCCTGTAGCACCCGGTGTGTCCTGGACAGAGTGGGGAGGGGGAAGAGCCCCCTGTAGCACCCGGTGTGTCCTGGACAGAGTGGGGAGGGGAGGGGGAGCCCCCTGTAGCACCCGGTGTGTCCTGGACAGAGTGGGGAGGGAGGGGGAGCCCCCTGTAGCACCCGGTGTGTCCTGCACTGTGAGGGCAAACCAGCGCCATGTGAGACAGTGGGCACAGCACACGCGTCTGTCTTCAGGGCATCACTGGCGCTCACGTGGCTTGAGATGAGGAGGCGTTCAGACAGTGGGCTTTAAAACCTGCACTGGGTATAGACATGCTGCTTTCCCTCATACAGCTGGCACAGAGAGGCCCTCTGCAGCCCAGGCTGGATCGCTGCTGTTCTCTGCATGGCCCCAAGAGCAACACGGACTCCAGTTAAACCCATTACACCCCACTGCCGAAATGTTAAAATAGCAAACACTGAGACGGTTTGGACGGCGACCAAGTATGGAGTCTTAATGCATTACAGAACCATTCAGCGTCTTGCAGAGCCTGTTTTCAATTTGTATTTCATTTTGTTTTATTATGAAGCTTGTCTCTTGGCATTAAAATTATAAGTAAATCTTTATCCAGCTTCAGGATAAATTCAGGGTATCGATTCCTCTTAAAAACCCAGCCTTTTCCCTTAAAGGACAGGTGGCAGACGTGCAGGAACGTGGCCTGATACTTGTGTTGTGAGAAAGAGTCACTGCAAGCTGTTGGGTCAGAGGAGCTCGAGTATTCTGGCTGTCTGTTGCAAGGTATTATGTGTGGTTTAAACAAACAGAAACCACAGACTTCATGCAAATCATTCAAATCACCGCAAAAAAGTCGCCTAATCACCTAAATTAGTTTTTCAAAAATGATAAAATGTTAGGCCTAAAATCTTTATCGTTTCACAATAATGACATTTAACTCTCAGTCAACAGTCGTTGGTGTCTTTTTCAAAGTTTGTTGAAAAGACTACAAACTGCTTGACGGTTCCGCGGTTGTTTAAGTGAACAAGTGGGGAAAGGTCTCAGGTCAGGGACTAACAGTAGACCACTGAGAGTACTAGGCAGGCCCGAGTAAGATAACCTCATTGATATAAAAATAGAAAAACTTGCCTTCTCTGCCTGTACAGCACCACATCTTACCCATCTTCCCTTGTACAGGAGTGCTGTTATGTATCAGCCATCTGGCTTCCTTCAGTAAGCAAAGATCCTACACATCAGTGTGTAAGAATTACATCAGTGAAATTAATAAAGCAATATAGAGTCCTTTAATCTACAGGAAATAGGACTCGTCAATTTATCAGACATATTACCTCCTTTCGCAGGATATGTAATTATTTTCTATCACTCATGCACTGTAAGAGTACATTATGTGGTTACTGGGTTATTTCTGCATCTGACAGCGGCAGGTTTATTAAAGCTCAGATTCCCTCTCGCCAGAGAAGCGGCTACACATGAGTTTACTGCTGGTGTATTTCCTCTATGTGAAAAGTGGTATCTAGGAACATGAAAATATACCCATTGATTTTAATCACAAAAGCCTACAGATCCACAGACTGCAGATCACAGTGCCCAGCTCTGCAGCATCATGGGCTTTGCTGATTCACACTTCGACTGCAGAGGAGCCTTCGCTAATTTGATCGTAACAATTACAAACCCCAACTTGTAGTATGTTTCACCATTATGTCCGCAGAGCATAAAAATCATACTATTTATTATAAAATATTTTGCAGGAGATGAGTGGCCTTTTCAAAATTAATGTGACTCTTTGAGAAATAAGACGTTTTCTAAGTTTTCACTTAATTATCCATTATTGGTAATTCACTGAACTACAACTTTTTTCTTTCCTAAAAATGATTTGCAAAAAAAACAGGCTGGTTATCCTCACTTTAACACAGTTTTAACGCTACAAGACAGTTTTCAGTCTTTAATTATAGTTAGAACCATTATCTGTGAACATATCAGAAGCAGGCAAACACCACATACAGTAAATAAGAAATACAACCGATGCTTTTATAGCTTGGGGCCTCGTTGCTCTGCTGTTTTGGGGACCAGCTCATCAGACACAAACACACTGGCTCATCCGAACTCTCAGTCCACACCTTCTCCTTGTGTGGGGTGTGAGCTGGAAATCTACAATTCTCTAGACCTTTCAGATACTGTACTGTTTACAGTGAAATACAATGAGAAAATCTTTTTGGGAAAACAATACAAACCTACTGTGTGCCAGACTGTAAACCTGGCAAAGGGAGATGGACGACATCTACAATGCAAAATCAAACTCCAGGTAAAAAGTCACCTCCAGGGGTAATTTGCTTAGATGTACCTCGGGCTTACTGCTACCTTTCTGTATGATTTAAATAAGCATTTTGAATATCTTTTAATAAAAAAGAAAAAAACATCAAATTAAATTACATGTGAAAAAAGTCAAGTTATTGTTTAAAAATAATTTTAGAGTGCATCGACATTATAAATTCCTAACTACATGAAAAAAAATAATTTAAAAACGTCCCTTGTAACTCGTTTAAAAATATTTACCAGGAAATTCAACAGACTTGTAAATTCTTACTTTATTTTTTCAATTGGAGTAACATTCATGCTGACAGCCCGAGTAATCAAACGGCAATAGTACGTAATGAAACACTGTGAACTGCAGTGTAACTCTGACACGTCCCATCAAGAGCCTGTAGCATAAGAGATGCCTTTCAAGGGGGAGAGTGCAGAAATCTTTGAAGTGAGATTTCAGCACAAACAGGAAGCTAAAGCTGTGAGGAAAACCAGGGACCGCGCTAGGCTGCAGAAATGACAGGCCTACAGGACCAGGAATTAGCACACCTAATTTGTCCAAATTAAAAGTAAAGTTGTCAGAGACCCCAGCGTGATGTCAGGAAAAGTTAAGAGACAGCGGTGGAGAACGGCACATTCGGAGCTTTCACACCCTGTCTGGGCATTTCTGAAATGTGCTCAGGAAAGCCTAATGAGGCTGCTCCAGGAAGTGAGCACAGAGCTCCCATTCTGCAGCGCTTTTCCCAGCACCGGTTTTCCATGGCGACACTGGGTCCCAGTCGGTGTGCCTCCCACCCTTCACTCGCCGGCTCTGGGCACCTGGGGGCACATCCTCTGCTGGACAAGGACCAGAGCCACAGCAGCTGCATTCTGCCAGTACTGGCCAGCTCTTTTTACTGGGCTCAGGGCCTTCAGACGCACACAATGACTCTGCTTTAGGAAAGTGCAATAAACACCGAGATGCATAAGATCATAAGAAAAGATCTGTCTCCGACGTCCCCTGTCTGAACAGAACGATTAGTAGAAACCAATCGAACGACGACGCTCTGCAGTAACGATCACGCTGGCGGGAACCAGGGGAGCCACTCTGACTTCCTGCGAGAGCTGTGACAGAGACCCGGCACTGCTGCAGGACACTTTCTCAGCTTGGAGGGACAGAGACAGCACGCCCATTCTAACCCTGTCCTGTGCAATTCAATTTTACAGTACAGAGATTTGATACATTAAATTGCCCAGGGGGGCAATTTAACAACGCTCTGCTGAGGGATGAGGAATATTCGGGCGTGTAACTCTACAGTGTTCGGATCTGAGTGTAGCTTTTCTAAAGTGAATTTGTGCAACAAGAAGATAAAACCACTTTTCTCACAGAGGCAATAGGGGAGGAACTGGAAAAAAATATCCCCAGTAGATTTTAATGACCAGATTTGTGATTCCTCCCCCCAAAAAACATACAGTATTCCTCAATACAGAAGGGCTTGCTGAAACTCAGGATGTCAGGCATTGTCCTACACTTCTTTTGGAGTCTGTCACCTGAACAACCCCAAACAATCTACTACATTATAAATATACAGTTTTACAAAAAGTGTACTTCTTATGTGATCCTTCTGTATGTTAAATTTTCTAAAGCAGCTTCATTGAGAAGCTGAGATAAAGAAAAACTATTACAAGAACAATCATATTCTGGATGACAGCCTAAGATAAAAAAATAACTAGATCTATTCCTGTGCATAAAATATTAATAATTATCAGTACTGAATAATTATGGATTATTTTCAATGATTTAAAAAAATCAAAAAATCCAAAAAAAGTGGTAGAAAACCTAAATGTTAAATATTAAACAAGAAAACAAGCAATTTTAAAACAATACTTGTTAAATATAGTCGGAAAACACTGCAGCCATTTTTAAATCAGCCCAGTTAAATTCTGTATCTTTCAAATATGTGTGCTTGTTATGCTGTCAGTCCTTATCTATGATCCAAGCAGTTCTAAATGCACATACTTTAAATACATAAAGTACGGCAGCCTTTGAAACCCTCCTCGTGCCCCTGGTTCTTAAGAGCTCCTGTGAGGAGAAGCCCAGACGACAGCTAACTGGAACTCGTACTCACTTCAGGCACAACCAGCTGCTACATGTCTGAACTGAGCCCAAGCTGAGACAGCAACCCTGGGAGAAGTGCTTTCAGTATTCCTAACTACTGAGGGCTAAATTCCATTTAACAAGCTCACTATTACTAAGCGTTTTTAAAAGGCAAGAGCATACAAGCAAATGTATTTTCACAACGTGTAGAAGATGGGGATGAGGTCTGGGCGCTCCTGTTTCCGAGCTGTCGCTGCTGTAAGATCACGGGATGGGACACCAGTGAAAGGAGCCACTGGTTCACCCTGAGGCGATGAAGAGAGCCACAGACTCACCAAGACGATGGGAGAAAGATTCATACTGAGCAATATTGAAGAGCACTGCCACCCAAAGGAGATGTACAAGTCCCCCCAGATTCAGGGTGAAATGGGAGGGTTATGAAGGGAGAAAACTAAGCTGGTGCAACAAGCAGCAGATCAGTCGCACTTTCACTGTGTTTTCACCGCGTCCCAGACTCGTCCCGTGCGATCAGGCCTGCTGTGGAGCAGCTGGAGCGGTTTTTCTAAGGAAAAGCTGTCCTTCACAGCAGGCCTTTCTGGTGCAGGTGAAACAAGCCCACTGTGCCTCTATTGCTTGCAAATGTTCTCTGCTTAGTTTAAAGTTACACATCATCACACGTCCTCACTGTCGTAGAGCTCACGGCTGGCGGTAAACCTGACCCATATGTCTTCCTAGATAGGAACCAGCTTTCACGCCTTCCAGGATTGCTCATTACGTCTAAACAGTCCAAAACACAGAAAAAAACCAGAGTCCTGCCTGAACTCCAAATGTCAAGGCTGCTATTAGAGAAAGATTCATATTCTGCTGTAATTAAAACCCCTCTAACAATTCAGGCTTTGTTCACTGAAGCCACCAGAGAGACCTCCAAGGTGAAATTACGACAGCAGCACTGAAACACCTACAGATATTGCTGAAATAAGTAGGCTGCTGAAATCATCAGATTTAAGGACGACAATACAAGCTCATTAAAAATGATTTCAAACGGTTTTCCTGTGCAATTTCTTAGCCAGTGATCATGATATGATACGATTAAAATAACTTTAACCTGTGCAGGAGATTCAGATTATTTCAAACTATGATATAAATTACACAATCTATCAAGCAACTGAGAAAGCAAAAAAAGCAAAAAGAGAATTGAACATAAACAGAAGCTTTAAAATCACTAACGCGCACAAGAACCTATCCCCTCTCACGCCACTAGATGTCGCAGTTGAATGTGAAAAGATCCGCGCTGTCTGCAGTTTTCTATCGTTCGTGTGTCCCACTGCGATAATGGCATGCAGGGACTGTGCAGCAGATTGAACTGAGGGTGAAGAGTTCACAGCAAAACCGCGACTGAGATAATAGTTTCGCTGTGTCAAATGATAATCGAATCTTCTGAGGCAGCTCAATGCAGTCTTCCTACCATTCTGCATTTCCACTATCTGACATCAGCTTCATGCACGAGTGCCAATAAACCTGAACAGGACAAGCCAGTGTCAATTTGCAGCAATTGAGAGCTCACTTGAAGTTCACTGGGCAGCAGAAATGTCTCCTGCAAGCTTCTGAGAAAATTATCTGGATCTTCTTTTTCATTGTTACTATTCAAAGGCAGCCTTCTGCCTCTCTCTCTCTCCCCTTTCCTCCGAACAGAGCCCAGAAACCCGACACACAGAGGCGATAGGGTGTCACGCAGATGTGGTTGTCGAAACCACTCTAATCACACTACCCCCCTGCTAAAATTACTCACACAGATCAAAGGCTCGTAAAGGCAATAAAACATCTCTCAGCCGCTGATATGCCAGACACTTCCACTGGCTCTGCCTCCATGTGCTCTAGAAACTGACATTCACTCTGCTTATGACTCCTAACAACACTTTGTCTGCAGCCGTGGAAGTGTTTGGGGTGTGTGTTTGGGGTGTGTTACGGCTGTGGAAGTGTTTGGGGTGTGTGTTTGGGGTGTGTTACGGCTGTGGAAGTGTTTGGGGTGTGTGTTTGGGGTGTGTTACGGCTGTGGAAGTGTTTGGGGTGTGTGTTTGGGGTGTGTTACGGCTGTGGAAGTGTTTGGGGTGTGTGTTTGGGGTGTGTTACGGCTGTGGAAGTGTTTGGGGTGTGTGTTTGGGGTGTGTTACGGCTGTGGAAGTGTTTGGGGTGTGTGTTTGGGGTGTGTTACGGCTGTGGAAGTGTTTGGGGTGTGTGTTTGGGGTGCGTTACGGCTGTGGAAGTGTTTGGGGTGTGTGTTTGGGGTGTGTTACGGCTGTGGAAGTGTTTGGGGTGTGTGTTTGGGGTGTGTTACGGCTGTGGAAGTGTTTGGGGTGTGTGTTTGGGGTGTGTTACGGCTGTGGAAGTGTTTGGGGTGTGTGTTTGGGGTGTGTTACGGCTGTGGAAGTGTTTGGGGTGTGTGTTTGGGGTGCGTTACGGCTGTGGAAGTGTTTGGGGTGTGTGTTTGGGGTGCGTTACGGCTGTGGAAGTGTTTGGGGTGTGTGTTTGGGGTGCGTTACGGCTGTGGAAGTGTTTGGGGTGTGTGTTTGGGGTGTGTTACGGCTGTGGAAGTGTTTGGGGTGTGTGTTTGGGGTGTGTTACGGCTGTGGAAGTGTTTGGGGTGTGTGTTTGGGGTGTGTTACAGCTGTGGAAGTGTTTGGGGTGTGTGTTTGGGGTGTGTTACGGCTGTGGAAGTGTTTGGGGTGTGTGTTTGGGGTGTGTTACGGCTGTGGAAGTGTTTGGGGTGTGTGTTTGGGGTGTGTTACGGCTGTGGAAGTGTTTGGGGTGTGTGTTTGGGGTGTGTTACGGCTGTGGAAGTGTTTGGGGTGTGTGTTTGGGGTGTGTTACGGCTGTGGAAGTGTTTGGGGTGTGTGTTTGGGGTGTGTTACGGCTGTGGAAGTGTTTGGGGTGTGTGTTTGGGGTGTGTTACGGCTGTGGAAGTGTTTGGGGTGTGTGTTTGGGGTGTGTTACGGCTGTGGAAGTGTTTGGGGTGTGTGTTTGGGGTGTGTTACGGCTGTGGAAGTGTTTGGGGTGTGTGTTTGGGGTGTGTTACGGCTGTGGAAGTGTTTGGGGTGTGTGTTTGGGGTGTGTTACGGCTGTGGAAGTGTTTGGGGTGTGTGTTTGGGGTGTGTTACGGCTGTGGAAGTGTTTGGGGTGTGTGTTTGGGGTGTGTTACGGCTGTGGAAGTGTTTGGGGTGTGTGTTTGGGGTGTGTTACGGCTGTGGAAGTGTTTGGGGTGTGTGTTTGGGGTGTGTTACAGCTGTGGAAGTGTTTGGGGTGTGTGTTTGGGGTGTGTTACGGCTGTGGAAGTGTTTGGGGTGTGTGTTTGGGGTGTGTTACGGCTGTGGAGATGTTGCAGCTGTTTCAGCAAACATGCGGGTGCTGTGCAACAGCACACGAAGCATCAGCAGGCCGGCGGCCCTGAGGGAGAGGAAGAGTGGGAAAAAGCCGGCACAGTGCGGGCCGATCTCAGGTTTCGACACGGCTCCCCCGGCCTGCTGCAGAACCGCAGATTCTGGCTCCTTTCCTCTTGGCTCCTCCCATCCCGCTGTTCCCACGGCCGGTTTCCGGGCCGACGGCGTGCCTGATTACCTTGCTGAGGATGTAGATGGCGTCCCCTCGCTTGAAGGACAGCTCGTCCGGCTGGTCCCCCGTGCAGTCCCACAGCCCCTGGTAGTAGCTCTTGTAGTCTGTGCTCTTGTTCACTAGAAATGAAGATAAAGACGAATGATACACGGCTGGAAGACTTACGATTTTTAATTCTTTCAAACAACTAAAATTTCTTACACCCCCATCCTCTAACCCAAGCCATAGAGAACACGTTTCCATTTAAACGGCAATGCCTGCGATGGATTTAAAAAAAAAATAATAATAATAATTTTGAACTTCACACCTTTTCAAAGGTCATCTCCATTGAATAGAATTTTTTCACAACCTTCCGATGTCACCCAGTATAAATGTTTGTTATCGTAATGTTACGGTCCTCTAAACGAAAGAAACATGGAATTTTAAAGGGAGACATCATAGATCCAGAAGGAATGAAATGACAGGATACGGCCGGATATGATGACAACAAACTGTGCTTATTTTCCCAGTCCTAATGAGGAAATAAGCATGTTCTATGAAGCAGGTAGCTGCTCTTCCAGGAGACTTTCCTGAGGACAGGAAACACGATTCTTTCTTCACGCTGAAGGCTCATTCAAAATCGACAATCACAAGGAAAACTGAGAGGCACACACAAGCAGCCCCGCCCTGCACTGCAGCCCTGGAGTTGGGGTGACCAGCTGTTCCTGGGTGCTGGAGGGCTCTGACCCATCACTGTGGGCCTGCACTGCCCCTCCAGATCTGCTGCGAAAAGAAATGACTTCACCAAGATGACTTCCAGCACGTGCCGTCATCTACCTCAGGGCTCAGTGGTCTAACCAGTGTCTCAGTGGTCTAACTGGGCTCAGAGGTCTAACTGGGAGCTCAGTGGTCTAACCAGTGTCTCAGTGGTCTAACTGGGGCTCAGAGGTCTAACCAGTGTCTCAGTGGTCTAACTGGGGGCTCAGAGGTCTAACTGGGAGCTCAGTGGTCTAACTGGGGCTCAGAGGTCTAACCAGTGTCTCAGTGGTGTAACTGGGGCTCAGAGGTCTAACCAGTGTCTCAGTGGTGTAACTGGGGCTCAGAGGTCTAACCAGTGTCTCAGTGGTCTAACTGGGGGCTCAGAGGTCTAACCAGTGTCTCAGTAGTCTAACTGGGGGTCTGGTGTGGTGTGCTCTGCTGTGCTCGGCCGTGCTCTGCTGTGCTCGGAGGTGGCCAGCAGCAGGCAGCACCAGACCTGTTTGCTCTCTCCCTGCGGAAACGCTGCAGCAGGAGCAGCTCGACCCTCTGGGGCTGTTCCTGGTGACTGACGACAAGTCGCCGTCTTGTTAAAAATGGGCAGACAACCTCATAAATGATTCATTTATTTTAGTTATGCTTGTTTTATTTTCCTGCACAATAATTTCATTTCGCTGTTACATCCGAGGATTTAGAAGTAACGGAGGTTACGTAACATCATGCTACTTTTATTGCACGAAAAGCTCAGTTTCCTTTTTTTTACCCCACAAACCTTTTGCTTTTAGAAATATTTTATTCCAAACCTGGCTAATTCAGCAATTACCACTTTCAAAAATGACTGCTAAGAAACACTTGCTGCATCTAAAAGAATCACATATATGATTATGGAATTACATTATGCTTGAAATACAGCTGCCACAGCTGATGGCCATTATAATCAGGCCACTACTGCAAATCGGCCGGTTGTCACATTATGGTACAAACGTTTATGATCCTCTTCCTTAATGACCTGATGAGGACTGTGTCCCCTGGGAGAGACTTCCTGCCACTTCAAGAACAGCGACAGGTTGTGCTGTGACAAGCAAGGAGGCCGTTACAATCATTCTTTTGAGGAGCCAACATGGTGAAGGAGCGACTCGCTTACACCGTCAGGATTTTACTCAGAGCCTCATTCCAAACAGGAGAGCCTGCAGACAACTTGCAAATGTCATGTACATCAAAGTTTGTGTGATACATTAACATGGGCATACTGTATCGGTGTGCCACTGCATCCTGAACTTTGGTCTTTTCTTCTCTTTAGCTCCAGTGAAGCTCCTCAGTTCCTTCAATATTCTGAGACATTCTGAGTGGAGAAAATGTTGCAGCAAAACAGTTCACATTCAGGCTGGGCAAAGTCAGCACGGTCTGAAGAAGTTTAGCATTTAAAAATAATCTGAAAACATGATCAGGGCCCCCAAATCCTTTTTACTATCGATAGGTAAACAAAACGTGTCTCCAGTTTCTGTGCCAAAAGACACATCTTAATTGAAACGTAAATAAAGGGGATGTCGTACTCAAGTTCATTTGTTTTTGCACCATTGACTGAATGAGCAGATTGAGCGATGGCGTCACACAGAAGGAATGAAAGATGATTAAGGTCCGACGCATCTTAATTGAAACGTAAATAAAGGGGATGTCGTACTCAAGTTCATTTGTTTTTGCACCATTGACTGAATGAGCAGATTGAGCGATGGCGTCACACAGAAGGAATGAAAGATGATTAAGGTCCAGCTGCCTATTTCGAACAAGGTCTTTTGAACTGTTGCCACGTCCAGTTTGTAAAACTATTAATTTTTATTTGAATCATTGATACAGTACATTCAGTATATAGCTCTATCAAACAAGTCATTCAAAAACACAAAGTAAAACAGATCTCAGTAGCAGATCTGGCTCAGAATTCAGATGGTGGATTACAGCTTTACAGGTGCATAGAGGCAATAGCACTGGGACCGAAAACAGTGACAAGAGCACAGCCTTGATTCTGCACTGATCAGCTGCTGAATGGACTCGTACAGCAGCAGTGCTGGAGCTCTCCTGGCCTGGAGGGGCTAGGCCCTTCCCTGAGTGACAGCGACACCCCCAGCCTGAGGAACAACCACACCCCAGATCAGGTCATGTGTGCTCCACCCCAGAGCTGATGGTACCCCTCTGTTTTAACGCTGCAGCCATACATTCAATTTCAAACTCTGCACACAAACAGGCACTGAGACTTTAATAAAACCACCTCTTTAAGTTTCTAAGACTGTGATACAGCAGGATTTCAAAATCCTCAGAAGGCATAGAAAAGCTACATCACCAACAGACTACAGCACTCTAATCTTCACTCATTTATTCTCTGCTGAAACGGACATGGTTTCCATTCACTGGTGTGAATCCCATGAATCAATATCTGTTATTTCTGAAGAGGTTCAGAATTAGGTATGTCTGGCAGAAAAAGAGTGAAAGGATTTACTATGATAAGAAATGCTAAATTAGTAATTTTATAATAGACAAGCCCCCTTGATAATCTGTAATTTCATTATGTGCAGTTCCACTGTGATTACTCACGTTGTACGAACAGATCCCACTGTCTCTAAAGCAGCTGCCAGGGAAATTTAGGCAACAGAGGCCCTGTAATGTTTCACTAATAAAATGAAATATGAAAGTACACGTTGAGAGGTTTTAATTAAGATATATAACGGGGAAAAAATGGGGTTGAAAAAATTAAGATGTTTAAAGACCAAATTCAAAGAAGTTGTTTGCTAACATAATTCATACTAATACTTATACTAAGCATGCATAAGGGATTTTCACCAGTCTAGTATATGTAAAAGCCCTTCAAGGAACAACAGAGAACATCTGACAACATACAAGAAAAGTTTATGACCTGAATAAAAGTGAGCCATTCCAGAACAGCAATAAACCCTGGGATATTGTCATTGTGCCGTTGAAATGCAATCACTGAAATCACTGATTCTACCCTGTCTGTGAGTTCTGGGTTTCAGATGCCCTGCTGAGTCGTGATGAAATAGTGCGGGAGAGGAACTCTCCGAGAGTGGGGCTGTCGGCTAACTGGATTTCCAGTTTCATTCCTCACTGGAATAGGTGGCTCTGTTCTCTAAGGAATACATGACAGCTGTCGGTATCCTCAGGACTGGACTCCGGGAGAAATAAATCAGTACCTTGGCCTAACATCATTGCAATAACTGTTATTATAAGAACTAGAACAATACGATTTGCACTTATAAAGCACTTTTCATCCGGAAGGACTTCACATATAGGAGGTGACTCACTTCACCCACCCCTGGAGTACTGAAGTGCCACACTGAACTCGCAGTGCACAGCAGATCAGGGCAGGAGAGAGAAACTAGAGGAGCTTCAGAGAGGCCAGGCTGTTCAGCCCAGAGTTGGTTTTAACCGGGAAAGGAGTCAGGGTCTTGGATTAACATCTCATCTGATCAAGGGATAATCAGATGAAACATACTGTAAATACTTCATACATAAATACTTTCTTTATATCCAAGGACTTAATAAGTAGGCTTGGCATGACAAAAGAATAATCTCTTCAAATAGCGGGGAGATTTTAAGAAATACAGTATGTTTACTCCCTTAGAAAGCAAACATTTGCTCTTGTAATTGATTTTACATGCAGTAGTCTGAAGTGCATAAAAGGGGGTGAAATATATTCTAGCATTCTTGTGAGAGGTGAGAAGTTCATGTCAGGAACTGCCCAGCAAGAAAGAAATCATCTTGTCAACCTCGCACACTACTTGTGAACCAGGGTACTTGTATTACAAAGTTAACTGTCTCCCAGAGGACAAAGGTTAGTTCTGAACAGATGAGGTGAAAACTACTGCTGGCAGTCAGGCTCCCAGTCCAGCACCTGGGAGTTCACAGCAGGGCTGGAGAGTGAGCCCAGGTCTCAGTGAGCTCCACAGCCCCACAGACTGCAACAACACCACTGAGGAGCTCACAGCAAATCCTAATTCTAATTCAGTTTCATTAAAAAGTAACAAATCACTATTTTCTTGTCTTTTAAATTAAATTATTTATTTAATTAAATTTATTTTTTATTTGGTTTGAAATAGGATTTTTATGCCTTCCACTTATAAAAGTAATACTCCCTCAAAATAAAAATCACAACAAGGAGGAGAACAAGGCCTTCTATCACACAAACAAGCCCTTACTACTCCAGTCTTCATGCTGAAACACCATGGATCTGTGCCACCAGCCAAGAAACTAAACGGATTTGCGCTAATGAAATCATATCAGCTCGCTGATGTATGCTTCTGAAAGCTACAAGGCTAGCTGGCCCAGGGATGGCTTCCTGTGTGGGAAACTCATACACACCCCCCTGCACCCCCTCTGCCCCCCCTCGCGGCAACCTGTTTAGGACTTCCTGTCAGGGGGGTCTTCCTGAGCACAGCACTCAATTTCCTGTCCACATGTCACAGCAGAAGGAGCTCTGAAATGCTGCTTCCTGCCAGCTCCGCCTGTGTCCACCCTCTCTGACAGCCTGGCTGGGGTGATGTATTTGGTACCTACGAGGGGAAGGAGACCCAGACAACACTTCCTCCCAGGACACAGCTCTGATACAATGGCCAGCCCTGCCTGGACAGGCACAGGGCAGCGGGGAAGGGCAAAGTGCTGATAAGAAGCAGATATTCTCCTCGGGCTCTGTCCAGTAAAGCCTGCCTTATCTGTAGTGGTGCATCCTTGAGCTGGAGAAAACGCACAAGCCTTGTTTTTCACCGCCCTTGGAAACGCAGAGGACCAGAACCCCAGTGGATCAGAGGATGAGACTGGAGCGCGTGCAGATATTTTCTTTTCCCCTGCAGGATTTTCGTTTCTGATAATTAGTTCACAGGCCAATTGGCAGGCAGAGGCAGATAAGAGCATTTCTTCCCCTAACGTCTTCCTGTGAATCTATGTCCTGTTCCCATTTTTATCCTGCTGTCAACAGCCTTTTTCTTCCTCTGTGCTTCTCACCTAGGTCTTCATTTGCGTTTCGTGATAATCATATGCAATGAAGATATGCACGGCCAACATTTAAACAGGCCGCGGATCAATTAGCGGTCTTAAGTTTATCTGATTTTTATCAAAGCAGACAGAGTGGTGGGTCGATGGCGAGAGCTTGTGTCAAGTTGACCTTTTCAGAGACGTCTGCGTTGCTGGTCCCCTGGGCTCCCCCTTGTCCCCTGTCAGACTCTGAATGGCAGAAGTCTGTTCTGCTCAACCACAAAGTATACAAAGATGTCTATATTACACTCTTATAGGTGTGACAGCAACTGTGTGTTGTATTTATAAACTGTCCTTCGGCGGTGACACATTCCCGATGATGTTTAGCTAATTTATGCAGCCAAATCTCCTTTGTGCAGAAATGAAAGCTAATTGAGTCATTACAAAGTAATTCAGCAAGGAATAACTTGTATAAATTGGCTTACTTTGTAAAGCCCTCTCAAGTGGGTTCTGTGTATCCTAAATAAGGAGGTATTTTCCCTGACACTTAAAGCACACAGTTCACACAGGATTTTAGTTAGGCAGATTAAGAGGATTTTCAAACAGGAAGGCTGCTGGGAAGGGGAGTACGGTCTGAACACAGGAGAAGAAAGTAAAGACTTGATTTCATTACCTGTCACGTTTGAAACAACAGGCTTGCTTGAAACCTCTGGTGTTTTCTTAGGAGGATTAGGCAGGTCTTCCTCTGCGGACAGTGAAAAAGACAACGGTAAGTTCACTGGAAATACTCTATTACCTTTACAGGTAATCTGAAGGAGATACAGCTAAAGAGGTTTTTAAAGTTCCCCACATTGAAAATGCTTTGTCAGGGTCTCGTCTACCTTGGGTGTGGACCCCAGCCCCAGCCCTGTTTATGGAACTATACATAAATAAAACGCATATGAGTGACACAAAGTTATTAATGCTACCTATTTATATTTCAGGCAATAATGAAGATATTTGATTATGAAGCCTGTTATAAAAGTAAAGAAGGAGAGAGAATGTGCTGGACAGAATCATACAGTAGCTGAGAGAAGAACAAGGCTGGGGATGAACAAGAAGATCCATCACCAAGCTGCGGGGGCGTGTCCAGTGTGGAGGCGGAGCCCTGCCGGAAGGGCGGCGCCTCGTCTGCGTTGTCCAGCTTTACAGATTTGGCTCAAAGTGATACAAAATACTCTTCAGAATTTGAACAAATCAAATCATGCAAAGATCCTGTCAGAACTACAAAAATAAGATGACAAACAAGAGGAGCCTTTCACCAATCCTGCCTGTTGGTAGAAGCTGCGTGATCTGAGGCAGATGTTTCTTGATAGAAGCCAGAGTCTGGGCATCAACGTAGTGGCTCGTCAGCTTGTTCCATGCTGTATCTGCTTGCTACCAGCTTAAACTAGCAATTGTTCATACTATATTACACTGAAGGTTTCCTTTTAAAACAGACCCTCACAAACAGAAGAGGCGCTATCACAAATGTCTCTTAGTTTGCAGTGTGTGTTTAAGGATGGATCATGTTGAAATCAATTCCCAATTATGACATTAAATGTTTATAAGTATTGATCTTTCCCGCTCACTCCCTAAGTGAACAGCATTTCATATACATAATGTGCAGAGATTAATAGTCAAGGCTGATGGATGAGAATTGCTCTTCACTACAGTCAGACCTATTAGAATAAAAAGCATCTCGCTAATATAAAACCATGCAGTGCACAGTCCCTTCTTGTTCCACTGCATGGGGCACATAACCAGACCACCAAAAAAGCATGCCTGCTGTTTCCAAGACACTTTCTTCTTTAAAATAGAAAGTTTTTGTAACATAATTAATTAGGAGATTACCTTAATAACAAATTTACTTCCAACTATGCATTTTAAAATTATTTAAAATTATGTCTATATCAGTATGTTCAGTTTTTTTAAAAAAAAATCGTGATTTTTCTTTTTTTTTAAATGTGTAACACATGAAAACAGTTCTCTATCTCTCATAATGTATTTTTGTTTCTATATTTCTAGTGTACAGTTCAACTCATGCACACAGTACAAAATGGTCTATTTAAGATTCCGGAACATTTTCCCCATTGTTCAGTTCCTGAAGATAGTGGAGCTGTCTTCTGCAGAAAACTGCTCTACAGTCTCCTGAACAGTTAATACTCCATGCAGCTTTTTGGCATAGTACAGTCAAACGATTCAGAAGGAACCAAATACAATTAGATTTCCTGGGTTTAAGTTATTTTTATATCTTCTAAGACAGCAGCCATGTCACCCTGCAACTTACAATTGGCAGCCCACTGAAGCTAAGTAGGTGTGAGCCTGGTCAGTACCTGGATGGGAAAAACGAAGGTTGCTGCTGGAAGAGGTGTTAGAGGGGCCAGCAGGAGGCGCTCACCCTGCAGTGAGGTGGGTTCTAATGCCCCAGTATAGTGATGGGGACACTACACTGTAAACAAGCTCCATCTTTTGGAGGAGACGTAAAACCGAGGTCCTGACTCTCTGTGGTCATTAAAAATCCCAGGGCGTTTCTCGAAAAGAGTAGGGGTGTAACCCTGGCATCCTGGCCAAATTTCCCATGCGTCCTAATAACCCCCCTCTATGAATTGGCTACATTACTTTGTTCTCCGACGGCAGGCGGAGCGACGCGCCGGTTGGAGTATTCTCGGTCACAGTTAATGGCAACGTCAGTTCAAAGATTTGGTTCAAACCACCAAATGGAGACGGGCGTGCCGACAAGCGGACCCTGCTGATGCGGGATTAACGCTAGGATGAGAACAGTTATTTTTATATCTTATATAATATATAAGATATAAAATAAACCGAAGTTGCTTTGAAAAATCACTTGCAATACTCTTCTTAACATTATGAAAAGTTACAAATTACGTGAGAAACTATCTGATTTTGAGGTAATTAACTTGGCTGTAAACAACTAGAGAAAAATGTGTATATACTGAAATCGAAAAAAAAGAGGAATACAGTGATTATAATTACTTCCTGTTTGTGTTTATTCCAACAAATGTTCCAAGTACAGTAAATTTTGAACAAATTCAAACAAGCACTAGTGACATTTTGCTGGGATGTGAACAGTAACTGGCTAAACACATGCAGGCCCCAGTGCTTGTGTGGGGCACAGACAGCTCTCACATTCTGGCTTCAAGGTCCCGTTCAGTGTAGAGGAGAATATTAAACGCATTGTGCCCTCGGGTTTACTCATGAAGGTCATCTAGTCACACAGAGAAAGCAATACATCCATTATGAAAACATTAAGTCCCTTAAAATCTGCAATGTAGACCGTAGCTTTGTAATAACTATATCATTCAGATCTGTGCTCCTTCTTAACAGTAGAAAATGCCTTTACTTGTTTTTACATTTTCTCTTTTCAAAGGGGCTCCAGTAGAGCAATGCAAAGATAAAAGAACAGACACCGCACATCTGGCAGACTAGACTGAACCGTGGATAGCATCTCTGACATTTCGGACTGACCAAGCACTCAGCAAAATTTCAATTACAAGGCTTAGCAAATGTTTAATTTTGCTTTCTAGAATTAATGCACAGAAGTAGCACGTACATCATGTTACTACAGAACTATCACTGATGATTGATACGCAAAGAAAATATTCAAACATGGTCATGTTTCTCTCTACTTGGATTAGTCCGAGGGTCATTAGTCAGGCATTCATACTGTCCTCATCAAGACCAATTCAGATGGTGTAGCAAAGCAGGGGTTGGAAACACGAGTGAGTTCCCCAGGGGCGGGGTCATCCCATTGAGGAGAGCCACATTCTCCGGATTCTCCCGGGGAACTCACTGAACTGGCGGCACCTGGACACTCCAGCTCCCTATAAAAGCAGTTCCTGGGGGCAGTCTGAGGGTGTCCTTTCATGGACCCTCACGGTTTAGTAAGACAGTAAGTATTTAAAAAGAGAATTTGGAGATAAAAGTTTTCGTTAAGCACTAAAAATCAGAGAAGACGTATAAGTGGGATAAATCTGGTAGCAGCCTCGGTCGTTTTCCGGGTCGGGACGCCGGTAAGTAAGAAAATGGTTAATGAGCGCACCTGGCCAACCGGAATCGACCGAGAGGTTATTGCCTCTGTTTTCTGGCAAAGACACGATTACGGTTCATGTGGAGACCCCTTGCCACGTTATCTAAAAGGGGGATCTTTCACAGAAGCTATTGCATGAACAGAGCTACACCTGGATATATGAACGTCTCAACTATGCAGCAAAAACCCATCGACCTGCCAAGATGGATATGAAGTTCACAAAGGGATTTCTACATCTGCATTTCCAATGGAAACTCTGCAAGGGCTCTGCAAAACAGCAGCTTGAATTTCTCCTGTCCACTGCAGAGGCACGGAATATGCTGAGTACAGATTTTAATTTATAAGTCGCACTATACCATAGACTCATTTTTATGATGCACAAAGTATTTCAAGCAAACAAAGTAAACCGTAATAGCATCACCTAAAAAAACAGGAACCACAAATCTTATCATGTTCATAATAACATCCTCAAAAATATGATCAGACTCTGACTAACACAGACAGACTCCTTGCAATACCAGAGTCTGCCCTGAGCTTCCGCCTTCCCCACTGCGGTCCCATGGATATTCAGAGCAAGAGGATTAATGCAGCCCTGGCCACCCACAAGCATGCAGTACCTAACATACTGTACATGATCTGAATAGCCCTCTAAAGGCTCCCTCTTCTCAGTGACCCCCAAAATTTGAGGGGCGGGGAGGGGGACAAGACACGTCTCTTTCCTTTGTCCAGAAGCCTCAAAAGGCCGCATGGAACTGAAAGAACTAATATTCTTTCAGGGACATTGTTATTTCCAAAATCCAAGAGCTGAAAAGTAAGTCTGTTCAGTATCAGAACAGATCTAAGAGGAAAGAGTTTGATCAGACGTCTCCATGGGGGGTGATGTACTGTACTTGTTACTAGAGAAAGTGAATCACAACTGATTCCTTAGTTTGTGTTCAGTATTTTAAATGCAGAGTTTGTTCAGTGGGCGAGTTAATGGGGAGACAGCCCTACTGTAGCGATTACTACATGTGACAGGACGGACGTGAATACATCAGTCTGAAACCAGACTCAGATACCCGGGCTGATATACCCCCCCTACCCAAGCAGGCATCTGGACTTTGTTAAAGAAAACAATAACTAATCCATTTGCACCTCAATCTACTTGATCCCTACTTGTCCAGATAGGATTAAAAGGTGTGAAAGGTCACTCCTTCACTCCCCTCTGTGACTCACAGGAGCAGGAGTATTAATGATCTACTGGTGCCCTTCCTGTCCGAGCCACGGGAGTGTCATCGATCGGACGACGGAGGTGCTGTGTGGTGCAGATCTGGCCCTGAGAAGACGCAGCCCCACAGTGAGCCTGGAGCCAGAACCGGGACAGCGGAGGGGAGATGACGGACGGGAGCCTGTGATTCGGTGGAGCGACAGCAGGGTGGAGGAGCGCTCAGACTCCGGGCCTAGAGCTGGACGAGGCAGAGCTGCATTTCACTCAGACTGCTGCAGGAAACTGCCCAGCTGTACGCATGTGTACAAATGCAAGTCGCTCCGGATAAAAGCATCAGTCAAGTAACTGAATATCAGTCCGTGACCAATATGCTGGATCTCAATAACAGGTGCCATGTGGATCACGTTCTGTTTTATTCAGTCCTTGCTAAATTCACAAACGCCGTGGGGGGTAAAACAGTTTTTGTGAAAGGCGCGAGGCCAGATGAAAAAGAGGCGGCGCAGCTGCAGGAGTGGAATCGCGTGAAGCTCTTCCTCTGGAACGGCATGGCTCCCTGATGCTCTGCCTTAACCCCAAACCGCAGCAGCAGTGTTTAAACAACTGGCATCCAGCAAATTCCAGAATGATGAGACAATGACAAATCATTCAGGAGCAGAGCAATCTGGTGTGCATCTTGGGAAAATTACCGTCGCGCATCGCCGTGCTGTGGGCCACACCTCACGCGCGGCTTGCGCTCTTCCGAAACTCTCCTGTGCCGAATCACCGCACCCAGGCACTCAACTCCAGGTCCCACTCGGGACGAAAGCTCTTTCTTTGCTCTCAAAGGGGAGAATGCTAACCTTAGCTACAGTATATTATATTACTGCATTTGTTCTACACTTTCTTCTGAATAGAATAGCAAGTTGAAAACATTAGATACCATAATAATTGATGACATCTACAATAAAGCGAAGCACACATTCATTAACAAAGCACTTCTGTCCATTACGCTATAGCTGTGATATAAAAAGTGCAAATGTAAAACAAGCGCAGACCATAGAGCTAGCTGGTCACTCCAATAACAGACAGATTAATTACAGACACTGTATTAATTTGGCTTTGATTTGTAACCCTGTTCTGTCTTACTTTTTTTGTGCTGATTTATTTTAGTAACACAGTAGTGGCCCCATAATGTCAGCATAATATTGGGTCACACATTTTGGATGTGACTACAGGGAAAGAGAGAACAAGAGAACCCCCCCTAATTTATCTTCCTAGTCTGTGTTAAATAAACATACAGCTTAACAGGATTCCTCAGATAGATTCTGTTTTAGAAAAGCTTAAAATATCTGATGGGAACTGATCTTTAGCCCCTAGCAAAAGTCTGGTTTCAGTAGATGTAGAGAAGAGCATTTAGGTGTTCACAGATTTAGGACACCACAACCATCCCCCATCCCCAGCTTTCAAATGCTCGCTTGGCATTCCCTGTTACTGTCATACCATGTGAAGAAAGCATGTATATGTTTTTAAGCATTTTCCCAAATGGTATATGCCACAAAGGCCAATTTGGTATGAATCAAGTGTTCTGTCTAGTTAACTAGCTTATCTAATTGAAGAGTAGTGCAACAACGCAAGTAGATTATTCCAAATTGCAAACAATATTCGTTATTTCCCTAGTAAAACTTTTACGGCAACGAAAATCACAGTGTATTTTGCCATTGTCCAAAGTCAAAGACGCTTGTCTTTTACGTAAATAAAAACTTGTGCACTTTACAAAACAGTTCGTCCGTATTCACACATTTTAGACACCGTTACATGAATGAGATGAAAGACAAACAGCGGGAAATTAAAACAGATATAAAATAGTAGCCGCTGTTTTGTCATGGTTTACACTGGCAGACCGAGGAAGTGAAAAGAATGTTGCTAAAGATCTTGAAAACATACAGCCAATATTATTCATGCTGAATATTCCTATGAATCATAGAAAACTGTTATGGAATCTTGTGATTAAATCAGACTTTACTATAAATGGGACCCTTTTGTAAAGGGAAAAGAAGGGGAATGAAGTGATTAAAAGAAATAAAGTTAAACCTGTTGTAAGGGAGGTTACTCTACTTGAATGAATGAACTGTAGCTACAAATCGCCTTCCCGCTACAGGGCCTACAATGCGCCTTTGTTCTGCAACACTTCTGAGGTGCTTTGTGGCCAGGTCACACCGAGATGTTTAAACGGTCTGGCGGTGCTGGGCTCACAGCTTAACTCATGTGACACAAGTGCCGGTTTATGACAACCACAGGGAAACTCCACGCCCCACAGTCCGCTGATCCTGGTGCACAGCTGGGACAGGGAGATTCCATAGATCCTTTCTACGCTCTTCCTGAAAGCCCAAGCAGGTCAGAGCAATATATGTAAAGCAATACTTTTATAATTTCCTGTTAGTGTTTTTATGGCCTCATTGAAATCCAGCATCATGAAGTGCAGGAAAAGCATCCAGATTTTCAGAGGACACAGCGCAGTCCCATGGGACTCATGTGGGAAGACTGAGGTCTGAATATTTAACATAAAACCAGGTTGTCACAAATCAAGCCAGCAGTGAGGAGATATGATACTAGTAAAATTACTTTTGTGTGATTTGGTCTCCTCAGCTGACAAGCTTTTCCGAGACGGGATTCTATCTCTTAATAACAAACCCATTCTGTCACACAGTGCTCACATCATATCGCTGCTACAAATCAGACTGCCAAAAACGCTCAGATTCGAATGCCAAGCAGGAAGTGAAACAGATAATGATTGATCAGTACTTGTAATCTAATGTCTTATTTTCAGTGGAAGGAAATGAATATGGACCAGATGTGGTCCTGGTTTTAAATGTACTGAGTAATATGGGAATTATAAATGAGTAAAATGACTTTTTTAACACAATGACTTGGATTTGCATAAATCAATTACCTTAAATATTAAATAATAAATGTCCTGTCTCCTTCAACTTTGTTCTACAAAATTACTTCGATATTTTTAACTCCCTGCTGCAGAGCACATGTTGATATGAAGAGATACCAACAGTTTCAATGTGGTGATTACCACTGTCACAATAATTATTAAGGGGATGACTCCAACACACAGTGTGAAGGTGGTGTTATCTATCCTATCCTACGATGTTATCTGAAGTCCCATTTTCTTTCCAGGATGACATCTGCTCCTTCAGAATACATGCTGTATCCTCAGCTTCCGATTGGTCGCATTTCTCACATTGGTGTGTGGAATGAAGCACAAGTTCTGCAATCCCTAAATTTAACGTTCAGTCTCTTGCAAATACTTTATCTTTCAAGATCTTATAAATCACGATCTAAAAATCAAAAGTATTTATCTTATTAAATAGACGAACACATCATACCTACAGTTTTGGCCTGTTGCACATAGTAATAATCTGTAAGATCAATATTGCTTTTTAAATGCCCATCCACAGCACTCAGCACTGCTCTCAGACTGGTGCACAGTGCAGCTCAAACTGATCTTGAACAATTGTGTCAGAGGTGATGTAAGATCATTCTTATATCTCTGATGTAAGTGCTGTGCAGAGCCTCCGTGTCACTAGTTAAGGAATATAAGTGTCCTGCACAGGCCAGGCAGTGTGTCCTGTGTGGTGACCAGCTGAGGGGTTTCCCAGTATATTTTTCTTCACACTCCAGTTTGCACCGCTTCTTTCCCACTCTTTCCTACATTTAACCTGTGCTGCACATGCCGTGAGAAGGTCTGTTGTTGTGAACGAGTTCAGGGACAGAACTACACGGTGTCCCTGCCATCCTTACGGCCCGTTCCCCTGCGTGCCTCAAACCACAGCACCCAGACCCAGAGTCCAGCAGCGACAGGGACTCGGGACTCGGCCACACCAGGAACTGCCCTACAAGCCTGAGCCAGCAAATCATTTTTACATGAATGCAGGAGACACCAAAAGAGGAAACACATCTTCCTGAAGAGCAGCAGGAGCGATCGGGGCTGTGCACTCTAGACTGAGGGCCTGGGGGGTGAAACCCAGGTGAGCAGGGCACCTTCACTCAGATCACTCTGGTGCACAACTTCCTGCACAACTGTGTACAAACGCAAGTCGAATCAGCCAGAAAATTCACAGGGACTATTTGCAGTGTGGTATGAAAGGGAACCCTACTGAGGTAGGTGGCAGGAGAAACTGGTAGTCTGTGCAGTATCTTTCATTTGTAATCTGTAGATTTGAAACAGTGAAAAACCTGTATTTTACAATAAAGGTCTGTAAAATCTATCATTCTTATATAAAATGTTTAGTTTTGCAAAGGCTGCATTTACTACAATATTTTCTCACTTCTACTATTTTATCTTGTACTGTATTATTATCTGTGTGTGTTTTGTTAACCAACTACATCTGGGATTAACACCACAATAATATTTCTGTTGTGTCCATGACAAGGTACAGTAGCCCCCTAGTCTTCGTGCCTTTTACTACAGACACATACTGTATAGACCCTTCCTGTTGATCTGATACTGCAAAGTATTTATTTCAAACCCAGAGGTGTAAGGAGCCTCTGATGCACTCAGGATCTGAGTCTCTTATTTTAAAGAGACACAGTGAACAAACGAGCGCTCCCCAGTCTGAACATAAATCAGTGGTATCTCACAGTCCATCGTTCAGCTAAGTGTGGATGACAGCTTTGTCTCCTGAACATCAGTTTATATCTGAAGAACTGTGAGGCATCTTTCCATCGTAGCCCAGACAGCACTCTCCTATCCTTGCAACAGTCTCTAATCCACTTGCCAAACAACATTATGCCCTGTCAGCTCTATGATGGGAGTAATCTATACCCATAGGGCCACATGCTGAACTGATGCCACATGGATTTAATTAGATTGTCTTTGGCACTCAAGTGGAAAGATTATACTTGCACATTATGTCCAGAATAAGAGCTAAAACAGGTTTGCTTTTCATTTACTGAAAGGCTGAACAGGGAGGAGATAATGGCAGTTGCTATATGTCTTTATTGGTTATAAATCCACAGATCTTGCTCATCTTCCTTTCGATAAGCTTATTTAAATTCACTTTTAGCAGTTCTAAAATGCTTGTAACTGTCTCCGGCTGAATCATTCCAATGTGAAACTTATTTTGCCATTAGATTAAGCCGATATTCATTTTCAAGTTCATATTTTGTATCTGATTTCTCTTTATGATTCTGCTCCCTCATGCATGTTGAAGACTTCTGATTTAAAAATGTTTTGCAATATATCTGCAAATGACTAAATCAAATTCTGTGAAGATTATACTTGTACATTATGTCCAGAAATACTGAAGAGATGCCCTAGTGGCTTCTAGTTGCTGGTTACTATTGAAGGTAAAACTACCTAATGAATTCCACAAATGAAGGGGGTCCTCTCCTGTATGGAAGGGACTTTGGGAACCTTCTTGTATCCATAACCTAAGTACATGTATCTCAGGGGGAGCTGATAGAGTCTGTGCTGTCCAAAGAATCATCAGAGGAAATAAGAGAAATCAGTTCTGCTGTTCTCAGAAACATCAGAGGTTTCTCTCAGCTCCTCCTGGCCTGTTAAGCTGTCTAACTGGCAGAAGAGGGGAGCATCCATTTCTTTATTAAGATGCTTTCTGGGCAAAGGGTATTTGTTAGTGCTGTTGTCCAGATGAGATGGATTGGTGCTGTGCTGCCTGCACAGTTCATACACTAACAGCAGACCCATTAATTTTATGTAGGTGAGCATGTAATGGTTTGTGGCTTCCTGTTGTACACAGAACAATGACTGTGCAGCTGCTGAACAACTGAGAGAGATCAACAGGGCAAGCGATGATGGTAAATTATTCGTAATGTTGCTGAAGTATCTCTCTTGAATAAAGTAAAATGCTTCTACGCCACACACTAGTAGAAAGCAATCCTTTCCCGGCATCGAGGGATCGATGAAAAAATTATTGCTTGCCTGAGAAAACTACTTCAGGAAATGTTTTTTTTTTCATTTACTTTTGTAATTGATTAATGACAGAAGGCTACAAAATATATTTATCCTCTTTCCACGGTGAATTGATGGTGTTTGTTTTAAATAGCTGTTACAGGGGGAAAAAAAACAATTGTCTTAATTACTTAATCACTACTTAATTACTTAAGTATTACTATTACTGTGTACAGAGCATGCTCTGCTGAGGAGTGGAGGGAGTGGGGTTCGTGGCTCACTGTGCTGCAGGCTCAGACTGGAGCCGGTCAGTGCAGCTGGCCTGATGATCAATGCCCAGGCCCAGGGGCCAGTCAGGCAGGCCCTGCGGTCCCTTGTGTGAAATTCTGTATTCACTGACACTACAGCAGGGAGGGTGCTGTGACTGTGCCCAAGCAGAACTCCAGTGATACATGGTCACTCCTCTCTCCGTTAACTAACTCACTGACAGGCTGACATGCATTGCGCTGAATTAAAGAAGCAGCAGGTGTGCGTACCTGGAAGTTCCTCGTAGATATCTTCATCAATGGGCTCCGCAGCACTAGGAGCTTGTTGCTCCGCGATCCCAATGTCATCATAGGGATCCACGTCTTCGTCCTCGGGAATAATGCCCGACTCCATGTCTGTGCACAAAGACAAGGAAAAACATCTCCAGCTTGTTTAGAAAAAAGTATAAGCAGCACAAAGCAGAAACATATGCTGCTGACTGATGCCTTCCTCATTAGATACACCTCTAGTCAGTAGAGGTGTGAATGGGGAGCTGTGTCAGCACGCGTTGGCTGCACAGGAGCAAGTGAAGAATAATTCCACGCCGAAAAACAGTTTTGGCTGTTGAGCCTCTTCAGGACTTTTCCCTATTTAAACCTCTTCAGTCAATGAGAGGAGCAAAAGGAGAGAACCCCTCTCTCAGTCTTCTGTAACCTAGAATGCATTCTAATCTGCAACCCATTGGTGCAGGAAGGTACAGTAACTGGTTTGTAGGTGACAGCTGAGGACAAGGCACACACAAGCTAGACATAGTTGCTAACTCCCTTATCCTGGTGCTGTGGAAAGGCCAGTGTAGGCGGAGTAGCTGCCTGGGCACTGCCAGTGGAAATCCACACGTACACAGACACCCAGACCTTTTCCCAAACAATCTCCTGCGGGCCCATGCCAGAGCCGGCAAGCACCTCCAGAAATAAACCAGCCCACTTCCTGAGCACAGCGGTCGGTGTTTCACAGGGCTGCCAAACACTTGTCAGCTGCACCTGCTGGGCTCCTTTGCCCAGCAGTCTAGCGCTTTTATCCAAAACACATTAGCGGTGCCTTCACACAGATCATCACTGAACAAACAGAACCAGTGATACCAGCTACTGATAGACATAGCTCCTTAAAAGTCAGAATTAAAAATGTCAAGTGAACTTTAAAATGATCATAAGAAAGAATAAAGAAAGGCTAATGGCCTTTTTGATGTGGTTGTTAGACTAACTCACCTTTCAGCACAAACTGGATCTGCTCAACCCAGTCTTCTGCATCTTTCTGGGAGGCTGCAGTAAACTGGGACCACAGACAAGAGGACAGTCAACAGCCAGAATATCACACTTTCCTCATGTCACTCGTTCTTAAGATGCCATTACCTTCTGATTCCATGTCTTATGGCACTTTTTGTGCAAGAACGCTTCTTCTAAATCAGAGTTAATTTTGACAAATTTACATAATTGAAGTTTAGGATGATGGATCTGATCCTGTGATCAGCAGCTGTCAGCTGTCCCGAGGAGAAGCGTCTTCTCTCCGTCACTGTCACAGGGAGACCTGACGAGCGCAATTTGCCCTTGACAATTAAGAGACATCGGCGGTTTCGCTGAGACTGCTGTGTACAATTTTCTTAAAAATGTTCCTGTCAGGTTCTAACACTCCACCTGACAACTTAATGAAGTGGCTTTCAGCTGCAATAGAAACACGCTTGAAATGTATGAAACCTGCACCCCCCACACCCGCTGCCTGAGGAATACACCTCAGAGCTGAAGGAGCTGTACAGTGAGCAGCGCAGCCTGGCCGGGCCCGAGGCGGATCTGAAATGCATCTCAGGCTGCAAACCACAATGTGGGACCCGCACCTCAGACAAACAGGACTGGGGTCAAACTGTGCATCCTTGCCCCCTCCCAAAACTTAATAACTTAATCCCTTTCACCTGGCGTGGGGGCAGGGGAGGGGTGTGGGACAGGTTGTGGGTTTGAGCCCTGGCTGCAGACACTGCTGCTGTGCCCCAGTTGCTCTAGTGCAGCCGGCTGTATGAGTGGGGAGCTGCAGGTCTGGGGGGTAACATCCCACCTGTCCTGTGCTGGGGGTGGGGTGTGGGAGGGCTGACGTTCTCTCTATTTTCTGGTCAGGTAACTAAGACTGGGAGCCCGGTCAGCCACTGTGGCTCTGGTATGGACCTAACCTTCATTACAACTTTGTACAACACAAAACTTTATTTTTTCAGCATTAGAAGACAGGTCTTGCACCAGTCTTTATTATTCAGTTACACTGAGCAATGGACTAAATTTCACAATCCGCGTTCCCCGGTTACATTTTTTTCAAAACCGAACCTGTTTGACAAGCGCATCAATCACAGCATCAATTATGTAAAAATGCATGAGAAAGCCAGGAAGACCTTCCCGTCCACAAAATCTGGACAGATGGACTTTGTTGCGAAATTCAAGAAAGAAAAATGACACACATACAATTAGATGTCTATACACACCTCTTAAGATGAATCTTAATTTATCGTCTAAGGCTTTGCAAAAACTGCATGAAGAACAGACTGCCTCCTTATCAGATAAAATGTGCTTCTGAAAATGGCGATATGCAGAATATTTCAGTAACAGCTGTGCTTTTCCACACAAGATCAAAAACAACGTTCATAAAATACTCACTCTACCATGCTTACTTAATAATATACAGAATGATATTCTGCTTGTTAATGATGAGTATAGCAATAATGAGTTTGATAATTTCCCTACAAATATATAAACCGGCATTAAAAAATACAAAAGACATGCATGCAATTTCCACAGCACATCCCTATAGATACTCTCTTGCCGAGTTCATTTCCATGAGATACAGAGGGCAACAAACCTGATAGATGCGTTTGTCAGGAGCTGATATTTCAAAACAGCAATCTTTCTTGGCATCTTTTCGGAGGGTATTATTCATCTTGACTGTGTAGCCATCTATAGCAAATTCGCCTTTCTGCTGTTTGTCTGTGGGAGAGACAGGAGAAGCACTGCTCACCATTCTGGCCACTTTGGGAAGATGCAAAAGTCAGGAGCAACACTCCCCACGATCTGACAGGCTGTTCTCCTTTCTCTTCTAAACAACATTTTTATAAACAGCCAGTTCCGCTCACTGTTCACATTTCACACAAAACCAAGACCCTGCTCAATGTGGAAAACATCAAGGCCTTAGCTGGTGTCACTTAATGCTGGACTTAATGCTGCATTTTCTACTTAGGCAACACGATGGTTCAATGCAGTTCAAAAAGTACATCAAGAAAACATGAATCATACAACCTGTTTACTCTTACAGCTTTCATATTTTGGGAAAATTTGCTACTATGAAATGCCAACCTTTAATTTATAAGTTGCACAAAAACAATACCAAATTTATTTGATCATCTTGTAACTGAACAAGCAATGGTGGATAGGATGTGTTAATCAAAAATGTATATTTCTGAAAATCTAAACTTTGTCACAAAAGATTCTCAAATTACAATTTGTAGACATTTGGGGAAATGTGTGTGTTTGGATTGAGAATTAGTTAACAGAAAACAGAAAGGACAGATGTTAGTGCTCAGACTACAGTGATGCAATTAGCGGAGTACCGTAGAGATCTGCACTAGAACCACCGATCTTCCTAATTTACATCATTAATCTAGATTTTTGTGATTCTTAGTAAATTAGTCACAATTTCAGATGATACCAAAACAGGAGCATTAACAAATACTGTGGAGACAGAAAATCAAACTAAAATATCCAGTTAGCAAAAACAAACTGTAAGTCAGAAGGGAAACACTGAGCTTGAAGAGGCTCCTGAAGAAAGAGACTTAGGCAGCAGCAAACTGGTCAGAACTAGATGCAGCTCTTCTCAATCTGTCTTGAATTCTCCTTATAACTGCTCAGATGAAACAGACGTGGCAAAAAAGCCCATCTACAGAATTTTGTTTCTTTTTTGTCAAGGAGCTGTTTCTGAAAAGTAGGTTTAGCCCTTTCTGGGCAGAAGGTGGGTGAGACTGCTTCGCCACAGACATCGAGAATCTCCCCTGGGCTGGGCCAGTGCAGGACTGGGTGCCGTGCCCAGCCGGCAGGGAAAGGACGGGCTGTGTGAACACAAGCCGAATTTTCGGGATCTGCACACGCGGGTCTGGCACAGGACAGGGGGGAAACGTGAGCCACAGTGCGATCGTCACCACTAGACGTTACCCCTTTCACTCCCGTAGTAGTAGAACGTGTGGTTGCTCAGAGCACACCAGCGCTTCTGCCACTCGGTGCCGAAGAAGCTGTGGTCTGAAAAACAAAGACAGAAAGATGTGGAGAAACACCCCGGCGTGAATAAACATCTACTGTGTCTCAGGTACATCGCTTGCAAAAGATGGGCACCACGGATGAAAATGCAGCTCGCTTCAGCTCTGATTTGGTGTTTTAACCTTCTCTGTAACTGTGCATTTCAGTCAGAGCTTTCCCTCTCCCGCTCCTCGTCTCATTGAGATCTCCAGCCAGCAGCTCAGGGGGCAGTGAGTGTGACAGGAAGCGATGCCAGCAGCCGGAGAGAGCAGTACGCTCGGGTGAGTTTGGAGCCCTCTCATTGCCTCCCTTCACCTGCCCTCACTGCTGCCAGTCTTTTGAACATGTATGACTGAAGGGGTGTGGCCACAGTGAAGGGTCTGGTCAACATGAAGGGGTGTGGTCAAAGTGAAGGGGTGTGACCAGGGCGAAGGGGTGTGGCCAAGGTGAAGGGTCTGGTTAGTGTGAAGGGGTGTGGCCAGGGTGAAGGGGTGTGGTCAGGGTGAAGGGTCTGGTTAGTGTGAAGGGGTGTGGCCAGGGTGAAGGGGTGTGTTCAATGTGAAGGGGTGTGGTCAGGGTGGGTGGGTGTGGTCAGGTCGTAGTACATTACCTTTCCTTCGTTTCTCCAGGTATCCTGCCTTGAAGACTGAAGGGAGATCCTGAGCTGCCACTGCTGGGGACTGCTGTGCTCCTGCAATAGTCAGAAACATATACTCACGCAGCTGATTCCCTTACTGAGCTTAAAAGCCGCAAGACAAAGCAGTGTTTCAGTTTAACTTGCTCCTTCAAGCTGCACTGCTCTAACACACACCGCTTCATGGCACACCGAGACAGAACTCCACTCAGGGAGGAAACCCAGGCTTTACAGACATGCCTCATCCAGGTGCTCTTCCACTTTCCTGTTCAAGACAAAGAGGTTCTACATGCCACACAGTGCTTACTCCTCATAAAGGGGGGAGGTGCAGGCACTTTGCTCAGACTCTGAGAGAAGATCTATTTCTTCCACTACCAGCCGATGTGAAAGCCAGTGGTGCAATTGTTCAGCACAGAGATAGGGGGTTCAGAGGTGCGCTATTCCACAGGTGCACTGAGACAGCCCACAGACAGGGGCTTCAGAGGTACACTATTCCACAGGAGCACTGAGACAGCCCACAGACAGGGGCTTCAGAGGTACACTATTCCACAGGAGCACTGAGACAGCCCACAGACAGGGGCTTCAGAGGTACACTATTCCACAGGTGCACTGAGACAGCCCACAGACAGGGGCTTCAGAGGTACACTATTCCACAGGTGCACTGAGACAGCCCACAGACAGGGGCTTCAGAGGTGCACTATTCCACAGGAATTCAATTCAAGATGCTTTATTGGCATGACCAATGAGTAAATCACACTCTCTCTGACTGAGAGCAAGAGCACACAGTTCCAACCCAGAAAATGAACTTAAAATGTGCTTAAAAGCCTTCTGTTTAAGGAAAAATTAAAGTTATAATAAAACAATCTAACCCATTTTTTATTCATTATTATTTCAATGCAAGACATTCCAGTGTATCGCTAGAAATTATTTCAATTCAGTCTTATTATCCCCTGGGGGAAATTGACTATACTTTATAGTAGGGTCCAACAAAACAATAAACTAATAACAGACCAACATCATCAACAAAGAATACAATACAACAGTGCTACAGGAGATTAGAAAGTGACTTTACATACTTTACATTCTCTGAGAGTGAGATTGCAGAGGGGGATGGAAGATTTTCTGAGTCTGTTACTTTGACACCCAGGGACACAGAGGCGTATCACAGATGAAAGTCATGTAGATTCACACTCCATAATGCCCTTGGCCTTCTTTAGAACCACCTGTTGAGGTGTGGTTTATTTGATTTACCTGTAGGTTTATTTATTAGGTTGATTTTATTTGATTTTGCTGCTTATCTTTACTAATTTTCCCAACCTTTCACCATTAACGGAGCGGATGTCACCATAGCAGGAAATGAGACAGTACTGTATGCTGGAGCACTTCCGGTACTGCAGGGTGCTGATCTACTTGCAGGCCGTGTGGCACGTGGCCGGCTGGGGATCTGCAGGAGTGGCACCACAGCTCTTCCGCTCGCTGCCAGCAGAGCCCCCAAGCCAGGCGAGGGGAACCGAACCGAACCGTTACAGTCCAGCCCACTGCTGTACTCCCGGGATTCATGGGTGGGAAGCAGTTTCCTATACGTCAGCTTCATTTAGTACAAATTTAGGGAAATTACATTCTAGAAAATGTATGACAAATGTTCCTCTAACAACATCTGAAGAGACATAATTGCATCTCGACAGAATCTTTGGCCCATTAATCTTCGAGCAACCAAAGAAGCAGGATGGCCTGAATGGACTTCTCTCCCTCGTGAACTTTGTCATGTTCTTGTGCAGGGAGCCCAATATTCCCAAAACACAGTCAACGATAATAAGAGGAGGCTTTGCTATCGGGAAATGGGCTTTAACGTGTGATTGCTGATTAAAGCTGGCAGCTGGCTGTGTTGTGTAGAAGCTCTGAATGACAGCGAAGTCCCTGCAGTGGTGCTGGGTTGTTGTCTGGACATGGAGGAGGCCGGCCTGTCCTCTGATGGTGCTCTCATCATCGGCGATCAGCTTGTCCCACTACAGCTATACAATCGCATTTATATTATTAATCTCTAGAGCTTGTTATGTTGTAATAATTGTACTTTCCCCTCAAATGCACTTTTTTTTGTCTTAAAACATTTGCTTGTTACATAAAGAAGATTTGAGCTCCCTCCGGAAGAAATACAAGAATAATCTCCTTTGAGGATTATATGAAGAGAAAATCTGAAATACCCTCATTCCCTGGCAGTGTAAAACTGAACATGAAACCCATATATTACCAAAGTTTGTTTTACAATGATTTCTTGACGTTAGAAATTATAAGTGTTTTATACAGCATTTCTGCAGTGTCACTTTCAGCAGAGGCTAATAAAACACACACTAGGACTCTGATGTCTGTAGGCATAAATAAAGCATCAACAAAGACAGAATTCAAAATTAAACATAATAAAAACTAATAAGAAGGGATGAAGGTATTTCATTTGCGGTTCAGATGGGGATATGAGCACTATTAGCTGAGCAGCACAACTAGGAAAGCATTCAGGAGCAGGCAGATAAATCATAAAAGGTGACACCTCTCTTAGTGCCTGCAAATCAATCAAGATTAAACTGCAAATCACACTTCACAGTAGCCTGGGTGATACCGCTGTTTACATACCAGTATTCCAGGGATGTATTCACAGAGATGGAAAAATAAAAATAAAATAAGAGCCCCTGTATGTCTGACTTCCGTAGCTACAGATGTGAAGTAAAACTATTAATTGAGAATGTAATTTTGTATATATTTTATATCCCTCATACAGAAGGCAAATGTGTATTGGTATCTGGACATGGTAAAATACACATAATACAGGTGAAAGACAAAGAATGCTGCTTGATAAGAAGAAAAATACCGTGTGAACGTTGTCTTTACTCTGGATTTTCACCCTACTCTCCAGAGCTGCTGTCTGAAATCACGTCTGGAAAAATATCCAGAATAAATACAGGTCAGACATGTCTGTGTGACCATATAAGGTCACAGGTCAGTTCAAATGCCAGATCTTCAGCACTCTATCAACCATGTTTATACAGGCTCGCCGGCAGGAACTCTGTAACTAAACTGGTTTGAGGCACCAGGTTTTGACAACACTGCAACGAAGCCTTCATCAAAATAAAGACCAGATGTGTTTTATTACACCACTTCAAAAACAGAATCCGAAAACAGGTCACAGAGCAGTGATGTGTTCTAAACAAACTGGGTCAATACCCTGGATTAACAAGTCTCTCCTCATCCACTAGGATGTACAGCACACACAATAGTTTTTATATATGAAAAAATTGGCTATTACAGTGATGTTGCAGGGGGATACTCGTCTATTAATACAGCCTGACCTACAGTCCCGAGGATGTAATAACCTGGCTCCATTACAGCGCCTATATTTACGAGTGCACTCAAAGACAGGACCCGTGATTACCATGTGGGAATGCTTTGATCAGACTGCTCCTCCTGCCCTGTCTGTCTAAACACGGGGAGCACTGAACTGCAGCTGTCTGCAATCGAAGGCACTGGTCCCAAAATCCCAGTGATGTCATCTTGGCAGAACGCAGACTCTCTCTTACACATCAACTCTTCCTTCGGCAGAGCCAAGGCAACGATCAACAGATTTCTTTCCCCGGTGTATCACTTTACAGAGTGTGCATGGTGCAGAGACGCCACCACGGCAGCAGACTTCTCCTTTTGCCATCGGTGGAGAGCGAGATGTTGAGCTCAGTGTTAAACGGTACCAGTTCTGGTACACACACCTAGCAGAAGTGCTCACTGTTGTATCCTCCCCCTTCCCTGCACTTTCCTCCTGCCCTGATAGAGTAGGTGTCATGAGAGCACCCACACAGCACACAAGCAGCTCCTGGGCTTCTCAGAGCGCAGCCTCATGTCTGAAGGTGGCGCTGCCCTGGCCACCGCTTGGCCAGTGCCTGAGCAGGAAGCTCTTCAAAGTGCTGCTGGGCATGAGTGCTGGTTTGCTCAGCAAGCAGGGAGGGTGAAAATGAGATGGCCATTGACTGAAACAAGTGCATCCTCAGATTGCTGAGCTACTGGAAACCAAATAAACAATCAAGATGGGCCAAAGGCCGCCTCTCATTTGCAACCTTAAGTTTAAATATGTGCAATGCAGCCCCAGCAATCTGAATTTAAATGCTTACATTTAAACACTTCCGGTTCCCAATATACGCCCCTCACGCACTCCTTAATTTGACTTCTCTGAAGAGCGGTATATAACTATTACATTTGGAAGGACATAATTCAGACGTCGCAGTCATACACACTTCAGGGGAAGAATCTTTCATTATTATGCAAATTTAAAAGCTGCTACAGGAGGAAAGAAAAATATTTCACAATCGAATTATCTGCAAGGACAGTGAATTCCAGTGAGAGCGTGCCTGTCTTTCGACTTTAACCAGCATCCTGGACACGGCGCCAAGGTGCAAGACCAGATCCTCAGTTCCTGGGTGCTGTGCTGTTCCGATGTGCTAAACAAGCCACAGGACAGCATGACAGAGAGGGCTTTGGCCTGAAAGGACACAGGACACCAGCTGGCTCGGAGGTGAGGTTTACATGGAGAGGGCAGGAGGGCTTTGGGCCCTGGGCTCTGCGCCCTCGGGCACAGGGACCCAGGGGAGTCCAGAGGAAAGAGGGACAAAGTCTCTGTCTCTGCTTGGGATGAGCACTTCAGATTTCTAGGTTCTCGAGTACTCACTCCCCACTCAACGTCCAAGTGTAATGACAGGTCTCAAACCGAATGGCAATTCCTTAATAACAAGAAATAGGTTTATTCAATGCTGAAAAAAAGAAGAGAGAAAAAACACAACGTTTCGGCCGTGGAGCCTTCTTCAGGTGGCCGATATTTACTCAAAGTGTTGTGGGAGTGGGGAACAAGCTACCCTCCAGCTTCCTTCAAGCTGGGCGGATGAGATTGACAGATCAATAAACTACTAACTATGGAATGAGCCTGATGGCTTCCTCTCATTTGTAACCTTTCTTATTCTTTACACTCTGATGTAGCAAGAGTTCCTCGATCACTCAAGCCGGGCTTCCGAATTAACCTTCTAATGGATGCAGTCCAGTCCCATCTACCCAAGATAATCCCTCTTTAAACTGAAAGACTTTCAAGCTATGTTTTTGTGCCACTTTAGAAGAAATCAGTCTTCATACTTCACCATTAGATCCCTCGTTCCAATGTGCTTAAATCAATTTTCAGTTCCATTTATTATTCTGTAGGGAACTGCGAGTGCTGTCCCCTCGCCTCCTTTGCGCAGATCTGCGGTTTGACAGCTGAGTGCAGATGTGTCACCAAGCACAGCGAGCCATGCAGTGAAATATCACTTCTTATTTAAAACCTGATCACCTTTCCACAGCCCTCTGACAAGTACCACCAGAAAAACTACTGTAATGAGTATTATTTCACCGATTTATCAGTGTCATGTTATCGCTGCCATTTAAAAGTACACTGTCCCCATCTTCATTAGTACTAAATAAATTCTAAATAAAATGTGGAATGATTTATTAAGATCCGATCACTGGGTAGTATTTCACCTGAATGTAACATCTGACAACTAAGTTTGGACTTCCTTCTACGAGCAGCAAATTGAAATTGAGGTGAGGTGGTGTAACAGGCCCCTGTGGGAGAAGAGCAGCAGAGCCAGGCCATCACCCTGCAGATAGCGGGCACCTCCTTCCCCTCCTGCTGCTCCTCAGACTTTCTTATTTTGAAAGGAAGAAAAGACAAATTCTCAAGTCCCACAAACAAACCTCATACTCCAACCTACGAGTCCAAGCCAGCTCTAAAACTAATTGTTCCTTTCAGCACAAATCAAATCCCGGAGTAACAGTTTAGCAGATGAAAAATATCCCCTCCTTTTCTACTGGTCTGGGGAAAGGGGTTCCTCTGTGACAATGTTTATCTATATTAATTCACAGGAAAGTGAAGACATTCCAATGTTAGCTGTAGCTAGAAAATCTTTATTCCCAGTTTACCTAGTTCTTCCCATTTATTTTTAAACATTAGGGTAAATAACACATTTTGTCCTGGATCTCTGTTGCTTGTGTTTAAAGCATGATAATATGCACTTCCATTGAACTGCTCACAGTCATTGGCTCTGCCAGGCAAAACGGGAAAAAAAAGAGTTGAATATGAGAAGGGCAATCCATCTTCACTGACTTTATAGGATAATTTAAAAGTGAATCTGTCACTTTTTGACAATAAAATTAATTATTAATGTAAATGCTATACACTCCTCATACAGCCTGTGCAAGTGTTCTGTCATTTTTCTGAGTTGCGGATTACTAATCAATATTTGTAAGAGTGGGCTAATCCTTTATGAGATCGCTGGCTCAATGATTGAAGAGTTTGCTCAATCTGCGCAGTTAATCCCTCTTCATCTGGCTGGGCCTTTATTTATTCCAGCCACTGCAAGAACCGGCGATGGCAGATTATCACATCTCAGCATGTGCGCCGTGCCTTGACGGGTGACACAGCGCATTACTGTCAGGGCAGGCTTGTTAAACACCGGGCCTGTCTCTGGCTAAGCCTGCAGGCAGCACTGACACATCCACATTTATAAAACACAATTACCAGGCAAATTAGCCTCTAATCTGCAAGCCATCTACTGCATTTATATTGCACAGTGACCCTAAATTCATCAGTCGGGGCAGCAGTAGAATCTAGGGACCAATTTAATTTTCATTGATTGCTCTTTCGCTTCCTTATTTCTTCCCTTGACTCTTTGCTAGTAGGACTTTTATTGCAGTTTGTTGTGCTGGGTGCTAATAGAATGCTAAAAAAACCTCATGAGGAATGGAGTACCTCCATTTGAATTGCTCATAAACAGGAATACAGAAACGTCACCTCTCTGCAATGCAATCTGAGTAGGTTTCACACACACCTTAACATGAACATGCCAGGTTTTCAGACTGCTTTCTGAAGGTGCCTAGAATAGTGATTTAAATAAAGCAGAACAACTTGCATGTCTTATATCTCTGTGAATCAACTTAACTGCACCATATATTTTAATAAAATTGTATGACCACAAGACTATATTGAACAGACACAAAAATTGTATCTTTACAAAGGTCGAAGTCCTTGACTCTTAATGATGTTCTTCACATAGCTTTCTAAAGCCTGACCAGATTGGAGATGAAAAACATAGACCCAACAAAGTTAAGTTACTTTTGTGAAAAACTAGGAAGCACTGTTCCTGAAGTATTTCAGCTCACCGCTGTCTCAAAGTTAGGTCTGCCCTAGAACTGAGTCTGCTGTGATTAAAATAGTCTGTACTTGGCCTGCATACTGCCTGATGCGTATTCACTGATTTGACTTCACTGGCTCATTACACTGCCAAGAACAAACTTTCACGTCACTTTGCATGCAGTATAAGTTGAAAGCAACGCTGTAATTTATTTTACACTATAAAACATGGATTTAACAAAGAAATCAAATCCTCACAAATTGTCATTACTTCTTCTGAACTGTTCTGTCTTCCTGTAAGATTTTCTATAGTCCACCTTACAACACTTTTAAAAATTATACTTTTTATTATACTGCTATACAAAAGGGCAATTCCTCAAAAAATAAATGTGGGAAATATACTGTAATTTATTTCAATTCTTAATTTACTTATAACAAACAAATTTCACATTATTCTGAAAGACTTTCTCACATTACTGGAACTCTATAGTGAACTGACCACATACACCAGCAGCACCAGTCCCACTGTGAAAACCAACCCAGACACCAGAAGCACCAGTCCCACTGTGAAAACTAGCCCACAGATGCTAATTGCTGTGTTTTTTAGATGGGTCTGAAATTTACAGTGCTGACTGTTTAAACTGCTGGTGCCGTCTACTCTGTTTCAAAACGGTGCCAGTTCACAGCAGTGCCTTAATTGTTCCGGTTATGCAGTAAATATCCTTTATTTAGATGATGCCCTACAGATCTGACAGTAATGGAAATTTCTGAGCCTGGACAGTATTTTTTCTTTCTGAATTGTGTGACAAGAACTTGGCATCAACCTACAACATAACAGACCTTTAATCCACAGAGGTACAGAAGAGAAAAATCAACAACTGTTGCAATGCTTAAGGATGTAAAGGTCTCCCTCACCTATTGTCTGACCTGTCAAAAATATAGAAGGAAATTACAGCAGAGCTGCACTTTGTGGCCTTTGGTGGAGGCACTCCGTAGTATAATTATCATTACATCCTATTGTCGGTGTTACAGCTTGCTCACTTCAAAAGCAGAGGAAGCCACACAGGATGATGCTAACCCCTGAGCCGCTCTGGCAGTCGCACTGTAAGATATATGGTTAAAAAAATACAATTCAGCACGTTGAGGTATTTACCACCCTGTGTCACATGGGTCACTATACAGTAACTTGTGCAGTTCATCAGGAAACCACAAGCTTTCAGAAGTTCCCTGCTAGTGGGTAATCCGTCTCCTCCACTCGGGGCTGGTGATAGCTGACCAGTCTGCTCTGCTCTAGGGTAGGGTATATATTACTAGGGTATCAGGGGGTGACCTACCATGCAGGCTGGCGACAGAGCTGACTGGACAACAGCTCAGGCCCCCTCTACATGGACGTGCTACTCCTGCGTGTGGTCCGTTCGCAATGATGACCCTAGGACAGGTGTTAATAAAAAGTGGTGCTATAACCTTTTATAAGGCACACTGCTATGACTCCACAGAGTCAGGAACTGTCTAGACAAAAGGGGTTTATTGCTGCATGATAAGTTCATCTTCTATAAGGCAACTAAGGACCATGTCTCTACAGAAGCAAAAAATATCCATTTCTAAGTGATGGGGTGCATGCCTGCAGTTCAGCCGCCAGAAGGTTTTGAATTTTGATGTTTCTTTCTCCTGAGAGAGCGGAGCAGCAGGGGTCACTGGGGCTGCTGGGCCCAGAGCTCACGACTCCAGCCTGGCCCGGCCAGCAGGCAGCAGGGCATCCCGTCCTGTGCTGTCCTCCCTGAAGCTGCCCGGGCGCCTGACTAACAGCGCAGTCTGAGTGCTGTGTGTGTTTTCGTGAGTCTCACGCTGCGCTGAGCACACCTCAATGTGTTAATACCACACAGAGACCTTCTCTCTCATTTTTCTTTGCAATTCTAAATGGTTGAATACAAGGTTTCTCCACCACTCAAGAAATATGGACAAGTAGGGAATATACATAAAATTATCACCCCTTGAAGTTTTGCATCCTGCTCATACCTGCTGAGCAAAGTATTTCAGTGTGCAGCTGCGCACTCTCGGTGACCCGCAGTCCCTAATGTGGAACAGCAGACAGCGGAGGCTGATTGTCCACGTGTCCTAAGTCCCGCTGAACACGCAGAGGTGCAGGGTCTGCCAGGGCACAGGCAATATTATCAGAGCTCTTAGTTATGCATTCCACAGCTGAGCTCTCTCTCAGCTGGTGCAGCAGGCTGCTTGGCTATCCTTGTTCTGTAGGCAATTTGCAACAGGTTACAAAACTAAAATCATGTACATTTTGTTTGTAGAAGATGTTTTTGAAATTATTATTATTATTATTTACTGAGCTGGGACAACATACCTGTACAGTGTTTACAGAGTTTTACACATTAATTATTTGTTGCACTTATACAAGCAGATAAAAATTACATTTTAAATGGTCAAATATGTCGTAACAGTAAAAAAAAAACAGCGATTTCCTTCCGACTGCAAGCTGAAAATTTTCAAAAACTGAATATCTACTAGTGAAAGGAAATATTTGGTTAGAAATCACAGCAAAGAGTGCTTCAGAAAAAATCTGCTTTGGAAAATACACAGCAAAATACAAAATTAAAGAACAGGCTGTGTTGCTGTGAATGGAAGCAATATAAACAAGTGAAAGAGTTACTGTAGCTCCCAGGCCTGAGGCTCTTTCTCGGGCTGGTCTGGTGCACGTGATCAAGGCTTCTCTGCTCTGACCCTCTCAGCGGTCTTTGCTCAGGCTGCAGCTCTTACTGCTGTTGCCTCTTCAGAGCTGCTGACACTGCAGTAGCTGCAGGTTTCCTCAGGGGTCAGCTTGCTGAACTGCACGTACTGTATGTGGCATAACTGGCCTCATTGCATCATCTCTCCTGAGACAGAGATCGTATCTGTGTCCTAAAGCGAACTCAGATACATTGTGATATTTGAGGAATGCTGTGTACAAGGAGATAGGCCTTTTACATAGCATTCCTACTCAAGAGGAACTTCTGGGCCAACAAGCAAAATCTCAGAATCTTTTGATCTATTCTGTTCTGAAGCCTAAAGCAATTCCCACACACCTAAAGCACAAATACAGGAATGCCTGATTTGTGCTTTAGATTTGCACTATACAGATGTGAGAATAACACTGAATGGATTTAACACAACACCTTATAATATTTCCCTGTATATATATTGAGCTTTTCATTCCATCCCACAGGATGCTGTATTTACTTTGCTTTGTCAAAGGGGATAAATGATCTTAATGGGAGTTATTTAGGTCCATTAAGTGATTTAAAAATGCATGATTGCCCCTTGGAGGAGTGCTAAGTAGGCATTGCAGATTCTTAGAATATTAATTTAGTCTTTTAAATACACTACCAGAAAATACTTTTCTTTCTGCTACACCATCTCAGTCCCTTCCACTGATTTATACTGGAATAACACAGAAGAAAGATCTGCAGCGTCTGCTGGTTGCTCTCTGACAGGGTTAAAGAATAGGAGTTAATGTGATTTTGAGTCTCCAGGCAATATGCCACAGACCAGTTTATTAAGTGTATTCTGCTGTTCTTCCACATGGTAGCACTGTACCATAGAAGCACAGCTCCCGATGGAATACTAATAACTACAGAAATATATGCACAAAACAGCTGTGCCATCCTCATGCATATTCAGACACACACAGGAGTCCCAAACCACAGACGGGAAGTAAAAAATGATGCCGGATACACAGGTGACCACAGGTTAACAACGAGGTGGACAAACCTGATCCATTCTTTCACAAGAAAATAAAACACTGTTCCCCCTCTTCCCCACCCAGGGGAGATGTTTTACCTGTGGTGAACAGTTTGTGCGTTACATTTGGTTCGATTAGAAAGCAGATCAATACAGTGCAAATCACGATTGACACAAAACAGCCACTGTATCTTAGATGTCTTAAATCACCTGGAGAACGTATTGGTCATCCCGAAAAGTAATTACTGTAGGTTAAAAAAGCAGCCCAATGCTTGTTCTTCTTGAATCAAGGTGTAAATAAAATTCAGAAATAACAAGAAATTGATCAAATGATCTTCAAACGAGAAATACAAAATGTCAGGACTTAGTTGACAAACTCCTTTTATGCATGCAATACACACTAAAAGGCAAATGGGAAAGACTCTTCTGCTTCAAATGATACCACAGCCCTTTCTGCAAAGTCCCACAGCAAACACAGATCCCACTCAGGCCTTTTTTATCCTGCGTATGATGTGTTGACAAGTGTTCTAAAACTTTCACTTCACACCATGGAGAGTTACTTGTCGTGTGTGCGCTACTGTATTTATAGAGCAATCGTTTCATTAGTGTGTACGTAAGGATGCTGCACTACTGATTATTTTTACTCGTATAACCACACACAAGAGATACGAAGAGAAGAAGAGATGTCATACAGTATGTCAGACGTACAAACTAGAAACGAGCTTCCCTTGTCCGCTCTAACTGGGTCTTTTAGTAGGAGCTACGCCTTCATGTTTTCCATCTGCATCACAAAACAACATCAATAAGCATCATCCATGACCACACACACTACAGCTCCTTGCAGCCATGCCAAACGGCCGAGTGCCCTGAGTGTTGCTACATTGCATCTCGAACCTCTTGTTTTTTAACATGTTTTTGGCTACATCTGAACTCTGCCAGGGTGGCTGATCAAGTGAAAGCTCAGGTTGCTCCAGAGAGAAAACCAATGTGAAACGGTAGCCCCCAACCGTTCGAGCATGAGACTCTACAAAATGGCAACAGCCTTGGACTGAAACAGTACAGCCAAAGATGTTTCACATGTGGGCAACGTAAAAAAAAATTCCCAGAAGAGCTGGCTGACCTCAAGGACATATTAAAAACCTAAAGCATTTCTTCAGAGGAAAATGTTTGACATACCTGTCACCACCATGTCAAAAAGAACTTTGAGTTTATAAAAGGCCCCTCAACACACTTTGAGCTGAAACTGTGGTTCTTTGCACTGAACTGTGCGATTCAGAAAAAAGAAATTGATTAAATAAAGTCCAGTCTGACTTCTGCAGATGTGTGAAGCTTGGGAAATGGTCACCTTTTAAAAGAAGCATCAATGCAGACGATGCTGAAAGTAAATATTGTAAGAGGACTGCAGTTTGACCAAAACAGACCCCTTGGACCAGAGCCATGGCTGATAATAAACAGCTTTTGTGATTCCATCGTCCATGTGTCTAGAAAATGAGGAAACTGCTGGGAGAGACACCTTCCTGTGTTCTTCCCTCATCTCTCAGAGACTATATACAGCACAAAGAACAGTCAATACATGTGGTGTACAGTAGAAAGCTTGTTGTGATGTACCTGAGGATACACAGCAAGGGAGGACCACAGAGGTCCAACGATCCAAAGAGGACCAGGGGCTACATTCATTACTGCGCTGAAGGACAGGGCACAAGAGAGGTCACACCTATTTCTTCCTCTCACCTGTCCGGTTAGCTTAAAGATGCAGAAATCCCATCAATGGGCTAGAACCTTTCCTTAATTCAGTTGAATTGAACACTGGCAACATCATCTCAACAAATCTACTTTGCTCACCATTAGGATCAGGCCCTGTGGCAAGTCTGAATTGAATTTGCTTAGTTAACTGTTGCTGGTACTTCTTTAATGAGGCCAGCTTATTTTGGTACAAAACAGGACCAACATAACTCAGTATTTATATTGTATTTGATGTCCCAAGGCCAAGCGAAATGGCTGTGCCTTCTTCAGTAAAGCTAGTTTTATCATTTGCTTTGCATGCTGAACTTCCTACTACCTATGTGAGTGATTTGAATTCAAAATGTATCTAGTTGATAAAATCACATCATGATAACATTCTGTTGAGTTGTTGTGTGTCAGTTATAACATATTTATATGTCTAGTTCTACTGTATATTAATATTTCTAATTCTGTATTAGAATTGTACTTAGAAAGGAGTAGTACTACTTTTTCTTGAATATTATTTCACATGTGATTTTAGTTATTGTAGACACAGCTTACAATAGGAGGAGGGGAGGAACGGAGCAGAAGAGGGATGAAGGAGGAGAGGAGGAACAGAGCAGATGGGGGATGAAGGAAGAATGGAGTGCAGGATGGCATTAGTGGAGGAACGGAGGTGAAGCCGGGTCTACAGTGCGAAAGAAGAGTGAATCTCTCCTCCGCGGCCTGGAGCAGCACTGCCCAGCCACACTCGCTTGCTCGCTCAGCAAAAAGATTTTTTTAATAATTACATGAGCCGCAGAAGATAAAAACAGAAACAAACATTAGGCCGGCTCATATTGTGGTTGTGCTTCAGCTGAATGGGGCTACACAACACTGTCATTAACTCTGCACAACACAAGACAACAATGGGTGGACAACCCGTCAAGCAAAGTCAAAAGAAAATGTATAATTCTTTGATCAGTAGTTTTATTCACATTTTCTGTGATATGGTCTGTGATCTATGTTTAAAATATTTAATTAAACACATTAGACCTGAGTTTTGTATTGCATTTCCGCATCTGTAAAATAAAATAGAACCTAGTCACTAAAGGCTTTGCACAAATGTCTTTGAACTCCTAAGCCATTTCCTCGCTAAACAATTAGACCAATTGAAAAAAGAATCATTTCCTGCCTTATTTACTGAATTTGCTTAACTCAACAGCATGTTAATCTATTTACTCTCATGGAGACATTCATCTAAAAACACTGGATAATATATTGGAATAAAATAGGGATCCCACTCTGATAACAGAACAACTATAAATAAAAAAATCAATTAAATTGGGTCATGACACCAGCTTGAGACACAAGTAAATTTATATGTTAACAAAGATACACCCCTATACTCAGAGAAGACCAATCGTAACAAAGCACATATCATTCTTCCAGAACAGCACTCTGATGCTCACAGAAGTGTAAGTATCTGTACAAAATAGTACTGAAGAGTGTGTAGTTTGTAACTTTATATTTGTCGTTTATATTTTTGCTGCTGGTTATTACTTTATTACCATGCGGGTATCTTTAGTTCTCATATCCGTAGTTCTGTAGTCCCGGTCTATGAAGGAGGAAACACTCTCATGGAACTAATTGCTTCTCTTCTTGCTTCACTTTCTTCTCTACCACGATCAATCCTTGTGCCTGTGTGCCCTTCTATCCTGTCTTGGAGTCTGCTCGTCTGTGTCTCACCCACCATTAAGGCTGAATTAATGATTTAACTGCAAGTGGTTTAGTCCTAGTAAAAAAAAATAGTTTAATTGTTTGGCCACCTGGATAAAATTCAAATTCACCGAGCTTCATTGGCATGACCGAAGCATGACTTTTTTTGCAAAAGCAGTAACAGTTGGCAAGACATCTGCAAAAAATAATATTATTTGAGAGGCTCGCTCTCTCTTCCTCAGACTGTGAAAGGAGCTCACATACCGGGCTGTAGCTCGATTGGTTTCCCTCCCCTACTGGGAGTGGTAGCTGTTGTGATTTAGCAGCTGTGGGAATTCTGGGATTAGATTTGTTCTTTCCAGAAGAATGTTTGTCTGATCCCTGAGTGTTTCTTACAGTGCAGCAGAAAGAGCATCTCTAGCTCTGCTTCTCCCCGCTGGCAGTGGGAGCACAGACTGCCCTCTCTGGGCAGCCAGGCCTGCCTGTGTGGCCCAGTTTCTCTGACCAAGCTGTGACCACCACTTAGTCAGGGTCTGTTTTGCCTGGCTGTCTCTCACCCTGGTGAGATATTATAAATTCATTATTACAAATACTAAGGCACATAATAAATTAACCACAGGGAAATATCAGATGGCACAGAAGCTCCTATCTCTTATGAGAAAGTGTTGTATTTTTAGGGACCAGTAGCATTCCTGTTTGTGTTCCGTTTGTGTGTCCCAGTAATATTACAGCAGATTAAGGATGTTTTTACAGACCTCTGTGTGCAGGGCTGTGTTGGTGTGTTTGTTCCATTTTAATAACCCTGATCTGTGATGGGATCCTGCACATTTAAACATTTGGATTCCCCCTGACATCTAACAGCATCACAGAATAGGACCGGATGCTGCTCTTGCCAATACTCACAACACTGCTAAGCCTCTGGCACATCCCAAGGTCTCTGTTCATTCTACAGTCTAGAACCCAGTGCCATCAACTCATTCCTTAATGTGGAGCAAATTATAACTGGAAAATATTTCAAGAAATCCTGACCTAAAATTTATTTTAGTTAATGCCAAGTTCTCTCATGATCCAGCAGCTCCTGCACACTTATTTTTAAGCTCTGCTTAACCACCTCAAAATAAAGAATTGGGCCATATGGTCACTCGAAACCACTCCCAAAAGATGGTGGCACCCAGCTGCAAGCCTTCATTGCATTTCTTCTGCACTTCAGTTTCCCCCTGAAGACAAAGCATAAAGCTCCAGAGCCTTTGTCTACACATACCACCTGCAAGTCCCATGGTATCAGGATCAGGCAGTGATGATCGAATGGAGCACAAAGACCTTTGCACAGCAGAATTCTTCTAGGACTGACTGCAGCAGAGAATCACAGGGGACATTCCTGAGCTATCACAGATATGAGACAATGGCATGTGTGTGTTTATATAACACTTTGTCACCCCAAAGGATCCTGAAAAGATTTGCATATAGGAGGAGGCCCACCTCATCTACCACTGAAGTGCAGCCCCACCTGGGAGACACACAGTGGCCATTCTACACCAGCAGCCCCACCTGGGAGACACACAGTGGCCATTCTGCACCAGCAGCCTCACTGCACAGTGATCAGGTAGAGAAGAAAAACTGCTTCACCAAGTGAATTAAGGAGACGATTAAATAGGCACGATTGTACAGTATGGGATTTAGACATAACAATGGGGTTAACACTGCTGCCGAATCAAAAAGTGCCATGGCATCTTTAACTAGTAGTCAGGGTGTCTCATCAGAACAGTATCTCCTACAGTACAGGGGCACTGGTCACCATACTGGGGCACTGGTTTGGAAATCCTAGTCCAGGGGAAAGAGCGTCACCTACTGGTCCACCAGCACCACTTACAGCAGCAGCCTGTTTTTTCCTTGGAGGTCTCCCATGCCTATCCTGGTGGAGCTGCGAAGAGGTAACTCCACTTGCTCAAACGGCATTAACAGCCGACGGTGCATGAAAACGCCCTTTGTTAGTGTAGGGTCAGCAGATGATCCCCTGCATCCTGCCCAGCTCAAGGCACTTCTGTGCCTGCTGGACTCACCACATCCAAACACGCCACCTCTGGCTCAGCAGGCGGCCCTGTTCAGATGTCTGCGCAGCAGAGGCGGAGAGCCATGCAGCGGAGCGCAGCTTCTCCTGCAGCACCCCTCCAGGGGGAGAGTGACCTGGCCTGCTTCTCACGTTAGTCCACCCGTCCCAGCAAACACACCACAGTGTGAATTTGATCACATCTGTTATAGGAACAGTTGTTTCCTAGCAGAAAATATTATGCAGCATTACATAAAAAACATGTCAAGAAATTGAAACTTGAAAAAACAACCAAAACCAGAAAAAAAAACCCAATTACAGATTTAACATGCAAAGCAAGGGACTGTGTGTCACCAGTAACTGTTCTGTAATTTCACTGAGTGAGGCACCATCCTGAGACCGATCGATGGCATTAGCTGTTGTCAGGGAGCTAGTTTAGTTTGGCACAGGCATTATAAAACACTGTCTTAGGTTTATTAGAGCAAAAGTGTTTTTAGCGCCTGTTTTCCTAGACAAAGCAGAAAGTACAGAAAGGTCATTTCTAAAAGCCCAGCAGCTGAGCACATTGGCTGGGTTTTGTCAAACATTAAAAAAGGACTTCCCAGCACTAACACAAATAGAAACAGAAGTAAAGTGACTCCACTAAAATTCCCAAATAAGGAACTGTTTAAGTTACACCGTATTACACAATCAACTAAAAAAAAACATTGTGGAATGTAGTTGTAACTGAGCACTTCTTAAAAAAATAAACACGGAAAGGAAATTTTAGACAAGTGTATCCCGAGGACATGAAACACTCCCAGCAATGAGCAGGAGGCTAAGAGGTAAAAGTTCAGGTGTTTGAAATCAGCACGTAGCCAAGAGCTACATCACACAGCTCTCTCTCACATGTCATTAGCATGATGACATGTGGGACTGCTGCTTGAGAGAGACTCGCAAAAACATTCTTCATTAAAATCTTTACTATGGTGCTGTTTTCAGATATGTCTTATAATGTTTAAGCAGATCCACTGGCAGTTGAGGCACCGAAACAATCATGTTTATCAGCTGGGTTGTTCACGAAGCCTCATTTTATTTCATTAATGATCTCCTGTTGAAGCAGAACAGCATGAATCTGAAACCTGCTACTAGGACAGTACCGTCTTCATGTGCCTAATCTGTAGTTGCTCTTGGGATCAAGTCATGTTAGTGTAGTAGTAACTCCACACATTGCAGTGCAATTAAAGAATCCAAGGCACTGCATCTTCTGTGGCAGGGAGCTCCCATTTAATCCTCCTGTTCCTTCTGCAGTGAACTGAAAACCTGCCTCACACATCCCTCTGTGTGAATTTCTGAAGGTCATTAAAACAAAACCTGGGAAGAGAGTCTGAGCAGAACTGAAAAGGCCTTTATAACAGGAAGTTAACTAGCACTTCAGAGCACTTAACCTCCTTCCCCTTACAGGCCTAGAGCAGCAACAAACAAGAAGCATGCTGGGAGTCTCATCATGACCAAATTACTGTTATTGCTACCAGATTATTTATTTCACAACTCCATAAATGCTGGATTTCCAGATATTGCATACAGCCCATTATTGTGTCCTGAGGCTACCTGTACATTTTCCTCACAGTAATGAAATGCAGGATTATTAATTTTTTTATCTCTTCAGCAAAACAAAAATCTGAGATGTTATCTGCAGCCAAATATCAGGCCTTACACCATCTGTCATCTGGCTTAGATTCAGTGAGCACACTCCTACAGTTTTACTTCTAATTGTGTTTAATGCAGCACTAATTATTTCAATGGGGAATAATTTTGTACAGTCAAAGTTGACTCATTTTATAAAGTGGAAGCTCTTCAGCTACAAATTGGCAGGTCTCATCCTTCATTTCTCCTAAGCGTTGTGCCAAAGGGGAATAAGTATATGGTTGCTTTGTGACCAAATGTCATGTGTTGGGCAGAAACATTGATCCTGGCTATTAATCACTCTGCAAGCCCTCCCAGTAATCAAAGGGCACAGCTGCAATGATATATGACCAATGTCAGAGCAGAAAGCCCTTTACAAGACTGCATGCCTGCCAGCTGATGGCCAGTATGTTCTACAGCACACACAATAGCTAGCCCAAAGTGCCCGGGCCAATTAATCATCACCTCTAAGTGTTCAGACTATCATTAAACACCTTTATTGACTGAATCGTCTAAGGATTCACACACCCTAATTACTCAGGTCTAAAAGCTAAGAACTCATCTCCTCTCTCTGTCTGAATCTCTCTTGTTCTTACCTGGATGCAATATGTACTTTTTTTGGTTTTGTTCCATTTCTTGCATGTTTAAGATCTGTGGGACCTCTCCTTCTCTCTCAGGAAAAAAAAAAACTAGCTGACCCAGCTGTGAACTCCAAGCCAACAGCTAATTGGATGGAGAAAGACTGATCTCGGTGTCTCTTCAGATCACTTGAGCTGGGCCGAAGCTGGATTGGTTAAAAACAATTATGTCAATAACTTTTCATGATGAAAGCTTTTATCTCATAAGTGCTTCAGTAAAATTAGATTAAATAAAAATAGTACCTTCGAGATACATTTTGCACAGTGACCCCCACATACTTTGGCCCACCCTTTTTCTCCTTATTTTTATTTGCTGCTGCAGACATTAATAAAAAAACAAGTCCAAAATATGCTATTGGATGAGGCCATTAAAAGAACCAGCTGAAGCAAAGTGCCTTTCATGAATATTAAATTACTGTAGTTCAAAATAAAGTTTTGTGTCCACATTATGGCACAGATTTCCAAGAACATGTCACTAGGAATATCTCAGCACCTAACTTCCTGAACTGTTCCATTACCCTGCAATGACCAGAGCACAAAATGAACTTCCGAGACACAGCACAGCTCCCAGTAGCTGGGAACATGCTGGTTTGGACACCGTGAGTAAACGGCAGGACATAAAACCTCCACACATCCCTTTAACACTCCACAGAATTGAGATAAGATGCTCTACAGAGCATTTAATGCTGCACAGAATGTGGACTGATATGACTCAACACACCAGCCCATGGCTATTTTAAGGGGCAATTCTGGCCTTTGTGTACACAGCAGATCTTAATGCTCAACTGCTCCTCAGAGAAATAATGACAAAATGGGTCCATCATAAATGTTGCAGAATGAGTTTTTAAGCCGGCTGAGAAGAACTATAGTTTATATTAGAAATAAATGATATGGGAATCCTGGGAGCTCTCATTTTTAAATGTCCCAAGGACAAAATACGGATACTTGGGCTCCAAAAGAAATGGTAAAAAATGTCACCTCTGATAAAAACTGAAGAAAGGACAGATACAAAAGGAGACCTTTTGGCCCATCTAGCCCATTTGGCTGTTAGTAACTAACTGATCCAGCTGCTTCCTGGGGGAAGTCAGGGGATTCAGCTTTAACACCACAGCTGGGCAGCTTGTTCCACACCCCCACAGCCCTTGGAGTAAAGACGAGCCTCCTGCTTTAGGTTTTAAAAGCTCTTCCACGTAGTTTCCACCTGTGCCCTCTAGTTCAAGGTCTGTCTGACAGCAAAGTGACGATACTGCACTGAGAATTTTTCACGTTGAATTATGTTCTGTGAGATCTGAGGGGATTTCACATGTCTTGGCTACACGACACTTCCTAGAAAGACACACACCGATACAAACATATGCATATGTTTATATAACCTTTCTGCTTCCTGGATCGTTAACACCTTCTTTACAATTTCTTGGGGAACACATGTGCACTAAACTCTGTTAAATCACAGAAATCCAACTGCATAACCAGGATGTTACACAATCTGGTGTCCATAACGTTCCCTCTCCACTCAGCTAGTGAAGCTGATTCTCACTCCTCTTCCTGCCCTGTCCTGGTGCACTGGGCCTGAGGCGCCTCACCCAGGTGCAATGCAATGTACAATAATAAACATCTAACTATTATATTTAATAGTAATAATGCTATATTCATAAACTCTCCCTGTCATTAATTTAAGGCTGAGCCACCGATACAGCAGTCCTATCTTCTTGTCATGCAGTAAAATTAAGTTAGACCATAAGAAAAAACAGATTTTGCCTTTCTGCTTCAGAAAGCTGAACTTTGCTCTGGGGGACCCAGTGTGACAATTAAGCCCCCAAGCCCACATGGATCGCCTGAATATGAATACTGCTGCTCATCTTTATGGGCATTAACAGTTTGGCTCCTGCCTATATCAGTTAACTCCATAGGCTGTACACCTCACATTGTGTGTGCTACTCAGATTCTGGTCTCTCTTTGTTACCAAAGCAAACATGGGAGACCCCAGGAGAGCCTGCCAGACATAGGGAGACCCCGGGAGACCCCAGGACACTGTTCTGCTGCTCCAAGAATGTGGACTGATCTCTCTGCCCTTTTTAGATCTGCTAGCATTCTCAATTCCTGCCATAAACCTCTCTGGCATACCCTAGAATTTAAGTCTGTAAAATGTCATTCATTCATTTGTGTCTCTTTTGTCTAATTGTAAATTACCTTGAAATGAGTCTTGGACCCTTGGACAGACAGTGCACGGATTGAGCCCTTTTTATCCTAAAACATGGCCTGCGAGCTTCCTGCAGCCCACTGGAGCGAAGCAGGCAGACAGAGGCGGGGCGGCAGGAGAAGGACCAGCCTGGAGCCACTGAGCTGTGGAACAGACTCCCGAGCTGAGGCAGGAGGCAGCTGGACACATCATGGAACAAACTGTTTCTTTGTCTACATTATTACTGCTGAGCCAAATAAACAATTCAGACCTGCAAATCCTGAAGCTCCATTATGTTGGCGGGAAAAACAGGAAGATGTTGAACCAGGTTGTTCAATTAATTAAATCAGCAGAATCTTTTATTTTAGGTGAGTTGGATATTCTCCTTCCTATTGGCAGGGGCTCTACCAATGTCTTTCCAGGCATACTACTGTCTGTAATTACGCTCTTGTCATTTTGAAATGAGTATGCAAAAGCAAATTTCAGAGAGGACAAGCATGGAAATGTGCATGGGGGCATGATGTTCGTGCTGCAGCAAGCGCGAATCTACATGAATAATTGAACTGGGGCTGAAGGAGGAGCCACGTGGCTATTGATTTTCATACTGTGGCTCCACTCCGATCTGCTCAGTACATGGTGAACCCATCCCCAGGGGCCACTGGTGCACTGAGCCGGAGGCAACTATTGAATAAACAAAACAAGGGAAAAGGAGCAAAGATGAGTGTGTTCATTTTCATACAAATTGAATTCAAGTACTGTTCCTCCACTGCATTAATATATCTGAAACGCAGGATGACCCTGAAGCCTACAGGAATGAATCTTACCACATGTGCATATCGCTTGGGTGGCAACTGCTCTACTAACACAGGACGGCCATGGAGTAATTTCAGTGCATGGCATAGTACTATATGTGGCTTCTATTGTAAGCTTGTGTACTTTTTTATTCGCAGTGAAAAATGCAATGGTGAGCAGCTAAGATAATTCATAATTTCAAACAGTAAATAGAGCACGGGAGGCTTCTGAGCTTGGTGAGTGGTCTACAGATTCTTTCTTTTCTAAAAGGGCTGAATGTGTCTCAGAGTATCTGTGAGGGGACTGGTGCACCACTGTTACGGGGGTCAGGAGCACCGGCCCTGGAGCACAGACATCGTGGAGCCACAGGGGCAGCTCTGAAGATAACAATCCAGCACTCAGATCAGCTTCGCTCGCTCAAGCATGTTGTTCGTACTTAACATGCAGGACTTGTTTTTCAAAAAAGGTGGAAAAATAAGATTGCATGAAGTCATCGGACACAGACCACATTACCAGGGCCTCCTACCAGGCCACCAGGAGAGGACTGGACAGCCACTCAGAGCTCAGGCGTGTCAGCATGGTGGGCCAGTGGGCTTGCTGTACACAGGACATCACTGACCCTCATGGGAGACAATCATCTCCAGCATTAACGGCAACACAGGACTGAAGCTTATTAGGGCATGGGGTGTGTTATGTACTGTAGTTTGGTTTTCAGCAGTTTCATGGTGGGACGTTTTACGGCATTATAAGGAACACAACTGAAAAATGTGGCTGTATTAATAGTCTGAAACCAGGAATGCAGAAAAAACATCACTATTATCAGTGTACTGTTTGCAAGACAACTTTAATAAACTATAGTCAGCCTTCTAAAAACAAATCTCTGGCAGCCAGGAGGAGTGCCATTAACCACCCATTCTCTGAAAGGTCTGTGAAACCCTGAGTGTCAGCAGCTCGAATTTCATTTCATGATGTGCTTGTTCTTAGTTCTAGGTCACAACAAAAAGAAAAACTTGTGCCAATTCAAAACAGCATCCTGTTCAAGAAAATGAGCATAAAACATGCCGTATCAGGCAGTAAAATCGAAAAAAAAAAACATACCAGAAAACAAAAGTATTGAAATGAGGTGTCCGGGATGATGGTCTTGCTCATGTGAGCAGGCTCTAATATTAAAATGTTGACATAACCTTAACTCTTTAAAAGGAACTGGCTGCTCTGCAGGCCAAAGCTCTCTTTTGTCTACGAGCCGGCAATAAAATATCCTCCTGCCATCACAAAAGAGCAACCTTCACAGGCTGTACAAATGCAGCAGGCTGCGTAAATGCAGTTGCTAAGAAGCAAATATGCCTCTTTTTTTTTTTCTAATCAAATAGCGAAACCGTGCAGCTCCGCCGGCTCGGGGCGAGAAGCGAATTCCACCAGCTGCAAACTTAGAAACAATCTTGAATTATTTGTTGCTGACCGCTGGCTGAACCCGGCGCTGATGAGCCCGTCACCGCGAGGCTCTGCGGAGCACATTCCACCAGGCCCCGGCTCCAGCGGCACGCCGCGGCGCAGGCTGCTGCGGATTGATCAGCCGCGGTAATGAGGCTGTTTCTCCTCCACGGATATTTTAAATGAATATAAATATTTTCCTTTCACACCATTTATAACAGGAGGGTCAAAGAACTCCCGTTATCCCCAAAAGCAAAAGAGTACATAGCATTATTCTTTCTTGTGGAAACCAGAATCGAGCCCTACGACTGCCTGGAACAGAGGCTCCGGCTCAGCTTTACCATCAGGAGGGGAAGCGGTAATTTTTAGGATAAAAGGGGGTTTGTGGGGGGCAGGGTGGCGCACACAGCCTGTTACTGGGGGGTTTGTGCTGGGGGCTCCAGCCTCCTCCCACCTTCCTCAGAGAAGCGGGTGGGCTTGGTACAATATTCTGGGGAGGTTGGTGTCCCACCCACGGAGAAGCTGTCAGCCCCCCACAGTGATCTGTGCTTCCTGGGCTCTAGGCTGAGGGTGGATGACAGGTCAGGTAGTTTGTTTTTGAGAAAAACCCTCCTCGCCTAAACAAACGTGGAAGCAGTAAAAGAAAACACGATGCTTACATTAACGGCACACAATCTGCCAACCGAGCTCGGGCCATTAAAGCCGAATCCTTACAGAACCTGAAGTGTTCTCTGCGCACACAAGCTTCCTGCACGGCGACTCGCTGCTGCGACTGTCCGTTTCAGACGACCCCCCTGACGTCACACCCCTGGATGAGATGAAGCAGAACTTCAACATTAAATCTCCCTTTCAGCCAAAGTAGGCTTTTATTTTTCGGGGCAGGGGGCTCTCCATTTGAAGTGCTATTGAGTCTTACAAGACGATCTGCAGTTCCAAGTGTTGATTATCAGACTTAAACAAGGTTAATATAAACAGCTGATAGCACGCCGCAAGGCGATGGCCGTTTCTAAACAAGCCCATTCAGTTTGTCACACGATATGAAGTGAAAGTTGATAATAGCTCCGCGGTCCCAGGCCTTCCGTCGGCTCATGTGATGAATGTGTACTGGACCTCAGCTAAAGTAAACAATACAGTCTGCAAATTCATCACTTAATGGATGCAATTGAATCATTTTCCCTATGACATCTGTGTACATTCTTCTAAATGAACCTCTCCAAAGGTTAGGAAAACTGAAACCGAACTCTCTTTATGGAAGTCGGAGTAATTCATTGCCTAAGTAGCAGCCATTGCTTTAACACGCTGCTCGTCTGCTGTTCCAGAGCTCTGGCCCGGTGCTCCATTAAGCACCCTAAAAACCAGCTTCGCTCTGCGGCGGGTGCGCTAGATGTGTGCCACCATCTAATTACGGTCGAAAGCGGGCGAGACGTGTCTGCTTTTAAAAAAATATATACCAAAGGTTTATACATTTTCTCCAAGGTCAGCATCTACCATGGAAGATGGAAGGAAACAAAGAGCAGGAAGACTCTGAACACACTAGGCCGCCTCATGGAACATTCCAGTTGCCTTGTGTCTGTGATTTATAGCTCAGCTCCTTCACTGCTCTCTTCCATCTGTTAGACAACAGCCAACGTTTAGCATCAGTTTAACTGCTGCACCGCACAAACGAGCAACTGCTCAAGCTTTTACTCTTGAGGAAAAAAAAAACAGAACTGGTTCAGTATCTCTTAGAAGCTGAACTGGTACTTCTTCGTCTCGGTTGTGGAGAATCAAGAGCGGAAGCCTGGAACTCGACGCTTTGCTGACAACGCGACAGGGAACAGCGAGTGAAACACTGCAACCGTGCGCCGTCTTTCCCACCCACTGCCGAGGGACAGATCCCAGAAAACAAGTGAGACAAAAGCACTGGAGCAGCCGAGCACGATCTCTGGTGATGTTTTCCAATAAATCCCAGAACAGCCCCAACACTGATAAAACACAGTTCAAGCCACAGTGAGAACTGCATTCCTACGGTACGCATCCGTAATTTACTGCATATTAGTACCAACTATGTAATCATTTTTTCCAGAGGGAAGTAGACTAAAAATGATTTATAAAACAGAATATTGGTACTATACATTTGTCTCGGTTCTGGCTCACAGGAAAATACTTTAATTTGAAAAATATTCGAATGCCTTAATTTTCACATACAGCACCAGTTTCTTCACTTGTGTAGTGAACTGATGCAGAGCGCTTCGAAATATCAAGCACCACAGCCGTATTCTTGTTCTGCAGGAGATGTCCTGCAAAACACACCTCAGATTGTTTCTTACGTGGCCTTAATAAAGAGATGAAAGCTCAATTTCTTTTTCCTGATAATTACAAAGGCCATTTCATACATAATATTGAGGGGTGTATTTTTTCCACTCACCTTTCAGATCTCTCATAAAAAGGACAATTAAGAGCCATATTTTGTTACTGCAGATTATAACTTTTTTCTGTAAAACAATTAGGATACAACTGAAATACAAAATGAAGAATGAGTGTTAAGTCTTTGATACTGAAACAAAATGCATTGCTATGATAAATACGGTATTTAAATTAGGTAGACTCAAGCAAATTATTAGCCTTCTGAGGTGCACATTTCCAAATTTAATCCATGACTTAATAATCACAATTTTCTAAGTATAAATGTTTATTTTACTTGTTAGGAAGTATTTCCTAAAAAAAGAGGTCCAGCAGCACAACAAAGGCTTCGACACGAGAAACGTCACAAGTGACAAAAGGAGCACAGCAATGAAGACGCTTCCACTGTAAAAAAAACCTACACTTGAAATCATCCCTACATACCTAGCAAACATCCAGGCCCTCTAGAAGAGTGAGATTGGTCACGAGACAGATTTTATTATTCTGCCATAACTACGAATCAAACACACCGCACAAATAGCTGGTAAAAGCAGAGAAAGTGCCAAAGGGACGCTGTCCTGTCCCATTATGATCACCTTTCGAACACACCATGCCCCCTCCCCTTCTGCTGCGCGGACAGAGGCCCGGACACAGGGAGGGCTCAGGCAGGAGCACCTCCAGAGCGCTGGGTGTCAATTACGAGATACCAGACCTGTGTCTGAAGATAACCTCCGCTTTCATCTCTGCCGTATCCAGCACAGGCCAGTGAAGGGGACACCACAAAGGCCCCGTAAAATGGCCTTATCTCCAGCGGTCACTTCTCCGAAGTGTCTGTGCAAACTGATACAGGTTAGAAAAAAAAACCAAACACATTTGAAATCGATGCCCTCTTAAGGCCCCTGAACAGGGAGCAACTCATCGTTTCAGGCAGTAGGCATTAGCGGGCTGACACGATTATAGGATATCCATCCGTTTCCCTTAGCGGCGGCTGCAAGCGCCCCTGCTCACTCAATGAGATTCCATTAATCTGGGGCATCCGCATTCAGAGGGAAAATCAAAACCTCGGCAGGTTCGTTATCAGCTCACAGTAACCCGAGTGTGAACTCTGCCTATTAGCGCTCACCCGCCTCCCGTCTCTCCATCCGTCAGCCGCGTGCCACAGGCAGGGCGCGGGGTGTGTATCGGGGCACACGGCGCCCGGCCAGTCAGGGCCGGCAGGCGCTCGAACCCGGGTGAGCACCCGTTTCACCCCAGCTTGTCCTCCGCTGATTGCTGCCAGCGATCAAGTGGACGCATCACCAAATAGTTCTTGAATTTCATTAGGGGATATAAGTAATGTTTCTTTCCTACTGTACCTAATAAACCATAAAAAGCCAAACACATATGGCTTAAGGGAATAACTAGAAAATTAGGTGGGCTTTGGGGAATTGTGTGAACTTTTGAACCAGATTCACGAAGACAAGGACATATGAGTCGCGTCAACCAAGCACAGAACCAGATAGATGTGGGGTTCGATATCCCCGGGCCCGAAACATTACACTGACATGAAAACAGAAATACCTAAAAATAGAGACTCAAGATTACTGCGCTTCTATCACAACACAACAGAGAAGAGTACGGATCGAAATCGGTTTTGTAATGAATAAAAATCATTTTACTTTTTCGAAATTGAAACAAATCTGTAATTCAAAACGATGTTGAAATATTGTTAATAATTTAGGTTGATGGGCATTTTGTCATGCAAAAATAATGAAAGTTTCTACCGCTGCTGTTAGAACAGCTATTAAATTAACTGCCAAGCTACACAATGTGTTTAAAACAAAGCCCTTCCAAAGAAACATATCCAAAGCATATAAAATGACTGTACTAAGGACTCACTAAAATACCTGTGGTTTATGTTCTTCATCTAGGGATTACCAGTCATAATAAAGACATTTTCAGACCAAGTTTATTACTGTAAATTCAAGCAAGAATGCTTCATGTTGTGAGTTTATTTATTAGCAATACACAGCGAGAACACAATCGATCCCTCTTCGGTCATAATTATCACTCTCCCCTTAATAGGAAGAATTGATGTTTCCGGAGGGATGGAGCCATGCTATGCAAACATGCTGATCATTTAGATAAACTGCTAGAAAACAGGAAAGGCAGAGCTGCTGTTAACACTGTGCTAAACAAAAAATAATTCTGCTGTTTCATTAGGTTCAAACTGCAATTAATTAAACAGAATTTAAGAGGCTCCTGAGTCAGGCTGAACCCCACTGGTGCTTGAATCTGGGTTATGTCGTAAACCAACCACATCCCAGTTTTCTGTGGGGCCTCACCTGGCCCGGCTGAGCTGCTGTGAAGCGGTTTGGCTCAGTTCAGCCAGTGTCTTTCCCATGCCTCCCAGCAGCTCCCCCTGTGGCGACCCTGGGGACTGCACGCTGTGCTCTCAGCAAGACCTGAGCCCTGTCCTCCGACTGGTGCCTGAGCGCTGCTGTCGGAGTAGCGGGCTCACACGGTCCAACAGCCCGCGGGCGTGCTTGTCTCCCAGCATGGAGGCACAAATGGGGGGACAGAGCACCGTGCCGAACAGCTCCACACTGGGTCGTGCAGCTGTGCTACAGCCTGTGTACTCAGCAGCAGGACTGCTGCTACTGCGACCACCAGGCGGTGTAGGACACAAGCAGGAAAGAAGATTACAGACGCGACGCTCTGTACTTCTCAAAATCACAAATGGATCGTAAACTGTCTGGACTGCCCATGATTCAGAAAAAGAAAAGTGCCCGCCTTGTTCGGTACGTGATCAAGCCTTTTACCTGTATATTCACTCTCCATAATGGCATCACAAAACAAACACCGTGTAACCTAAGCAAAGGCCCCGAAACAGAAGCACAAAAAGAGTGCCTTTCATTCCCAGGATCTCCACGAGGAACGGATGGGCTACAGAGCAGGACAAAGAACACAGCAGCGCTGTTCTCAGTGAGCACCACTAGAGAGCGCTCTTCAGTTAGTCCAGGCCACATGGCCTCGGTCGGAGGCTTTCAACCGTTCGCCACGATGCTCCTGCTCCTACTCGTCAGGAACGCTCACTGCGGAGCTGCGGGGTAACGTGCAGCAGACTGAGGTGGTACAGGCCAGTGAAGGCGAGACCACAAAGGTCCCATAACGTGCGCTTATCTCCAGCGGTCACTTCTCTGAGTGCGCAAACTGAAACAGGTTAGCGCCTTTGGGCTGAAAAGAAAAAATAAAACAAGCCCGTATGAACTCAGAGCCAGGATCCACCAGGGATCCTGTAACCAGCACCTACCATCGTAGCAGGATTCCTCGTCTTTGTCAGCTCTCTCAGAGATACTGTCGCTGCCATCGGGTTCTTCATAATTATCAGAGTCCTCTGCATCACCTGTGTTAAACAAAAAACTGTAAGTCTTCTCTGCATTACAGCTTTCATGATCTACTTAAGGCCTGGTTTTTCAAAACACAGAGGGGATTACTTAAAAAGTAAAACTACCTAAAATACACTTAAATAATCCTGCAGTAAAAATTAAAACATTAAAGGCTTGATTCGGATTTGGTAATAAATGAATCTCTGTTTCGTGCAGAAATGTTGCTCATTGTCAAAATAATCTGATGATTTTGAGGATTCACCCAGAGTAACTGCATTCTGACAGATATAACCTGTCTGCTTTGAGGCTTAAATGGCTTCCTACAGCCCTGCTGTTTTGACTATGCAACGTCCGCATTAAACACTGGAAAAGTAAATGCCAACACATGTAGGGAGGCACACAGATTGATGGATTTGGTTTAAACAAATCAAAAGGAGGCAAACTAAGCTCGTCTGTTAGCTTGCTGTTTCAACAGAAGGTAGGGTCAATATTGTGAGACCAAGTCAATGTCAGTATTGAGTAAAAGTTATTTTAAGCCAGGCCGTGCACAGTCAAAATAAATTAGTTTTGCCAGTCCCAATCCAATTTTTTGGATGGATGAGAGTTCATTTCATAAAGACTAACATTATCAATTAATTAGGCAATTAATGTCCATCAAACAAAAGGACCTGAAAAATTAATAATAAATGAGACTAAAAGTAATGACCAGGGGTATGTCCTAATGAAGAGTAGCTATTTCACTAGCAATTATAGGTTGCTTTATTAAAGATAAAGAATTATTGTTATTAATATAAAAATGTGATATTCTAAGACCAGAAGATGAGAAAAAAATACTTTTGTATTCTACTCGAGCACTTGAAAAATGTTATTGCTCAAAAAATGTACAGACTTGTTAGTGTTGAAAATGGATTACAATGTCATTACTTTATACACTTAATAGTTCAAGTGTCATACCAGTACATCAAACTCTATTCGAACATGTTGTGATATATTGAGATGAAGTGAAGATTAAGCCTTTATTGAAAAGTTTAAAACAGTCATCTACCAAGCAGTGTTAAATGCATCAAGAAAGATGAGGTGTGGGTGACAGAGTAGATACAACCCATTATGAGCCTGTTAAATAATTAAGATGAGCCTCGCTTTCCTCTAAGTAAAAATAAATAACCTTAATGAAACATAAACGAGCCCTATTAAAAACAGTAATAGCACTATAGCTGGGTAGGAATCATCTTTTAACCACTTTGATATAAGTACACTACTGAATAGGAATATAAATTGTGAATAAACCTTAAAGGCAAAGGAGATACATTTTTCAAAGTAACGGAAATAATTATTTTTGAATTTCTTTCGCAGCTCTGTTCAGCACAACAGAGAGCCCTTTGTTTCTTAATTATGACTGTCAAATTTAGAGTTAAAAACTGTATGAAAAATGCTTGTCAGGATATGAGTCAGATTTAAGCACTAAAATATCTCAATACTGAGAATTTGCTGAAACAGCTACAAAACTCTGAAGTGAACATTTTAGCTATAGGTATTCACAAGGTACTAACAGTTACAACTTTCAAATCAGATTATTTAGTATTTCAAAAGACAACCACAGAAAATTATTAACAGTTAATAAAAATATTGGTATGCTCATGCATTCCAGGAACAAGATTTTATAATTTCACAATTAAAATGTATTTAATTTATGTAATTAGCAGGAAAATATTGTTGTTTTTTTTACTAAGGAAAACCAACATGCCAAACACAGCAGAAACAAAGCCTTTTTAAGGGAATTAAAATTTGCACACTTTTCTGGAGTGCGGGAAAGTTCATTTGAACAACACAGCTTATTTCAATTGCACTCTGTAGCAAGTTACAAAAGTGGGAAAAAAACTGCTTCTGGTATTAAAACTTTAGTCTAAAAATAACCCAAGAAGAAATAAATACTAGTGTTTTATTTCAGGAAGAGGAAAAAAAATGATTAAATGTTTTATATATTGAAGGAAAATTGGTTGTTCTGCATAACAATAGGCCAGTGAAACATTCAGTCACATGAAAATAATCTTTATTTAATCCACAGACCCAGCCCAGCTACTGCGTGGGAATGGAAGGGCTTGGGAGGAAGGGAAGAGCGTGTGTGCGATCGTGTAAAAGGCAGGAAAATAAAAGAATAATGTGCAAAACCCTTGTGTGGGAGCTGGGAACGCAGGCTCAGCTTTTCACTCCTGTGAAATGTGTCTCACTGTGTCTAACAAATGGAGACCTGGTGCTTGTGTAACAGTCCAGGGAGAGAGAGACAGATCAGGCTGCAGGACATGAGGGGAAACCGGGAGGGAAGACCTGAGTGATCAGCCCAGACAGAATGTCTGAATGTTTTCTCCAGCTTTCACTGGCAGCAGGGCTCTCTGCGTCTCTCTGCATCTCTCTTCGAATAACAACAACATTCGCGCAACTTAAAGAACTGCTGTCAGAATCGACAGTAATCCATGAGCCTCAGGAGTCTTTTAACTGGAAAGAAAACTCGGGGAGAGTTGGAAGAGCCGGGGCCTGATGCTGGCCATACTCACTCAGCGTCAGTGTGCGAGAAAAGCCGAATAACCGAGGTCACAGCCGGAACCTTGTCTTGCTCCCAGGACCCTCTCTACACATCTAGCACACAATGATTGAGGTTTTAAATATCTGACTGCAAGGGAAAATTGGGGACTTATATGGAAAGTCTTGCAAGTGGCGGGTGAGGATACTAAGGCCACCTTCTACTGACGAACAGCCAGTACTTATCTTCCAGCGGTATTTTTCTATTTAATGCAGGCAAGTAATTGGACATTCAACTACACAGGACCCTTCTGTAATTAACTTTAGCGCAGCAGAGTCACTGTGCAGCTTCCGCAGGGCTGGGGGCTGCGGTTTCCTGCTCTCTGTACACCACCCTGTTCTCGCTGGAGCCCTCGTCACATGATAAATAACGCCTGTCCCGATTTTCTTCCTCCGCTTGGACATGCCTGCATGACAACTGTTGCCTCCGACTGCTCATGCTGCCAGGAGCCTCTCAGGGCGCCTGCTGGCTGTGATGCGGGCTGCAGCCTGCACAGCTCGACCCCTGCGCCGCTGCCTCGCACACAGGCCTGCGCTGACCCCGGGCCGCGACCCTCGAACCCACAGCCCCAGACTGCGGTCATGAACCAGACATCGCACTTTTATTTACATGATTTCGCCGATCCTAGAGCAACAGAAATGATAGTTCAGAATACTGAATCTTCTTCTGCACTTAAATAAAAAATACCATTATTAACATAATGCAGGTATATTGTGACCGCCCACTGCAAAACTCTATAATAAAATCCTGCAATGTACTCTATACATATACCAAGAAAAAAACAGCGAAAAGTATTGAATTTGTTTCATACGACTTTTAACAAAGCATCCCAGAACAGTCCAGAAATACACTGAATTATTTTCATGTGGTGCAAGAATTATGGACTGATTTCATTTATTATTGTTTGCAAACAAACTAATAAAGTAAATGCTTACTGTATTTATGTTTCTTATGCAATTCGGCGTTTGTTTTTTACATTTTTTTAAATAAATGGTAAATTACTAATCAGTATAAAATATGTGGGTCATGCAGATAAATCCTTCTGCAGAGTTGGTCACGGATATATTAGTAAACAGACTTTCATCTCTTCCGGAATAAACCCCAAAGTGCGCCCACTGCCAAACCCAATAAATAACAGGCCGCGGCTCCTGCTGGCTCCCCGTTCCTCCACTAGAGGGCGACAACACCACCAGGTCTGAGGCTCTGCGCAGTGGGGGATGGGTGAGCTACCGCACTGTGCCATCATTAAACAGGCTGTACTTACGTTTTTCTTGAAAATCTTGAGGATAACTGCAGAAAACAATAAAACACAATTAGCACAAAATAAATGCAAAAGATTTTTTGCCTTCATGGTAGCATTTTACGTCTTTTCAGGCAGGTCATCAAATATCTTACCAAGACATTCCTGGTGGAGGAAACCAATTATAGCTTAAACAAAACGAAATCACACCTCACCTCATTGTGGTGTTTTTCACACAGAATTCATACACAGCTGGTGTTACTCTTTCCTTATCTTTAAATGCAAATTAATTCAAAGCTCATTTTGCAGTATTAGATCAAATACATTTCAATGGGATTTACTGTATTTACAAATCCAGACCAAATAGCTCACACAGATATGTTGGTGAATTAGATAGTTCGGCAAAAATTAATATTTTCATGAAGGTGTCAAAACTGTTGTTTAAAAGCTGGCGTTTTCGTCAGTCAGCACACAGATTACACATGTAAGTATATATAGTATATTAGTTTGTGGTACAGCATTTCTGAAGTTCCTCCAGGCTTTAAATAAACTTTTCTTTTCAGGGTTGTGGAATTGGGGAACAAGCTACCAGGTCAGGGTGTTGAAGCCAATACCCTGACTTCTTTCAAGAACCAGCTGGCTGAGACCCTGCATCAATCAGCTAGAACACATGGCTGAAGGGCTCCTCCTCTCGCTTGTAACTGACCCTGCTGTTTCAGCTCTCACCAACAAGCCTTTATCCTCATTTAAGAGTGAGTGGTTAATCTGGAAGAGAAGAAGCTCTTCCTGGCTTAATCATTCTAAAACGTAGCACCCATGACCAGTGTTGATGATCATTTTAAACTGAACCAATTAGGGCGAGTGTCATTAAGCAACTAAGACTACATTACGCCCTCCAGGTGATGAAGGTAAACGATACAGCAGTATCAGAGGGTACATCAGAGGTAGCACAGGGCATTTAAACAAGGGTGAAGGAGAAAGTTTTATTTTACCTTGATTTCACCTCTTTAATTCTCTTGATGAATGCATCCTTCTTCTCTTTTGCCTTCTTACTTAAATTCTCCCCCTTGAGCACGTCAGAGAGAAAGGTCTCCAAGTCTAGCAGACAACAGGATATTTGTTAGCCAAACGAACAAGCCTAGTCTTTTTACCTCTTTGAAGAACGTTGTGTTTGATAAGAGCCATATTCTGACCTGAAAACACATCAAACAAAGCAAAATTGTATTTTCCTTTTAACGAGCAGAATTCTTCAACATGAACTACTGTATTCCGAAGGAAACTGGAAACTCTGCACACTGGCTGTGAATTATATCAGATGTCAGATCACACACGAGTCTAGAGTCCTCGTCTGAAGGCAAACACAAGCGCAGAGGAGAGAAACTGATAACCAGAGTTAACATTACACTCCAGTAAATTCGTTTATTATTCTTTTTAAAGAAGCGTATGTAAACGAATTACACAAACCGCAGATACAGCCTAAGGTTTTTCTTGCAGAGAATATATGACCAAACTAATTTGTGTTTAATTGCCAGTTAAGCGGACCTCAAATACGACAACAAGAGTGAGTTCCTCAATCGTTTTAGGCCCCAGCTGTCAATTCCAGACACCACTCACACCTGCATCTTTCACACCGCTTTGAGACCAAGGTACAGGAGCGCACACGGATTGAGAGCTTCAGCCTGGTACTGTAGGAAAACATAACACCTGAGGTCACACGCATACGAAAACAGCTTTCGCTCTTTTTTTCCTCGGTCGTCGCTCATGTTACTTCCTCTCTTTTGATCTTTTTAAAAGAAACCAAATAGCCAAACGTGACAAAAAAAAACACGAAAGCGAAAAAAAAAATCAACATACACAGAAAAAAATAACGCAATATTAAAAACAAACAAATATATAACCTGAAATAAGTGTCTTTAAATCTTCTGGTATGGGCTGCATAGTCGTTTCTGTCTTTGTTCCTGACAGAAGTTATTAACAAGGAAGTTCTGTAGCTAGTAAGTAATGAGGAAGTGAAGAAAGCATTTCTCTCGCACAGCCTACCGGCTGCCTGCCGTACATGCGGACCCCCAGCGCCGAGCCCACTTCCTCATTCTCCATCAGGGGACGGGGACCGGGCTCTGATTGGACAGGCCTCCCGGTCCTCTCTTCTCATTGGACAGGCGCCGCGGTTTCCATGGCGCTGGAGCTTCAAGCCTCAGACCCGCGAAGGCAGGGGCAGCGTGGTGTCTTGTGTTTGTTGACAGTGCAGAAGCAGCGATCTGTAAGAACTGAAACCGGCGACGAAAAAAATAATAACGCCTACGTAGCGTAGCAAGGAGTGCGCCTTTTTCGCAAATGAAAATCCCTATAAAACGCCAGCGCAAAATAAATTTTAAGTAAAATCCCACTGCCCTTCAATGCACAATGCAAAAAGATTAACACCAGCTTAGAGTACGTCCTTTAGCTACAACGACGTGTCTGTTTTCCTAGTGGTATTACGCAATTACAAACAAGACTGCAGAGGCAATATTATTATCCCGGCTATACAGACTCAACGGGGGACGCAGCCATCACATGTAATTAAGTAAATCCTCTCAGTACCAGTCAGAAAACGGGACATTGTGGGCGAATGTCCACACAGGGACTGTCCCAACTCAGCTAGGGCGATGCGCTGTAGGTCAGAGGTCAGCTGCAAGGCATCCCCGCAAGGCTCAGGTGGGTTAAAACCGGCGACTCTGCCTGACTGTGCTGCTCCCCCTGGCTGCCCAGGAGTCGTGCGGTTACCTCCTGTGAGCTGCAGGGGTCAGTAATCACCAAGTGAGTGCGAGGACTCTGCTGCCCTAGCTCCCCGCTCACCACATTTCTCCACATTAGGAACAATAACCACTTAACCGCAATCCGCCAACATTAAATCATCGTCCTTCGCGGAGCATTTTAATGGTGGTTTTCAGCATCTCCTCTCGGCCATTGTTCCCATCAATACGGGCCGGCAGGGAAACAGATGGCTCTCCCCTCACATAAAGGCACTGCGCAGCGTGCTGATCTCTCTTAGCTTGATCGTTCGCTCTGTACATCTCATGCAATTTCCCATGAAATAGTATTCTTTAATTTTGAACGGCGCCGTGAAATACCTGCCCCGGCCCACTAGGCTGCAGGATAAAATAGTCCATCTAGATGTCTGGCAGGGAGCCTGAGCTAATATACACAGCAAATTGGTGGCACGCTGTGGAGTTAAAATATTGTACGCCCTACTGGTAACTTTAAATCTGTCTAAAGCGCTTTAAGTTAAAATTTAAGCAGATTTTTATTATACACTAAGGACTTGTAAGGTCTTAAATTTCGCCTTGAATGTGCAAGTAATTCATGGCACCAGCCCCTCCTTGCTGCTCACTGTAATTCCTACACAGAGACAGAGGAAACGCTGCTGGTACACACAGCCCCAACAGGACCTGGCCAGCAGCCCCAGAGCCGAGCCTGCGGCCGGAGCGGCTGACGGACGACCTGGCGCTGACCGCTTGATTAACACCGCACGGTCGTCATCTGCTGTCCACAAATATTAACCCGGCTCTCAAACATTTTAACGGTCTGTTCTCGGGTCAGCGGCGAGGGAGCAGAGGATGTTTGGAGGAGAGACAAACGGGGGTGTTACTTTATATGCTCGTAGTCTGCATGAAATGATTTGAAAGTATGTTCTGTACAATACACGCGTCCTTGGTTTCAGAAACCTTTATTAACAAGGTGGTGCCGTGAGGAAGGAATTAATGTGTTTGAGCTATAGCTTGAGACCTGAACAAGTTTCTGTCTGGTTTTTTTAAATAAATGATTTGTGTTATCTATATACTGTAAAATGTGTAACAATTTGTTTTCTTGTATATATAGAAAAAACAGTTAATTGGGGATGTAAGAAATGAAAGGCTGAAACACAAAAATTTCACACCACTCTCACCAGAGTAAAGTTTAAGACGGTATATTGTTTTGCTCTACATCTTAAAAAGCGGATCTAATGTTTTCAGGAGTCAGGAACTTTCCTCGCACACAAATCCTGGAATAATGTCCGGCAGACTGGAACAGGAGGGATCTGTGTGGAGACTGACACAGCACTCCACCAATCCCACGACAGAGCTGGCAGGTCAGCATTAAGGTCACTAGCAGGTCAGCGTGCGAGCTTGTATCTTTCCAGCCTGTAGGACACAAAGGGCTTTAGGTCAGTGAGAAAAATGCTAAACAAAAAAATAGCAGAATTGTCATTTTCATAATTTCACACGCCTATCCAGGGTACTTCAGATGTTCTCCGCCCAGGTTCTGAAATACATCAACACCTCATTTACAGAACTGAATTTTCACAGTTCAGAAGCTTAAAGAATGTTTCCACACCCTATTTCTACATGTGTTTTGACAACAGAAAAGTGCCAAACAGAGACTCCTCCCCCTGGTGTAAAAAAAAAAGATTTGCTTCAGCTTTCTGCTTGTAAATCAAAATGCAGGATGTTTAATGAGATAAAACATCATGGATAAACTGAGGAAACTGTAGTTATGGAGGAATGCTTAAGGGGCTGAGTTTCTGGGTGGCTACATATCCTTTTCAGCTAAGGAAGTAGGCAAAATCCTGAGAGGAAATTAAGAAATGAATGTCGATGTTTAAATTGCGTGGTTGAGATTACAGCTCCTGCTCAGAAAGTTATTTGACAAATACTAAAAATAGAGGTTGTTACTGCGACTCAAAAAACATCGGGACCGTGTTTCTGTAGGAATGCGAATATTCACTTCATGCATTAGACGATGATTAATCGCGTGTGCCAGGATCCCACTGTATTTTCTTGGCCAATGTGTAAATTAACGTGTAAACTGGGTGGAAATATCCCCGTCCTGCCGGAGCACAGGACTGGTCTCCGCGGCTGAGCTGCCGTGCAGCGCGGCTCGGCTCGGCCCGGCCCGGCCCGGCCCTTTGTGGCGCGGGGTCCCGGCGATAATGCATTCAGTGACCGACAGTAACAAGGAGAGAAAGCCCCCTGCCCTGCGGATGATCCCGGAGAGGGGGCTGCGGTACAGTGGCTCCACCGGGGCTTCCATCTGTCAGCGGCCGAGCTGGGAAACACGAAGCGCCCCGCAAACCCGTTTCAATGTGTGCTCCCAGCTGCGCCCTTCAGCACCAGACAGGCTGGAGTTAAAATCACAGGCTAATGTAAACACGGAGCTGGAAGAGTTAAAGGCCATGAGGTACTGTCACTGTGGGGTTTTTCCTCAGCTCTTCCAAGAAACTTCAAGCTAGCCTGTCCAGGGGCCACACTGTGACCCCGAAGCCGCTGTGGACAGGTTTAGTGTTTCCCTTTGCTATTTGTGTGTATGCACATAAAATAAAAGAGCACCTATTGCTGCCAGATGATGTTATTCCCAATAATAAAATTCAAATTATTCAAATAATGGATGAGTCTTATATTTTGCATTTTCCCTGTATTCTTTTCCTCTGATGCTGATGTGCTCTCTTTAGTCTATGTGTTGAAAGTCCTTTAATAAAAGCAGCTGTAAACAATGCAGGGAAGAAAAGGGATTTTGCTGAAACAAATAAATCTTATTGGCAAGAAAATAACAAACCAAAACAAAAGGCAGATGTTCTGAATGTAATCTTGGCAGGTAATTTGGGTAAATTGCCTTTATTTTCATACTTTAAAAAAAGTTACATTCTTAGTCAGAAAACATATAAACAAGTTATGTAATTAAACTGAGCAAAGATAGCTACAAATGGGAACATAATTCTTGGCAGAGATATATTTACTGTTTTTAAATGTAAAACTCTTACCGACATGGTGCAACATTCATGGTTTGGCAAGACACAGCTTGAAAACACAGTCCTGGTTTTCCTCAGTCCAGGGAAACAAGTCTAAACATATTTAATGATGTAGGCTTTGACTGAGATGAGTTAGGAGAAGAAGAAAAATGTGCCATGTTTTCAAATGTCAAGGAACAGCCTGGCTGGCCTCTTGCAAACTTTAAGATTTTCACAAGGTTACAACATCTTTCTGACATGAAACTCCATTGTAAAAGATGACAAATAAAGAAACCTGTTAAAAAACAAGATGGCATGAGTGCGTTATCTCCTGTGTGTTGATACACAGTCACCAAGCTATGAATCCCACATAAAACTAAAAGAAGATCTGCCAGCACCCCAGCTGCAGAAAGCAGAAAGAGTGAGCATCAGGCGCAGACTGGTCACTGGGACGAGAAACCAGCAGTAAACCATCAGCACACTGGCAAGGGAATCACTAACGAGCAGGGCAACAGAGCTCAGAATTAAAGTCAGAACTTAGTCCATCAGGATTTACCGGTATGATAAGAAAAATCATAATTCTGAGTATTTTTTAAGGAAATACATAATAGATTTCAAATGATCTTACTCAGAAATCCTATCAATATAGTCAATTTCCACTATCCTGGCTTTGTTCATCGGTGAGTCGTTGAGTAATTTTCAATCAGACTGAGAGGAGCTGGGCTGAGGTGTTTAAACCTGAGCAATTCTAGGCGCTCAAACTCCTGAGATGCGCTGACCTTATCACTGGCATTACAACAAGGTCATTTTCTGAAATATTTTTACTAAGATTGGTAGGGTAATAATGTTTTGATGTAAGTTTGGTAGCACTAAAGAGCATAAAAATGGGCAATTGTTGTGTTTGTGTGCTTTCTGCTGGTATGTTTTCTGGAAGTAAATGCAGATAAATGATTACTTTAGATTTCCCCTACTTGAGTTGTGTTTCATTGGCATCTGAACTGAGGTACCCCTGAGAGACTCTCTGGTGCCGCGGTTGTGTCCTGTGATCCAGTGGATCACTCACTGACACCACCGCTTTGTCCTGTGATCCAGTGGATCAAGACTATTTAGTCCCTTACCACCTTTTGAGTCCTGAGCAGGACTCATCTCTTCATAAAAGCAGCTTTGATCTGCTGTGACACTTGTGCAGTATCACATTGGGAATTACACTTACTTACTGTGAGTAAAATGCTGGCATTCCTATAGAGTGTTCACATGACTGTGGTGTATTTTTGTAGCTGTTATATGGAAATGCATTTAAAACAGAGCAGGAGGCACGTCTTTACACAAAGGGTGGTGAGGGTGTGGAACAAGCTGCCCAGCTATGCTGTTGAAGCAGGTATCCTGGGTTCCTTCAAGAAATGGCTGGATGTCTCCTCATGTCTGTGACCTGTCTTGTCTTCTTTTGTTCTTACTGTTTCGTTTTGTTTGCACAGCATTTGCAAACTGCTCTTCCAGTTCTTGCTGCCTCATTGTCATTTTATTGATACTGTAGTGGCAAGATGGTTCCTTGTACAAACGCGGAATGTAGATTTTCTCTATTGCAAGTGGCCATGAATAAGCAAGTGAGCATTTTGCTAAGCATGCGGATAAATAAATTAATGCAGAACAGCTACATAAATGCACACAAAAGCTCATACAAAGCAGGGTGATATTAATGCAATGACTAAGGTAGAAAAATAACAGCCATGTGCAGTTTAGAATGGTACTGAAAACTAATGTTTTGAAACGTTTTTTGCTGAACTCTGCCAAAGCAAGCTGTTTAAATATGCAAACTATCTTTAGCGATCTGTAAATCCCTTAGCACCTTGTAGCATCCTGTGTTAAATTTATGAAATAGAAACACAGGGATTATGCGGTTAGCTTAGTCAAACATGAAGGCGCTGAAGTCTGTGTTTCACAAATAGTCAACCACCTAGTCAGGCCGTCCAACTAAAATTGGAAACCTGTAAAGAGTGTATTTACAGCCCATAGCCTGAGATGGTCTTCTGGGAGACTGTAAATTAGAATACTGTCTTTATAAAGGAGTCACTGATGCCTGAGCTTCTTGACATGTCTGAAGGATTTCCAAAGTGTCCAGTATTTGTAACAATCTGAATGATTCCACAGCGCAACAGATGTGCTGAATGAATCCTGAAATACAAGCACTTCTTTAACACAGACCTACACTCTGAGTCTTCACTGTGCTTTTAAAAGAACACATTGAGATGCTCTAACATGAGATTCAAAAAGAGATACCAGGCAATTCCTGGGCTGATAAAAATGTGCTATAGTGACAGGTCAATGAAAATGAATCCCTTCATTCTTCAGCTGGAAAGACTAGGTGGAGATTTGATTTAAGCATTAAAATCCTTACAGACAAAACCAACCCAGCAGGCTGCTTATATTCAGCAGTGAAATAGACAGAAGTGTGGAAGTTCATTTAGAACTCTGATCAGGATACAGTCCTTTACACAAAGGGCAGTGGGTCAGAGTAAAGGCTGATGGAAAAGAAAGTTATATTCAATAATTATAAAAAAAACATTTTTCAAATTATAATTCAGAACAAGCTATACAGACATGTTGCATACCAGTACTCTAGAATCCCTCAAGAATGGATGAGTGGATGAGTGCTCACATGGTTCTTATTCTGATTAAGGAGAAATATTTAATGTATTTGAAGTAAGTAATAGTGATTTTATGAAAAGGTCTGCACATATTGCAGTGGTCAGCATTGAAGCCTTGCAGTGCTGGGACCTGGGTTCATTTCCAGACCTGGGGTTCTGTCTGTGTGGAGTCTGCATGTTCTCCCTTTGTTTGTGTGGGTTTCCTTTGGGTGCTCCAGGTTCCTTACACAGTTCAAAGACATACTGGTAGGTTAATTGACGTCTGGGAAAATTGCCCCTGGTGTGAATGTGTTTGTGTCTGTGTGTGCTCTGTGATGGACTGGTGTCCCGTCCAGGGTGTACACTGCCTTGTGCCCAGTGCTTGCTGGGATAGACTCTGGCTTCCCTGTGACCCTGAATTGGAAGAAGTGGTCAGGAAAGGAGTGGATGGATTTTATGAAAACATCTTGATATAAGAATAAGATCCAAGCAGGGAGGAGCTGATAGAAAGTATACATTGATTGATTGAACCGCTTATTGATTTGTTACTGTTACTGCTAGACTGTGGGTATTTTTCTGGAATTGTCTGGTACTGTGTGCTTATTAAACCCTTTTATAAGATGACCGTTTGAAACATTTTAAGGTGGTGTGTTCTATAGATGCAAAGTGAAAATGTCATTATTCAAATAATTTAAAAAAATGTATAGGTTGTGTTTACAAAATCGCATATTGCAAAGGAAGGGTTTTCAACACAATAGAACAGTTATAAATAAAAAACATAATTTAATGGAAAATTCTGACTAATTGATATCAATTTTAAGAAGTCTTCCCACAGTTAATCTTTTGTGCTTAATTTAATAGGTGAAGGACTGCACTGCACATCCTGACAGGCAAGATGTACCTCACTCTTTGGGCACTAGGGGCACTGCTGTGCATGAAAAGCTCTGAAATACTCTGCGTGTCCCAGAGAAGACTGCGCTGCTGTAGGCCTCACAGCTTGTTTATCCTGCATAAGCCTGCTTCATCAAATGACTGTACTGCTGTCTCGACTGCTTTGTTATCTATAGAAACAGACCACTAGAAAGTAAATGTCCGTTTTACTTTCCCTGGAACGACTGAGGTGCAAACCGGTAAAAAATCATATTGAGATTAAGAAGATTTAGAATTTCCACCAATGTTTAGAATCATTTAAAAAATTTGGACTTTCTATCCATCCACTTTTTGAAATATTCGATCCAGTTCAGGATGGTGGGGGGGCAGGGCCTTATCCCAGCAAGCAACAGGCACAGGGCAGGATATTCCCTGGACATGATGCCGGTGTTTTTGGATCTTTCTTCTTATAATCTATCAGAGTCTTGTTTCATCTAACAGGCTAGCAATACAAAATGACATATATATATATATAATAAATATATAACTCAGAACATTTTTTTAGTCAATTAAAAATACCGATTGGTCAGACCTGTGTCTGTTTTTACATAAAGGCGTGTGGGAGTGTGGAACAAGCTGCCAGCCATGTTGTTGAAACTGAAACCCTGGCTTCTTTCAAGAAATGGATGAGATCCTCAGGTCAATTGGCTACCAACAACCCAACAAGCTAGTGGACTGAATGGCCTCTCGTTTGCAACCTTCCTTATGTCCTTTTGCTCTCATTTCCTTCACATCAGAAAGCTAAAAAGGCATAAATATTCACGTGTGCATGACTGCAGATGAAAATATTCATGACAGCCACTTCATCTTCCTCACCCAGGCTTTTCTAGGCCTTGAGGGCCAGAAGAGAGATTTTAAAATCAATATGGAACTCGAATGAGATCGCAGTGCACGGGGTGTTTAGTGAAATTTGGCCAGACGGCCCTATGCTGTTCATTCCAGGACATAGAGGAGGTGGTGTTCATCCCTGCAGCCCCCACCTGGTGACAGACAGCCCCACTGTGCAGCAGGTCAGGGGAGAGAGGGGGAAGCCGCCTCACCAATTTCACTAAGGGGGAAACGTAGGGAGGGCAGATTGAGCAAGACCTGGGTTTCACACCCCTGCTGTTATGAACAGCATCTTTATCATCTTTAATGAGCAAGTAGTTAGGGCTTCAGTTTAAAATTTCATCCCAAGTACCTCCTACCAAAATACTGGGGCAATAGATTGGAGTGCCACCTGCTAGTGCCCAACGCTACTTATCAAAGGAAGCTGGTTTTCCCTGGAACGTAAGAAGAGTTACAAGCAAAAGGAAGTCTTTTGGCCAATCTAGCCCATTTGGCAGGTAGCAGTTAATTGCTCCAAGGGTCTCATCATCTTGAAACAGGTCAGGCTATTGGTTTCAACAAGGTGGCTGAGCAGCGTGTTCCACACCCCCACAATCCTTTGATTCTCTGGTCCTTCAGAGACAATCTGCAAGAGAGAAAATGCCACAGCTACTGTACTATTGTGTTAATGTACATACTAAACTCATGACCTATGGACTGCAAGACCAGTGCCCCAGTCCTGGAGATACAAACCTGCCATCCCAGTACTGTCCTGGTCCAGCCTTCCTAAACTTCTGAAACCTAATGGGCTCAGACTATAAGGTTGTAGCTCTCCTGTCAGTTCAAAACTTAAGCTAAGGTGCAAAATAACCTCAAAATGTTTCATTATAGAGCAAAATACACACCTCAAATTGTTTGATTTTTCTGGATTAGGTGTGGAGAAACGAGTTACATAATCTTGGTCTTGTAGAAGTTTAACTGTAAACAAAGTCTGTATTATCCAATGGCACTGAGACCACTACATCAGTTTCAAGTTTAAATTGTGATGTTCAAGTTACAACATCTGAATTTTGACAAAGAGGAAACATATATAAAAGCCACAAAACAGCCATGAGGCACCCTTGGCACAAAACTGTCCCCGCAGCAGATCTGACCCCTTCCAAAGAAGAAAACTGCTTCCTCTCACTGACTCCAGATCAGAAGTAAAATATAATGGCAAAAACAGAACACATACTTTTCAGCAAAGCAAGAAGAATATTCTGACTTACAGAACCGGAAGACTCCAACAAGGCCAAACAGAACTAATATAGATAATGTAGATTCCACTGCAGAATCAAAAGCCATTAAAAGATCTTGACAAGAGCTGTTTCAGGAAAGCAGACAAAGAAAAGAAATTACATAACCCCTTTAAGAATCAATCAATAATGAACAATTTATTTGTAGCATTACTCTTCTGCTCACACTTGTTGTCCCTTTAATTGTCAGATATGCCAAATGCCCAGGAGTGGCATAACCTTCAGAGGGGTAAAGAGATCAATTGGCTGTAAGAAATCTGCTCAGGAATACGTGATTAGGATTGACTAACACAGTCAGACACTGCCAAAACCACTACAGAATTTCTTGTTTTTTGTGGGTTCTGCATTTCACTTTCTATATATATGTGGAAAAATAGGCATACAAAACATACAACACTGTATATTGGTCTTTGTCATTGTATATCACATAACTGACCACTTTACTGACGTTTCACAGGAGGCTGCTGTCTGGAAGCACACTGACCCCTAAACACACTGCCTCCTAAACACACTGCCCCTAAACACACTGTCCCTAAACAAACTGCCCCTAATTTGAATGAGTGAGAACAGATAGTTCACAGAACCAGGTTTGGTGATAAGAACCCGGTGTCTGGGGCTGTACATTGTGTAGAATAGGGAGCACTGTGATTAGTGCAGTAGAGCTCCTTGTCTTCAGAATAAGAGGCAGTCCAAGACATCACAGTAAATGGAGAAGGTTTGGCTTGGAGAATCTGCTACGTATCTGAGCAGAAGGTTTCACTTTTTAAGTTGAACATAGAAAAGAAAACTGAAAAAAAATCAAATTATTAAATGTGATCCAATCTTAAATACTGGGAAAAAACAAGGAACCAGAAGCTATCTTGCCCTCAATTCAAGAGGTTAGGTTTAGCACATCTTTGAGAAAAAGTGAAAAAATAATGGGACTTGAGTTTGACCACTTTGCTCCAGCAAAGAGAGAAATAGCTTCAGTCAATTAGACTAGCATTAGACCAGGGCTGCAGTAACAGTGTTGTTTATAGCACAGATCTACGCTTAGACACAAGACAAGGAATGCATGGCCTGGATCCCCGGCCTCTTCGCCAAGGTTAGAGTACAACTGCACCAAGTACTTTATCCCTGTAATTAGCTGCATGGGGCTGTCCTGCCTCTGCCATTTTTCAAGTGTGCAGTGAGTTTAGGTGAACGGAGTCAGGTCGAATCACGAGGACGGTTTCCTGCACAGAGAATCATTAATCAGACAGGGAGCCTCCACCCCCCCACCCTCTCCTCCTCGGCCTGTTCCCGCTGAAACTGCGGAAGAGCAAGAACACACAGCAGAGAACATGTCCTGTCATGCCGCGAGCAGAGGAGACTGCAGCCCGAGCAGAACCTCCGGCTCCTGGAGGACTCACACTCCGCCCCCCAGTAAACGAGCCACGTTGTAAAGGAGCAGTCTCTGCCTTGCAAGCGGAGCTCGAGATCTGTCACATATCTTCTCCTTGGCAGGGACGAGACAAATCTTTCAAAATCAACTTTTTCAAACTAGGAAGAAGATGGAAAATGAGACAGATTGTCTAAACATTCATGTTTTAATCTATTTATTTTGATAAACAATACCAATAGCTGTAAGTCGTTAGCAGAGAAGGTGCCTCATGTTCCTCTCGGGCACTGATGTCTGTGACACAGCCATGAAGTGGCAATGAACAAATTGATGCCAAAGCTAGGGGCATATTTCAATCAGGCATTAAAGTCATTAAAAGTGCCCCATCTTCACAATAGTTCAAGAATAATTTAGTTTTCATTAGTCTATGAACCCAATAACATCAAATGATGTTATTAAACTTTTTCTAACAAAACACTTTGTGTTCATCTAGTATCAGAAAGCTGCTTCTTTCTGTGATGGGTTGTGGTGACCTTAAATCACACACACAGACACTCACACAGACACGCACACACACACACTCACCCAAAAAACTTACATTCACACACACCCATACATTCACACACAGACACACTCAAACAGACACATTGATACACACACAGACACTCACACATTCAAAAACACACATTCACACAGACACACACCATGATAATGATATTGATATTGCTAATTACATCAATGTTCAATTATATCAATGTAATAATAATGATATGAATGATATCAATGATAATGAGATTATGCAAATGATATTTTACCACCAGATCAGAAATGAGTTAACTGCTCATGCCCCCATGATTGTCAGTGAAACCCAGTGAAATGCTTGTGTTCTGCAGCTGTTCATGTGTTTAACAGGTTGGAATCTGGCTTCCTCAGAGAATGGATGGATTCTGTCTACCAAGTTTTACACTGAGTCTGCTGGTACAGCACTTGATTCTGATGAGCATCATTGTCCTCACAATGCCCTCAGAGTTTCAGACCGGCTTTATTTGCATGTTGATGAATGATCTTTAAAAAGCAAATTTACAAATTTTTAAAATGTAAATAACCTTTAAATGCAGCATGTTGAACTGCTAATGATATTTTACCACCCCATAAGAAATTAGATTACAACTATTATTTTATGATGACAGTGTGTTAATACATTATTGCTCTCATTATAATCACTCTCCGTTTAAAGTATGTGCAGCACGTGCCAAACATCGCTTTTATGACAACCTATTTAAACAATGTAGCCTACAACATGTTGCAACTAATACTGGTCCTGACAGCTTTCAAAGCACCTTTCGAAAAGGGGGCTGAGTGGATGATTCTTGGGTAGAAGCAGCAAATTCTTGTTTGCAAAACCCCATCTTCACATTCTGAAGTTCAATCCGGAGTTCTGACACCAATCACCTAATATCTCTACTGGTATATTCCTCTTGTCCCAGAAATTGGCTCTTACATTCCTGTCATTCTGAGTTCCAGGACAAACGCCTTTCTCTGACAGGCTTCAGGGGCCTGCTGCACAGTGCGGGAGGAAGAGGCCATCACTCATGCCTCATCGGATTCCTATGACAGAGCGATCAAACACTGGAGAACCTGGCATAAGCACATCATTATCGGGCCTGCCTTAGCATTTCTTAACTGATCACACATGCAGAAGTCCTTGGTGGCTCTCATGCTCTGCCACTATTTGTAGTTATTTGACCTTTTCTCAGTGGATAATCCACACAAAAAAGCCCTAATTACTTCCCCAGCTTTGAGCGGCACATCAGCCCATGAATAATCAATAGGGCTTGATTTCGTTATTGCACCATCAGACACTCGTGCTGTTTAAAGAACATTTTTTCCATTGACCTGCTGCAGCTGTAGGACAGTAACAAGCCTCTGAGCTGTGGCTGGGATCATAAGCTGACCAGCTGACCTTATTGAACTGAGTTTAATTATAGGAACCTTCATTTAAATACCACCATTTTAATCAGAAGGACACTTGTGAACCACCATGATCTCCTACACTGGGTGCATCAAAAACTGGTCTGCAGTAAGCTAAGGGTGAATTGGGCTGCTCAGAAATAAATCTGCTTTGTTAGGAAGATGTGATGTGGAAGGAGGACAGATGCATTAAAAATCACTGACACAAATGGAACAGACGGCTGTACACCATCCTTTCTCTTGATTTCATTCGCAAACGTGCTGCTCATGCTCATCTATTCATGACAGAAAACTAACTAACATAAGAACAGTTAAATAAAATAAAACAGCTAAATATTTGTTTTGCTAAAAATGAATACCACAATTGTTCTGGATAATATGGAACTTCAATGACAATAAAAGTCATTTTATTCAAAGCTTCTGAAAAAACACTTTCAAACCAGATTCCAAAAGAGAGGTCTAATATATAGGTTCCTGACTAAAGTGATAATATGATCTGCATATGAGCAGTGAAAGTAGTTTCCCGTCTCATGCAGTGCAACTTGTCAAACAGCCTGCTGATGCAGAATTAATAGTCCCCACTTAACACTCCTCCCAGATGCCCTGTGTAATTTCAAATATTGCAATTAATCTACAATTTTCTGCTCAGATGCTTGGTTTTCAAAATAATTAAACTTCCTAATGCTAATTTCCTAGCAGTTTTTATTGCTACATTGTGCTTTTAATATGGGTTATAAGTGAGATGAATTCATCAGAGATTTATAGTATTTGGGTTGGATGCTTCTATGTGATCATAAACCATTAAATTCCTCAAAATATTGCTGAAAGTATGAAAGCTCCATGGCACTATTTTGTGATTCAAACGAAAATAAAATTTCTGATTTAGGACCTGAATTCACTGTTGAATTAGTGCCCAAACTAGTATTTGCTGAAATGCAAGGAAATGAAGTTTCGATTCACTGTGGAGAAATTTCAAAGGTGATCTACCCTTGAAAAAATGTCCCAGCCTCCTCAGTCCCTCCCCGGCATCCTGCCCTGAAACCATTTACAGGCCTGATTAACTCTTTACTGCTTGGGTCACAGCTGAGTCTTGCTTAGGTGTCTTGGGTTGGGAACTGGCAGAGGTGACATCAGTGGGGCTGGGGATGTGGGCAGATCCCTCTTTTACACTGCTTGTTCTTGTTTTGCTCCCTCAGTTTTTGAACATGTAATAATCATTACATAATCAATGTTTCATAACCAAATCCATCCTGGTACCTTGATGTGCAGGGGTGGGGTGTGCACTTGATTCTTCTTTGTTATTGAGGTGGTGAACCTCAATAAAAAACATGATTGCAGAAACTTCTGAGCTTTCAAGGGGAATAAATTTGAAAACACAACCCAAACCAAAGGTAAGGAGCTACTTTAGTGTTAAATGCAGGAGCTCAGATTGGAAGGGTAGCTTCAGGGGCTGCTGGTGCCAGAGGAAGGGGGGTTTCAGTTTTACTCACTGGCTGGTCTCAGAAACAGCCTGCTAGCATCAGCAAAGAGGCAGCCTAACCTTTCACCCCCCTCTCCCCCGACACAGGCCTCCACCTCTCCAGCTTTCCCAGTGGGGCGCAGCCTGCAGCTCTTCAAACACCTTCTGGAATCGAGGGGCGCCCTGTTTGGGAAGGAGGTGCCTTTCATCTCCCGCCAGGATTCCTTTCCTTTATCTCAGGCTGTCCGATAAACAGCGGGATGGGTGGACGTGTCTCCTGCACACTGCACACATCTGGTTCTCCCATTCTCCCACCAGGCAGGGCTCAGGCAGGGCTCAGGCAGGGCTCAGGCAGGGCTCAGGCAGGGCTCAGGCAGGGCTGGCTGTGGGCCTCCCCTGCGTCCCTTTGCCTTTTAACACTCTGGGTCTGTTGGACCCAACCGGCAGCTCACACACCTGTGACAGTGCGCTGCCTTGCGAGGTTTGGGAAAGGTTTGGTTTCCTGAGTAATGGTGGGGAGAATAAGACTGCACAGTGAATGTTACAGAGTGACCGCAGGGGTGGGAGTGTTGTGATTTGTGTCATTTGTGAAACACCTACAGCTCTCCTACCACATCACACCAACTCACACACAGAAGAGCACCAGCCAACACCACCCAGCAATCAGACAACCGATCATGTCACTGCAGATTCAGTACTAATATTTGATGAAAACTTGAAGTTGGCCAGTGCTAACGTACATTTGATTTAAGTCTAAAACAGGTTTTCTTGTTTCCTCTTCGCACTGTTACAAGATGTTGAAAGAGCACCCCAAGCACTGACAGAGGAGACAACAGTGTAAATATTTTTCTCTTTATGGGGCCCCTTAGGGAGTGACTCTTCCCCAGCTGCTCAGAAATCCAGACCTGAATCTTTCATTGGTGGACACAGCGGCCCTGTTTATCTGGCCCTCCTTGTGAGTCCTCATCAATGGATCTGGAAGGAGCCATCCGCTCAAGGTCTCATCAATGGGATTGGGTCAGGCACGATTCATGGTGAAGACAGCATAGATTTCTTTTCTTTTAAAAAGAACCCCCCCCACACAAACACACCCATCTGTAACCTGGCCCAGACCACCTGTAAAGACTCAAACCCTCCAGGCAGACAGGCAGTGCCTCTTAACTCTCTGCCGCATCAGCTGTTTGGAAATAAACACTGCAGAGCAGATTCCACTGAGACTGAAAGGCTGGGGCTGAAGGAGACCGTCAGTGTCAGCGGTCGCAGGCCAGGAGGCACCCCAGTGAACTGCCGGAGGAATCGTACGTGTTGACTGAAGCACTAAGAAGCTTTTCATTTTGGCGAGAACTCCTGCTTGTCAGTCGGTGGCCAATCAATGACACTTGAACCTCTGGTGACCAGGTCATGACTCCGGCTCATGCTGAGAAGGGCAAAGAAGAGGCTTCACCTACAAAATGACCTTTAGAAAGCAAACGGGTGAGGCTGCTGTCTTCAGCGGACTCCGGTTCTGCTCCAGAGCTCGGCTACGGGCCCACACACTTTACTCAGAGCAGGAGGGATTAGTTGTAGAGGGAGAGGGATATCACATGCGATCATATGCTAAAACCAGTAACAGTGTGAGATTCAGAAAAGAGATTCTTAACGCATACCTACTAACAACTGTTAGAAAGAAAAGTGCAGCTCTAGAACTATTTTCTTAATACAATGTGGTCATTTTAATTTAAGATTCATGCTAGTTGGGATCAAAATGCATATCTGATTTCATAACTTAGCAGTAAAAACCTTTTTGATCTGCAATCTACTGTATGTTTTACCGTTTTAGTGCATGGTTTTAGCTTCAAGTAACACGAATTGTCTCACGTTCTGCATTAATTCTGCAGCCTCAGCTCTCTGCGTGGGCTGTGAGCACATTACCCAGGGCGCAGAGCTCTGGGCCGGCGGGCTGCTCAGCGGTGTTGCTCGGAGGCTCCTCCAGGAGGATCAGGGCCAATGGGGTTATTTGCCTCAATTACCAAGGGAGCAACGTAAATCCCCTGTTTACAGTGCTGAAAAAACATTATACTAATCTCTTTAAGTAGCCCTTTATCCCGACACATAGCCTGGCATCTCTTATTGAGCTGCAGTCTGCTGTGAGCTGGCGCTCTGGGGTTGCAGGCTGCTGGCTCCTGCGCATACTGTACCCACGTGGGCTAATCGCTTCTCTGAGGACGCCAACCAGCCCTTTACCCTGGGCAGGGCACAGCGCTGGGGCTAATCCCACCGGTGAGCTCCTGAAGGAGGAATAACAGGCACCTGAAACACACGGACCTGCTCTCACTGCGTGACATCTTATACTTTTATTCACTACTGTGATGCTTCGCAAGATAATTCAGAAATTTAAGGACTGTGGAAAAGAAAATGCATCAAGTATAAAGACATTATTGTCCCTGCGGTATACGTTATGTGATTTCAGCCAGTTCACAGTGATCAATCTCTGTCTATACATCGTCATTAAAAATTGAGCTACGCCACCCTGCAGAAAAGATTGTCCTCTTGTTAAAATGTCCAAGACAATTCAAGTAACTTTTAGTAATACCTGATCATATGATCACATCTTTCAGATAACACTTCTTGTTAGGATAATCAGCTTTGACATCTTCATGGTTTAACCCATGGGCTGTTCAGCTATTTTATATTCACAAGTATAGTTATGTATTCAGGATAGTCCAATTACTCACATCTGTCTGAAAATCCATAATAAATTCCAACCAATCTCCAGACTGGAATTAAGGAAGAAATCTCAACAGTTCCTATAAATCTTCAGTCATCACGCAACGTCAACAGTATTACGATTTGCTTAACAGATGTTATCCAAAAAGATGTAAAATAGCATAATTGAGTCAACACAAATTCAATGCAATTCAGTCATTCAGTCTTTCGCTGCTCGAGTTTGTTGTATCATTTACAAGTGTGACAGTGTTTTTCTGCACATCACCAAAATCTCAAATTTTATTTGTTCTTCCAAATAAAAGCTGACAATTGGAATGGAAATTTCAGGTATGTCTGGTAATGTACAAATTTAGACAGAGACATTTATTCAGCAACTAAATATTGGCTGGAACAGTTTAAAATGCAAGGCGCAGCACAAGATGCTGAGCTGATCCAAATGCCAGTCTATAGATTTGAAAGACTAAAGATCACATCATCATGAAGCAGACAGAAGTGACACTTAGCAAAGTGCCAAGTGATTTATGCCAATGTCCTGCCTGATGATACTATTATAGACAGCACTGTCATTAAGGAGTCCCTACTGACTTTAGCCATCGTTCCTGCTGCACAAATTACAACAGAGGCAAGAGATCGAAAGCTCCCCGCCTTTTGGTTGGAATTCATGCAAGCTGGGGTCAGTGGCGACTCGGCTCACACGGGCTCTGCTGGACCAGGTGGGGGAAGTGCCTTTCCTCTTCAGTCTAGTGCAAATGCTAAAACCCGTCGCCTTATTGTCAACGAGGTTTAGCTCATTTCTTTATATGCGTCATTTGAACCTTTACCTACTATCTCACGTGAAAACGCCAGGGCAATTTTCTCATGTACAATTTGCACACATATTCTATGCGCACTGTGATCGCTGGCCTGCATTTGCACTGTCAGAGACCACACACAAGAGGAAACAGCCTTGTCTCTGCAGCCTATGCCCACAGTGATGAAGCTGAGTCTATTAAACACCTGTGGATGAAGAGGATGGAGCTCAGGATGTACAGTAGATACATGCACAGTTCTAGATTCTGGAGAAATAATGAACTGGTCTGCCAAGCTCAGAAAGCTGCTTAAAAGTTTATGAGACAGCATGCAAAATGACCGGAATTAAACAAAATGTTTCTTAAATGTATAATCTAGCTTTTGGAATATTATTCCCCGTACACTGTCCTCTTTCGGAAAGCAGAATATCTGCAGAAACTTTTTTGGGCGGTTTTTGAGAAGCCAGTGAGCACATGGAATCTACTAAGAAATGTTTTCTTATTCGGGTTCTAAATGTCATTAAGTCTGTAACATGCTCATGAAGCCACCAAATTTCAGTTTTCTACATTCAAATGGTCATGCTAAATAAATGGAAATCAGGGAGGTGCTCTAAAGCCTTAGAGTTCTAGAGTTTCTATGCTGTAAATGTGAGGTTCCATATGGTTTACATGTGGCCAGGAGCACACACCCCAGCTGTGACCTGGGCAGTCTCACGCGGCGCTCGAACTGCACACTCATCCACACTCTTGCATTACAAGGCAAATGCAGTCCACTGGCACACACCTGGCAGATAGAAATGTAAAGGAAAAACAGTCATACTCTTTCTACAGTATATGGATATATGAAAGAGAAACAGTAAATGTATATGAAACAGGAGGACAATGAGAATTTGTTTAGACCAAACATGATTTACACGTGGAGCTATCTTGTGCAAAGCCCCTAAAAAGCAACCATAGAAAAGCCATGCAAACTCCAGCGATCGCTTACATCTACACTTAGAGAATAGGAACTAAATATAACCCAATGTTTGTTTGTCATTTTTCTAACTACCAGACCTTCAGGGGTGTCATTTCCACTGTACAGACAAAAGAAACGTCGATCATCGAGAATCTCGTACAGATGTAAAGATTGCACGTTCACGCCAACAAAGGAACAAGCTCAAGGAAAGGATTCAGATTAAATTGCTTTTGACCTGTTGGAAACTACGTTTCTCTTTGCTTTCTTCTTTATATATTAATCTTTGTGTTTTGTGGCAGAGGCAAGCAGGGCATTACCTTCTAGGCTTTTAGGGATTAAAGTACTCAGGTGGTGTTTTTAAAGGGATTAGAGTAAGTTTACAATCTACTTCAAATCCTTCACATGTCATGAAACAATTACTTAAAGACTCGCTGCTCTAAGTCGCTGGGCCTGCTGAGACCTTATTGAAACTGTTTCTGAGGCACTGGCTGCTGCTACGTGTTCAGGGGGCTGCACTCACAGCAGGCCAGCCATGTGTGTCTGTGCTGCTCTCTTCCTTCTGTCAGCTCGCAGGAGCAGGCGACAGGAGAGGGGCTGGGGGAGCGTGGCTGATAGGGATCTCCTGTACTCCAGGCACAAGCTTGCTCACAAGAAACTATTAATAGGTCTTTTAACGTTTATAGCTTTCATTGAGATATAATGGTGCTGTCTTCCCCTTCAAGCTAATGAAAGTTGTCAGTCAGACCATTTGCAGTTCTTTGTAGACTGTTATCTGTTCCTGAGCTTTGAAACACAGCTGAAACTCAACTCCATTTCCATGAAGATTTGTGCAGGATCAGGAGATGTAGACCTCATTTTCATTAGTTAAAATATTATTTACTTTAAATTTAAGTCATCTGGTGCTACTTTCCACTGATAATAAAATGTTGGATCAGAAATCCAACTTTGCTGCTTGATGGAAGAGGCTGTGGGACTCTCTGTGACTGATGTGTGTCACTGGGACCAGTGCGAGTGACTGGGCTACCGGTACCTCAAGTCTGTTCTAGGCTTCTAGTGCTGTGGGGAAGCCCATTAATATAGTGTTGAACATATGAGCATGGATTTGTACAGGTAGAAATTTTATAATGAACCAAAGCACTTATTTTGCATATACATTTTAGTCTCAACACAAGCAACAGATGTTCCAAGAGGGTCACTAACATCAGGCAGTCTAGAATGACTTGTGTGCAGAAATGCATGGTTTGATGCCCACATTTTTCATGCTATTCCCAGCACACTTTACAAAACATTAAAAAAATGCACTTCCCGATTTTACTAAGCAGCAATATCCTGCTTGAAATGCCCATTGCCTACCCCATGTGTTTATGTTATCCAGTGTTGAAGATTTGTGTATACAACAGGTCCTGTTTTCTAAACACAGTCATTGGCCCTGAGCCCCAGTTTTAGCCTCCACAGTGGTGCTGTCAGTTCTGTCTGCCCTGTCTTCACCAGAAGCCCCTGCACCAGCAAGTAAGAGGCGGAGGATGTCTGTGCTGGGAACTAGATGGGTCAGGGTGTGGGTTCAGATCCCAGCAGAGACACTGATCCTGTACCCTTGAGCAAGATGCGTCTCTTAGGCTTCTCCAGAGGAGCTGCCCCTGCTTGTTTAAGGTGCAGAAATGTGTGTTGCTGAGGGTGAGAGAGTTTATTTACCAGACGTACATGTTGAGATTCTTATAATACTGAATAAAAGTGTCAGCAAAATCAACACATAAATCAAAACAATATGCTGATCTCGCTGCACATCACAGGTTGTGGGCTGTCTTTTCCATTGGACTGTCATTTTGGATCATCCACTAAGGGATGATTAGAAAGTGTTCAAGACTTTTAAGAAACAAACTAAAACCCGGTGACAGTGAAGATACAGTAATAAAATTTTATCCATGTTTGTAGCAGAAGAAGGTCATTTAAAAAATGTATAAGCTTATCACTCCACATCTCGGAGCTCACAGCGATTTCTACACATTGTCACTCGTAGATGTATTCTACAAGGAAAATAAATGCATCAAATATTTACTTGAAAATGTATTAAAACTCTTAATTGTAGTACATTATATTGTAGTTACATCAGGACAATGCTTAGCACAACTGATTAGACATACAGTAGTAAAAATTTAAGAATGCATTTGTGTCTGGTGTTGTGAAGATTCCTCACACGTTTTTCTCCTACTTTGTCCTCTCAGCTTGCACCCTGTTCACTCTTCCTTCAGGATCTCCTGCAGCCCTGTGCTGCAGAATGTTCGCAGAGCCCCAGAACGGCGCACAGGAGCCACATTGTAGGTGGCCTCACACCAAGCCTGTCACATGACCGCGTCACATGACCTGGTTTTCCACTTTTCCAGATGGCCCAGCTGCAGTCTGGCCCTACAGATTGGAGCTCTTCAGGGTTTCTCATCAGGGACCTGCTGTGCTCAATGACAGCCCAAGGCTTCTCTCCCCTACTGAGGAATAATGGCAGGTGCTGATGAAGCTGTAAAGGCGAGAGAAATGAAGTCCAGTTCTTTAAATAATGATTTAGCCACGGAGAAAAACATCGTCCTCTCCTCAGTCAGAAGAAAGAGGGTCCTGGTTCAATTAACATTTCAAAGCTTGTCTTTCATAAAGGCAAGGCCTTAAAGTGCCATGAAAGGCTTCTATGTGCAAAATAGCATTTTTGTATTTTTACAAATATTTAAATGCATTTATTTTAGAAACAGAGTCAAATGAAGACAAAAGTTTAAGTCTCCATGATTCAGAAAAGACTGAACTTGAAGTATTTTGAAATTCATAAGAAAACATAGTACCTAAGTGCAGTTGGACAACCTGAAGCTGCATTCTCCACAGTGTGATCTGTTTCACATCGCTGCCTGGCATTCAGCTCAGGACTGTGCAGGTTCAGTACGTCACTTTATGCAGCAGGTGTGTCTGGTGAAGAGGACCAGTTCACAGCTGCTTTCTGTACTGCTGTTTAATCACATCTGATCCTGTGCTGAGGTGTCTGACAGCCAGGTAAGCTCAGAACCAGGTGTTTCCAGATGAGGCATTTAAAAAATCTCAGCCTTTTCAATACCAGGAGGCTCAGCAGGGCTGTTCCTATAGACTCCATAAGTAGAACCATGTGATTCTGAGATCTAGGAAATGAAAGAAACAACACAAGATGATTGATTAATATGGGTCTTTGAGTTGGGGATCCTTTGGTCTCATTAAGCTACTCCTGTACCAAATGAGCAAAATCAGCTGAGTAGCTACTTTCAATTGCATGTTCTTGGTAGCGCAATTGAAATTCGTCATCTGCATTATTATTATTGCTAATATTATTACTACTGCTACAGTAATATAATAATAAGTGGTAGTTATAGTTACTGAAGAACAACACTTTTAAACACTACCAAGAAATAACAGAAAACCAGACTTGGGAAGTTGCTTTTGTAAAATGTAACTTAGGATTTACAAACTATTATTACTCTGCTCTGTTGCAGTTTATTGGACATATGTGTTTCCTCTGTCCTGCTCAAGCAGCAACGTCTGGAAGAGTCTACACCCAATTCTGACCATTAAATATTCCCCACGGAAATAGATTTCTCTTTAACTTCCCTTCCTGCCACTGGTCGTGAACATTAGGAGAGACCGCTTTCAGAGGGGTCTTGGTCTTTACCGAAGGGACGATCTTTCTGCACTTACCTGTCTGTTGGCATGTTTTCTGTAAGCCAGGAAGAAAGGGTGGTGTTCTGCAGACTGTCGGGAGACACTGCCTCACTGTCTGTTCACCATGACTTTCACCTGAAACTGTAATCAGTCAGGTCCAGAGAAATAAGACTTTTAGGCATATTGGCATCTTCTTCAGTTAACAATCTGAACATTATGTTCTTCTTATGAAAAAAGACTTAAGGCACTTCAAATACATGGCCACAGAAAAAATATTTTCGTAATGACTTTGGTGTTACGCTGACTGACATTTCAGATACACTTCATTTCAGGCTATATGATCTAATCGACTCATTTCAAAGCTGTTTCATCACTGGACTGACAGCGACTTAATCAATGTGCAGGTTTCCTCCCAGCTCTGCTGTCTCAATGGGTGGACAAACACGTCCAGCCGACCAGACTGGTTTCCCAGGTCTCCCAGAACGAGCCTGTGAGGGGACAGGATGAGCGGTGCTTGAAAGGCCAAGAGCAATAATAACTCTGGCAGAAGCCTGGGGAAAAGAGAGGTGAAGGCTGCTTGTTAGAGGCTCTTCCTCACTGGATCCGAGTTATCAAGGACAGCTGAGTTATTGTACTGAAAAACAGAGACGTACCTGAACCTCTGCTCTGTCTTTGCACACATGCTTCAGAGCTCAGAATGCCATGACAGGATCTTAGATCCTAAGATTCCTGAGATTACAACAGGAACGTCTTTAGATTCCCACCGCATAAGAGAATGTTTTGTTTGTCACTTGCGAAAATATTCAGATGTTGCAGTGCAATCCCAGAAGAAGCTGGAGCACATAGGGGTGACCCCTGAGGTGAGGTGCTGGCCTGGAGACGTACAGTACAGGGTAGGTGGGAAAGAAGCTCCTTTTCACAGAGACCCTGTGGGACTGTTAATCTCCCAGCCTGGTACTAGAACAGCATGAGGAACAGAAGGACTCTGCTGCTCTCCAGCTCCTAGAGGAGCTGTCAGAAATGTACCTCAAGGTTCCCTAAGAAACAGTGCTATTGCAAAGCTTGTGATTGTTGGTATTCATAGCAGAAATATCCTACCTACATATCCTACCAGCAGGTTCCTAAAGAGCAAGAAGAAAATAATTAATGAATCCCAGTTGGAGTAGGCTGAATTTAACCAAGCAGCTGGTTACATTCGCCTATAGCAGAATGCAGATCAAATTTTGTCCATTTCTCCTCTCACACACTTGAACACAGCAGCATCTGTGTTGAAGAGGTTATGTAGCAACTGCATATTTTCTTCTAGTAAAATGTATAAAACATGCAAATGAAAGCCTTTAAATAACTTTATTTATTTGAAATTCTAACCAAAAAAGGTTAAAGTTCAAATATTGAGCTTTACCTGAGCAGGACAATCCTCAGACTCCAATCCCATTGCAAACAGGGTGGACCTGTGGAACTCAGACACCACAACCCTCTTCACACATCAATATGTCTTGAACACTGAGCATACTCTATATTTACCAGAAACACATCTAATCCAAAGTATAAGCTTAATGAGGTAACCACTTTTAGTGATAAAGAATTAAATTTAACTTTTACAACTCTAAAACCAAACCATCAAGTCAAAGTTGTCATTTTACAGACAAATTAGCCATAATACTGAAATATTGCATTTCCCTCTTCACTGACACATACATAATCTAACCATTCCTAGACCTGATAAAATGACAGATCAGAACACTGCTGTCTTGTCAAGGGTAGCAAGTAACTTTTGCCGAACTCCTATAGAGTTCTAACGATGACATGTAATGGGATTAGTCACAGGGTGCTGACATACCTTCACCTGCAGACAAAAAGCTTTCTTTTATCATAGGGCTCAATGTCAGGCAGTATAATTTGCTTATTAACAGAAATCACCTTGGGGCATCTTACACATTAGCTGTCAATCTGTACACAGAGGTAACTCAGGTGTGTGAAAGTTGTGTCGTCTTTAAGACAAGTCACAGACATCTTACACAGCCCTCATTTCAGAAAGAGCAATCGTTCGCCAGCTTGTCAAGAAATTCTATAATTCTTTGTTTTCGCCACAGACATCTAATGAGACAGGTTGAGACACATAGCGAAGTGAGATAGTTCTGTTGCCATTATAACTTGAACAAATCCTTCCCTTTCTCTCACCCTCCCATGTTTCCTCAGATCTGAGTGACTTTGTCATCCGTTCCCTATGCTGTAGTGTGTTTTCCAGAAGTGGCTCCATCAATGACCCAAACCAGAAAAGAATATTTCTACATGGAAGAAAACGCCAGTACTGAGAACAGAGTCAGTGCTTTCACATGGATTTTAAAGATCTTATTGCTATACTAGAGCAGTGGTCCCAGTTGCTGTCAGGGATGGGGTTTCCAGCAGAACAACTGTGTAACTGTTGTAATCCACAATATGGAGAGGAACGGTGGCCAGGAAGAGCATCTCCTCCCTCTGACACACCTTTCAGGTGCCATATCTATCCTTTCTGCCTACCTGATGCCACAGGCAGCTTCGTATACATGCCTGCAGTGTTTAGCAGTCCAGGCAGGCTACAGTACACATGCTCCATTGTTCCTGATGCCACTTCCTGTCCTGTTGATAAAACATCTCCAACAGATTTGATGAAAATGAGGCTCAGGAAGAAAAGGAAACGACTGGACCTCACAGGGCGACACTGATCTGGGTCAGCCGGTCGTCTGGAAGCAAAGGAGACAGGATCAGAAATCCATGCATTAATGTGCAGGACATCCCCCATGACAGGGCCACCACATAACTCTTCTAGGACTGTGACTGATAGGACTGAAATAAATAAATAGTGCCATTTCGTTTCCTCACAGGGCTGAGTGAATTGCATTCACCGGATCGTAAATCTGTAAAACGAGTGTGCTTGGATCTGGCTCTGCTCTTCGTCGGCATGCTTGCTGTCTGCAGGACTGGTGCAGAGCCATTGGGTGCAGCATAAATTATCTGCCTTCAGCAAAACGAGCAGCTGAATCACATATGGCCACTGACAGCGCTTGTTAAGCCTTTATTAGTTGCTGTAAGCACATACTTTAGAGAGACATACCATCGCCTGAAACCCAACTATGTTTGACTGATGTACTCAGAAGTTGGAGTAGTTAAAGGAATTAGATTTCTCTCATCACAGCAGACTCTCTGTACAAATTGCAGCAGCACTGCTCTGCCAGGAAAGCCTTTGCACCTGAATGACAAGTGATGTTCTGACAAACATTACAAACAAGAGTAAATAAGATAGTAAGTAAGCTTACTAATGAAAAAAAAAGGATGATTATTCAAGTAGCATAAGAGCCACAGAACGCAGTACAAGGTGTGGATTGTACGTACTGTAGATGAGCTCGTGTGTCTTTGTCCCTCCAGCAACTACCCTGTCAGCAGAGTAAATGAAAGCAGGGAGATCTCCCTGATACCAATGTAAATAAACACAGTGTGGATAACCCCCCAGGAGTTAGCTGGTGTGTGTTCTTCCAGTCCCTTGAGGATGAGTCCATATGTTTGCTTGCTTCTCTGGAACATTAGATCAGTCCTGCTTGAATTTACTTCTCCTCCTTGGGTATAAATTCAATTTAATTGCCTTCTTTTATCTTCATTTCCTACCACTTGTACTGCTTATAAAGACTTATCTGTGCATTTCCAAATGCCTTATATCGTATAAGTGACTATTTTGATCATTTTGCAAAATCTACTTAAAAACCTCCTAAGGACGTATCCAATGGTGTTGACGATTTCCTTCACCCACAATGACTGCAGCAGGAGCAGAGAGGACACAGATGTATTCAGGTCGGAAGCAGCGATCGACTGCTGGTTTCTGAGCACGAAAACAATAAAGTCTCTGGCGGAACTGAGGCCTTGGCAGCTTCACACACACAGCGTGCTTCCTCCTCAAATAAAGCTTCCCAGAACCCGGACATGTTATTCAATCCCACCCAGACAGGAGCTCCCAGTCTTTCCATCTTTAGGGGTGATGAGTATTGGAGATCTCCAGAAGCCAAACCTGAAACACTCCATTAGATCTGCTTGACCATGAAGGTTTTCATGTCAGTGGCTGCAGTTATCAAAATTTCCTAGTTTCTGTAAGATTGCTGATGACATCCCGGACTGGAAGCCTCAAACACTGTTACCAAGAAGCACAAGAGCCAGTTGTGACTCTGTACTGTAGAGTTACCATCAGAGGAACGTCTGCCAGAAATAAAACCCTTGGGGATCTGGTGTGACCAGCCTTCCATGAGCTTTGTGGGGCTTCAGTAATACAAATCCTACCAAGTAATACATTTAATATACAGTACAGACTCAGAACGCATTCCAACAAAAGCAAATAACTCGGAATTATGTTAGAAAAGCTGCAGTCAACATTGTTCGGTCACCCCATTCATATTTAGGCTTTTACAGCAAATACAGTACAAATGGAGAGAAATTTTGACAACTATGAAATGGTCATACTTCCAATCAGGTTAACTTAAGCTTTAACACGATTGCTAATAGCCTGTTATGAGCTGTATTTAAGAAATAGAAAAGAGTTAAGGGGTACATGTGAGACAAATAATATATCAAAACTGCTTCAAAAGAGACATCTTCACTAGGGAGCAGATAAGCAATTGATTCTTATCCATTCCCAAAATAGCATTGTATTTCTAGCAATTCCAAAACAGATGGATATTCTTTGTCAAGAGGTAATGGTGTTTTAATTTTAAATTCATATTAAGCAGTAAATCACTAACTTGAGGACACAAGTGGAACCCACACAGAAGTGCAATTAAAACAGAGAACAGGATTCACCTCTATACCCAAAGGGTGGTGGGAGCGTGTAACAAGCTGCCCAGCCATGTGATTGAAAACGATACTCTGGCTTCCTTCCAGAAACGTCTGGATGAGATCCTGGAAACAATGACTGCTGGTTGGGCCAAATGGCCTCCTCTTGTTTGTAGATGTTCTTCTGTTCTCATAAACTTAGTGCTAAATAAAGGGTATTGTCAAGGTGCCACCCTGAGTGAAGATTATTTCAGCACCATCCCATAATCATCAGTGCACAAAAGAACAATTGAACTGTACTGCCTGAGAAAAGAATACCATAGGAATATGGGACACCCTGCTCAGGACTGGAGCATGGTAGCAACATGAATTCATGTTGTTTTGTTTTCTTTCATCTTGTAAGTTGCACAAAAACAGATTTGGACTTATTCTCCCCTCTGTGGGTTTAAGGATAGGTGAGCTACCAAAGGGGCCCTGAGTCTGAGACGAACAGCTCGCACATTTCTCAACTGCTGAAGCAGCACCGAGCAGCCATGAGAGAGAACAGCAAGTCACTGTGCAACCAGAGCACCGAACAGCACAGCTGATTAATAGCATCAGGCAACCTGCAACTACATATGTAGCTATGAAAGTTGCATTATTCCACCCAGGGTTTAAGGAACAACTATAAGAATGCAAGCATCCTACAGACCTGCTGGATCTTACAAAGGATAAGACCACTACTGGAATTTTCCCTTTCAGTTAGGGAATTATACCTTGTTACATAACTCAGATGAAAGCTTAAACACTTTGCAAATAATGGTTTTCCTTTTTTGACTGGATATCATTGGGTTAAATATAGCTCATAAAGAGCACTATTTGCATTACAGAGGCTAAGGAACTTGTTCTGAGAAAATGAGGCAGGGTTAACCGTCACTTTCTTTAGAGAAGCACATATTCATACCCACTTTATACCAGAGGTACTGTTTCTGGGGTCTGTATCCCAGCTAATACCAATGCTGTTACTTCTGAAATCCATATTCCAGTTTAAATCAGATCTGTGCTTTTTTCAATAGACAGGTGTTATAAAACTTGATACGTTTCAGGCCAAAGGCTGTTGTTCAGGAGAACAAAGGGGAGCTGTGGTAGAGATATGAATCTGTGACACCAGATGTTTGTGTTGCTCTGGCGCTGGAAGGCACCTCGCTCATATTCTGGCTGATCAAACGTTCCTTCAATCGCTCTGAAGTGGTAAACGCCTTGACCGCAGAGGAGAGACATCGCTCTGTTGTGAGGCGGGACAAATTAACAGCTTTCACTTGAGCTCTTTCTGTCACTCCTTTTTGAAGTGAGGGTTATGCAGTACATCAGAGATTGAACTGAAGTGGTAAAGACACGCAGGAATCACAGTGCACATTGGTCAGGCTTCGCACAGAAAATCAATTGGCCTGAAATGTGACCAGATAAACACACACTTTGTACATGGACAAAGAATCTAATTAGTTATAGAGTGAGAAATTAAAATTCTTAATAATCACGAAAACACGAAGGAGAGTGATGCTTGTCTGCTTTCCCAACAAACAAGTAACAGTATAATTACTGTACAGATGTACAGCAGATGTAATTTAAACCAATATTTTAATTAATCACCATTAGAACACATCTTGAAGCACAATCAAGTATTCTATACTTATACATTTAAATAATAATATCAGATTCAGACACTTGGATGGTTTTAACATTTTGTTATACACAACCTACTCCACACATACAAATCAAAACAAGGAAGACATTTTTACATATAATTAATATGAAAGGAGAGCTAACAGCTGCGTTAGTATTCCAACCCTTTGCTGTGGCAAACCTAAATTAAATCAGGTGCACAAAATTATCTTACAGAGCCACACAATTAGTTGATTGGGCTCTGTCTGTGTGCTGTTATACAAACAAAATAAATACATCTGTCTGTGAGGTTCCTTGGTCAGGTAGTGAATGTCAAGCAAAGACTCAACCATTAAGTTTAAGGAGCTTTCAAGGCCGGTCACGGATAAGGTGATAAAGTGAAAGGCACAGATCAGGTACAGAACGGTACGGAAAATATTGAAGTCTCTTAATATAAGTGAACACAGTCAACTCAATCAAGAAGAAGAAGGTGAATCATACTTCCCAGACACTGCCTACATCAAGCTGTCTCTCCAAACTGAGCAGACACAGCCATGAGGCCAACAGCGCCTGTGAGGGAGTTACAGAGTGTAACTCTGTGGCAAAAAGACAAATCCATCTCAAATCCTGCACGGAGTTTGCCAGAAAGCATTTAAATGATATTTTGCTAACATATGGCAAACGTTTTTGGTGTCAGGTGGGAGACAATCTGAACTTTTTGATCTAAACAGAAAGTGTTATATCTGGTGCACAGTCAGTGCAGTGCATTAACCGTCAGCACCATACCTGCATCCCTACTGTCAGGCATGTGTGGCAGCGGTATGGTAATGTGCTGCTGCTCATCAGTAGCGAATTGACAAGGTTGAGGGAAAAATAGATGGTCCAAAATACAGGCAAATCTTAGAAGATAACCTGCTATTCTGTGAAAGACCTAAACCCAGGAAAATGACTCAAAATACAAAGTCAAAGCTACAATGAATAAAGACGTGAATATCCTTGAATGGCTCAAAGTCCTGACTCGAACACTTCTGAGAATCTGCATGAAGATTTGAAAACTGATGTCCATAAGCCATTCCCAAAGCATCCTCAGAGGCTCTTAAGCAAATATGGATCTGCACTGTTTCACAAAGTACCGTAGTTATAGTGCTCAGATCTGTGTTTTAGGTTAAGGTGCTACATTATGTTGGGAATTAAATTATAAAAAAGGTGATTTAAATGGCAAACAGCTGGATGACTCTACCTTTATCTTTATTAATCATCAGCATTAATCACTAGAAATATGTTACTTCTTAATTGCAGCTGTGGACTTGGATTTAATCTTGGAACGACATTCCTGTGTGTGAAAAGGATACATTTAAAATCCCCCCTCCCCCAAGTGAAGTATGAGTGGGGCTGTGTGGGTGCTGGCGCCTGGCCGGTTCAGAGCCTGGTCTTGTCATTAGCTGAGTATCAGCTCCTCTGTGGCTGAGTGAGGCTTTGAGAATCTTGGTCCGGTGTCTGTCCTTGGCTCACAGTGAGAGGTGAAACACATGGCCTGATGATTCACTGGCTACAGGACATGTGTGCACCATCCTCATCTTTCCTGCCTCTGCCTGTGGCTGGGCTGGTTTGAGAAGCAACTGGATTTCACCAACTTTCCAAAAAAAATGAGTTACTCAGCTTGAATATTATTGGGCTGTTAAATAATGGAGGTTGCCATTAACTATACGAATGAAAGAATTGTATTGATTTAACTATATTATTTTTATAAAAAGCACAATGTTGACTTGGTCATTACTCACTCCTAACTTATACATACATATAACACTATAAAAGAAAACATACAGTACAAACCTGAGTCAGTGTAAAGGAATATGGGCTCTGTAGCATTGTAAGAAAGTCCCAAAGTGCTATGTAACACTGCCTTGTGTTCACACTGGACTCCTACAACCAGGACTGCAGTCTGCTGGAGTACAATTGAACATAATGTAATAGAAAAGTCTCTAAAGACACACTGATGCCAAGAAGACATGTTACAACTTGTGCTTGTTTCTTTAAATTGTAATTAACAATGCCCCAAATGCAGGCCATGCTTTTCATGTTGTATTGCTGACTGAGACACACTGTGCAGTAATGGGCATGGTGCTGTTACAGCAGCTGGTCCAGCCTCAGAGGTAACAGCCTGCAAGGGCATCTAAATCAGCACCAGGTGACCTGTCAGATTCCTAGACAGATGCAGAATTAAATTCAGATTCATCTGCACCATTTCTATAAGAACCTGCAGCAGATAAAAAGCTATAAACTCTGGGTCTGAAGAAGCTACGCATGACAGTGATTGAGGTGTTTATGTTGACCTCATTCCCGTCTCCATGGCACTGTGGAGAAGCAGCAAAATGGAAGACAGTGTGGAGGAACATGGAATCACATGCACAACCCAGGGAACTTCGGGATCATGAAACATGAACCAGAGGATACGACAGGCGTCAAAGGGGCAGGGCATTTGAAACTGAGGACAGCGGGCTTTTCCATGCAAAGAGCTTCGGGAGTCTGGAACAAGCAACTGCGCCGTGTTGCTGCAGCTGGGTAGTTAGAAAAGCCGATGAGATCTGAGGATCGCATATCGTCTAAAACCCAACGAGCTCAGTGTCCTCCTCTCGTTTGCAAACAGTCTTGTTTTCTGAAAACTTCTAACTGATCAGAACAGCAGCTGGGAATCGCAGTCCCTCTTGTCTCAGTTATTGCACCTCCAGAGAACAACACAGGGCTTACCAAAAGAAGGTTTAAGCACTTTTAAAGACTATTTCATATTGTTCAGTCAAACCTGAAGTAACTCATCAGTAAGTAAAACTGACAAGCACCATCAGGACCAAACTCCAGAGGAGGAGGTGACTCTGTTCCTTAAACAGAGCAAAGATGCTCCATAGGTCTTAGCTTGCATTCTGGGAAAAAATAAATGTTTATTTCACTGGCTGCAGAGAGAATTTATTAATTTGACATTTTTTTATTATTTTAGAAAAAAATCAATATATGGGAAACATTCTATTTAGCCCATACCTAAATACAGGGCTGGGAGAAATCGGAGACTCTTGTCAGGACAAAATAATAAACTGGGATTCCTACCTCCCTTCTTAATGGGGGGGTGGGGGGACATTCAACAGCCAATCAGACGCTCATGTCTTTTAGGGGGGAAACCAGAGTTACTGGCGGAGCTCTTCCTGAGCACAGGGTGGGCTTCTGCATGAAAACTCCACACAGGCAGGTGAAAGTGCTGGACTGGAGCCAATAGACAGTCCCCTTGGCTTCTGTAACCCCACCACTTCTGTTATACTGTGAATCTGTCTGCACTGCCGCTCTGTAAAAGCATTTGGGGTTCTAATATATATGAAAGATCAAATTGTTTATGGGTCAAAATGAAAACAATTTCTGAGCTACAATGTACACAGTAGGGCTTGTCAAAGAAGGAAAGGAATCTGTCTTCAAATGCTCCAGACTCAAACTGTGCAGAAATTCCTCTGCAAGCACAGCATCTGAACTGGCTCTGCTGCTTAGACCCTTGACTTTTGCACCACTACATCTCCTTTCTTTAAGCTTTCATTAGAAATGTTTCCTTAAATTAAAATGGAGCGGCTGTAGTTGACGTTTTTCCAGACATGTTTTAAATGTGACCATTTTTCGGTGGAAAGTCCTGAAACTCAGCAGGTGCTCTTATGTGACGCCAGGCAGGATAGAGCAGGAGACACCGGGATTGGAAACAGACCTGAATATCCCAGACCAGCTGACCAGCTGGGCCCGAGGTCAGTGCTGGGTCATCTTGCTGGAAACGTTCTGTCGTGACACCACCCACACCAAAACAGCCTGCTGCAAGTCAAGAACGTCCCCACCGTGTGCTCAGACACAGAAAGAAGAGGCCGAGCGTAATGTTCTCGCTAATTCGTTTTTATTAGTCAATATGGAAACACGCGATGAAAGAGACACCTACCGACCGCGTTTCCGAGTTTGGAAAGAGAGCACCGCGAGCTCCAACAAATACTGACACCAGTTAAGAAACTTAAAAAAAAGCTTATATGGCGTTATTCGTTTGCTTATTTTTTGACAACCAGGTCAAGCAAAATACATTTTCTTTCCCGCGCTGCACTTCCTAAACACCTCCATTTAAAAGCAGATCAAAACAACTTCACACCTTCGTTGTTTTTTTTTTTAGAAATTCCAGCGCATCAGATTCAAAACGTGTCACAAAGGTCACAAGGGTTAAACCAGCAGTCGCCTACCAGCAGCTCTTTCGGATGGGGATGGAGACACCAGCCCTGCCCAGCCCCGTGGCCGTGGCGACCCGTTTGGAATGAGAAAGCCTTTTCGACGCACCGAAGAAATCGCCCGCCTGCCCTGGCGCCCCCTGCAGGGAGAGGTGTGGAAGCGCGAGTCGGGGAGGCGGGGTTGTGACGTCACGATCCCCGGCGACCTGCAGAGGCGATCCCGCGGGGCTGCCCGGCCACGTGCCCTTCCCCCTGCAGCCGCCGGACGTCCATCGGGGCTGCAGTGACCGAGCTGTGACCCTCTGTTGAGGAAGGAGAGTCGGGTGTTCAGTGACACAAGCAAACTAAAGCCAAGAGAGTAAACAACCAGCTCTCACACGACTTTAAACTCGATATTTCAAATGCTTTGTCATCCCCGTATTACAAACCATCTTCAATTCCCGATTAGTCTTGCCAAGCAAAACTAAAACAAGGAAATACATGCATCTATGGATTAATTTATCGATCCATTCTGAAACCATTTTACGATTAAGGAAGGGATTAGTGTTTTAAACGTCTGAGTGACAATCTACCTAAGCGCGCAGGAAAAAAAGTACATCTGAAGGTTGTAGCCCCCTATTATATCTAATTGCTATAATTATTTTTTCTATTCCACTACCTATGAGATTTATAGAGAATTTAGAATTAGCCGGAACATGCATCGCTTGGGCGCGTAACCCTTACAGAGCGACCAAACTCCTACCTGTCGCTTACCCGACTACCAGAGCTCTCGGGTATAACAGCCTTTTTATTTCGACAGACTAACCTAACCTAACCGTGAATTGTACCAAAATGTACCAAATCAGGGGGGAAAACTACACTTAATTGTGGTGATGCGTTCTACAATAAAAAACATTGATAGATTTTGGCCATGACGCCCATGCAGCCTGTGTTTTCCGTGGTCAAACTGTGGATACGCAGAAATGCGTTTCACCTGATTTTTATACCATCTGATTCTCATCGAATGCGCAGGTGTTATGACGTTTCATCGTCGTGTTCACTGTTCTTGCAGTTGCAAATAGTAATACAATTAAACAGCTGACTTACCGGGCGCAATAGTCAGGTGGACAAAGTCTTCTGTAATAATCGCTTGAATTAAAAAAAAAAAAACGATAGTACGATTGATGTTCTACCCGTTTTGTTTTTATGCTTCATTATGCCAGATCAGTAATTGCCTGACACTTATGAACAACATGCTAAATACTCTCGATATTGCAATTTTTTGCTCTTTACAGAAGCAAACAACATCCATTCGGGCAGTATCCATTTAAACAGAATGTCCCTACCAATCTAAAAGTCTGACATGAAAAAAAAGTTTACAAAAAACCGATTCTCTTATGAATAATGTATCATAAAAATAATTTCAGATTGAGAAAATGTGTGCAATATGTGAGAAGCAGTGTGTTTGGAAAAGAGGAGTACTGAAGTTCAAAAACAATTTATCAGCGAAACTAAAACAATTATATAAAATATAAAAATAGAAACTCAAATATAGGGGAGTAAATTGACAAACTCGATGATGTTTCCGAACAATAATTATATCAATCGTATAGCGACACGACAGGTCTCTTTACAAGACTGTCTTGAAAGCCCCGGCGCCTGAACGCTAATCGAATAATAAAACAAAGTACATAAAGTACCATTTAGAAAGAATACTGATTCATAAAAATGGCTTCATGAGAAAACATTTGGGTAAAATTATGAAATTCAACAACCAGAAAGTATGACTGGTTTCTTTTTTCTTTTATACAAATATAGACAAATGGTGTCCTGCATGAAGTTATTATGTAGATCATTCTTATTCAATTTCTTGTTCTCGTTCGTTGGTAAATAATTTATTTGTCTTTGTTTTTCTATTCCAAGGAGACACTTAATTTTAAAAGCAGGAAATAAAACCAAATATTAAATCAACTGAAACGTTCTGCCTATCTCGTGCCGCCACAGCTGTTCACGAATCCGTTCGCTGGACTTCGTGAACCACGGAGCGACAGAGCACCACACAGAAATAGATCTGTTAGAAAAGCAGATGAAAACTTAGCAGTTCTGAGATGTGAATTCAGACTTTACATGTATAACTAGTGTAAACTGAAAACACGTTAGGAGAAATATATTTTATTGGAAAGTTCCTTATGCAAGGGAGTCATTTCAAAAGATTATATATGTTCGTATAAAAACAATAAACCAAAATACATGCTATCCAGCAAATTCACGGTCTCTCACTCACACTGTATTAGAAAACTGCAATTAACATAGAAACAAGACATACAATTTAGCTCTTTGTTCCGACTTTTTCAGCATTAAAACTACGGGAAAATATCCACCTATTCTTTGTTTTGTAAACCTCAGTTTTTACTACCAATCACACCATCCTGCTTGGCATAGCAGCAGGCACTTGTCAATAATCGGTATCTGTTGTCTGTATGGGACACCCATAAAGAAAATTGGTATTCAGTTGGTAATTGGTACGTTCAGTCGGGAACACGAAGTTCGGCATTTTTTTCTCTTTTACATTATCCTTAAAAGTTAATTAATATAATTTAGCAAGTATGATTTTAAATTACGATTATTCTATGTGAAAAGCTTCATATATATATGTATATCATTTTGTATAAAGTGCGTCGCTTGAAGACAAATGGAAAACTGAACGCTAACGCTGGGCCGTAATTAAGCCAGTCCACAAAATGAATAGATGGTGAATGTCTAGGTTTTTATTCCGCCGCAACTGACGCGGAGCAAAAACTAAATCTATGAGTTACGAGAAGTTTTTAAAATCCTGTTTGAGATCAAGCTTCCAAAGGGTGTTCGATCACCTAGGCTACCCTCGTCATGAATACACATTTTCTTATCCGCGCGTCATGAACGAAAAACAGGAATCGCTGAACATTTTACAATCGAGTTACAGCACTGATGTCGCCACAATCTTTCAATAAGGTGCGTTTCTCTCCTCGTGTTCAACAGGCCGCCCTGATACACCGAGCTTTTTACAGCTAGCTTCTTCACCGATTGTACGTTATATGAAAGTATTTACAAAATACTCACAGGTTTCCTGCACCCAGGTCTTATCTCCTGAAGCCACAGACCTTCCGAAATGGCTGCTTAGTGACAGCACCCGCAGACACATTCAAGGTAAAGGTGAATGCCAATCTTTACTCTTCACGCCAGTTCGAGCTTTCCTCAGCAGAGCTACTCATTCTAAGGTAATTTACCACGAAGTACGTCAGAGAAACTTCAGGCCAGGTGATTCTTCATGAAAATGGCGGCATCCATTTTCCTTTTGATGATGATAGTGGTAATTATTATTATTATTATTATTATTATTATTATTATTATTATTATTATAAGTAGTAGTACACGAATGTGCTATTACTAGAATGCACAGAGAAGAGCGGAATAAGCACTATTTTTCCTTAAGTATCAAGATCCATCATATACAGTACATGTCTGTTGAGCCGCATTGTCAATTTAAAAGATAATCCCGTGGATTTCATCGCCGTTAACACTCAACACTGGATATCTGCTACATTATACCTTTTCACTGCTTTCTGAACAGGCCTCGAATCGCTGGCCTTCGTCTAGCTAATTATTAGAAAAGATGATAAAATCAAGATATTTCATTAAGATTTTCGACACGGTTTCGGCCTCGTCCTGTTTCAGTAGTCTGTGCCCGTAAACTCAAGTCAGTATTGCTGTCGGCGCACAATGTTTCCACAAATGTACTGTGAAGGGTTGGAGTGAGACAGCTCACGCCTGATATCCAACTGTGGGCTCCAATGCGCCAGACAGTATCCATACTGTCTCAATATCACAATATTCACCAGAAACAAAAATTCAAGAACACATAGGTGCTATCGCGTCTGGTCCCACTTACAACATTTTATTTACTTGTCCTACATTATTTTCCCTCTGGACTAATTCTGGGCTGATCGGTCAGAAATGAATCTCAAAAAGGGGATCAACCATATTTCTCCAAGGAAGGTCAAAGCTGCTCGACTTCATCCCTCCCCCCACAAGCCCTTGGGTACCGAGGAAGTATCTCCTGACCGATAAACCCGTTTTTCACTGGGCTCGGGGCAGGAAGGGAGCGAGATCGCCCTGCAGTTTTCCTCAGAAACAGGGACGAGACGCTTGCGGAGCTGGCTGGGCCGCCTGGCTGAGCAGGACACTGGAGTTGTGCCCCTGTGCCCTCAGACGGCGCCGTGGCACAGACCAGGATGATCTGAATACCCGCAGCTGCTCAATTTGTGGCTTTTACGAGACGTCAGAAATTCCCGTCCTAGCAGCAGGCTTTATTGCCCCTTTGACGTCACGGAAGCTTAAGAGCTGTAAAGAGTCGGTATTCGGCTTTCTTTATGATTTCAGAACCTATCAGGCTGAATACGGTCACCTGGACCGCCGAGCCCAGCTGCTCGGCACTGAGCCCGAGCCGTCCGCGCGCGGCGGAGGAAAGCCGCAGGGCGAGCCCGTCGCGCGCACCAGGGCCTGGCGCCGCGCGCTGCACTGCACACCTGTGCACGCGTCAGCCTACTAGTGCATAATTCCACAGAGAGTCATACCTCTAATAGGCTTGAACAGTTTGTGTACTGAAGGCCACCAGAATACCACGGGAAGTTAAAGGTTTTAAATTAATTGAATGTAGGGTACGTAGCCTCTGTAATATGAACCCTTCGTTAAGCCCACCCTCTTTCATTCCAGATTGATTCCTTCAATCACGAGTCCGATGATGGATACCTTTTTGAAGGTGACTGAAGCCCCCATTTTGGTGAGGTTGTCGATTTGAATGATCTGTATCGAGAAAACCACAATCATTTCTTTTTAGATATTCATTTATGCAGTGTGTCTCCGAACTTTGACCTGCATAGGGGGAAAAAACATGACATTGTCTGCGTTTTGAAATTCACTGAGCGCGTTTGTGAGGGCGGTTTGCGTTAATGCATTAGTTATCTTTACTGTAACAGCAGTCAGTAATGCTCGTCGGACTAAGGTAAGACAGCCACCAACACGCCCCGGTGATGCTGATCTCTCAAACCTTCAAATGTGGAAATGTTAAGATACCATTTCGGTTATTCCATTTGAAGGAGAAATCACAACCCATAATGTCCGATTAGCCTCTACCATCACTAATGTTGGACTGACCCCCAAGTGACCTCACGGCAAACAGCGGCCCAGCGAGCTTCCTGTTGTCTGTGGATTCATGCTCTCTGAGTAAATATTGATCTGTATCAGCCTGACTTCCCCAATGGGAGTCCACGCACAGGCGGAGGCTTCAACAGAAGATGTTTGCACACTCAGAAGACTACCAAGAAGTCTGCGAAAAACTTCGTTAGAAACAAAAACTGATTTGTGGGGTTAATGTTACTGCAATATCATATTCCAGTTTGAACACAATATTTTATACCGCGTTGTTTTAAAATATTTAACCAATCTCAGTCCATTAATTGAGCAGAATGAAACGACTTCACGTTAATTAATACTAAACTTACACGTTTGTCAATCGGTTTAGAAAAGTACTAGTTCCACTTCTGGGCAATACTGAAAAACTCTGAAGATTAAATATAGCTTGAGACACACAAAGATTGTTTCGTCATTATTTTAAAATACATAAATCCCTCTCTCACTTTGTCAGTTACACATTTTACATTTCCAGAACATCACAGATTTCAATTTATTAAGGATTCGCGACAATATCAATGTTGTAATATGACTCGTGCCTTTAGTATGAAATGTCTGATGAAATATTTATACATCTCAAATATTAAATCGACACAATTGATTGATAAACAATTCGTTAAAAACATAACCAATTAAATAAACCACAATTTAAACATTACGCAATGGGATCTCCTGTAAATGTTACATGCAGATTTCAAACTGGTGTCACACAAACATGTAAGTAGATATGAAATTCATGCTTTTAGCACTGTGTATCTGGCTTGATATTTCTGCATACACGTGTTCTTAAATCGAAAAAATAGAAGATATTATTAATGATCAGTCCCGAATCATTTACAACGCCGCTGTCCATATTTAAATATCACACATTTCTTTTGCCTTAGTCTTTTTTATTTTATCCAAAACCATCCTTTAGTTTCCAATAGTTCCAATAGTTTAATGGAATTGTAGAATGACTAAGATTATAATTAAGAAAATACTCCTCTATAGTATTCGCGCACGGTCTGTAAAAATCTAGTGCAAACAGACTACACATGCTGCCATGCTGTAGCGTGCAAAAAAAAAGGCTTCTTAGGATCCGGTCAAAAAGAAAATAAGTATTTTTCTCGGTTTTGTTTTCTCCGGCCTTTAAAGTTAAACATTATGGCCCCTTCGGTGTAGCACTGCAGGCAAACTCCATGAAAGGGCTCGTTCTGGAGACTGCGGTGTTGACTTTCATGTCAATTGCTTCTGCGACGTCAGATGAAAGGGCCCGGAGACTGGAATTCGACTGGAATTCTTTCTCTCTGCCATACAAACTCCAAAGGGAAGCTGAAAAATATTCGTCATTTTGAGGCTAATGAGAGGCTAATGAGGAGAAAACTGTTTAGCAATAAAAATGCGCAGGTATGTGCAGGTACACTATACTACCTTTATATTAAAACGAACTAAGTGCAGATCCCAGATTAACTCCTAACCCTGTTGTGGGAAAAAAAAGTCATTTCTGGTTTGTTTAGAAGCAGGATAGTTTTAATACATATCATACATAGACCCGTAAACTTTACTCGATTCAAATACATTACATGTGTTGTTATAGTTTCTTCGCTTGTACAGAAATATACTTTTACAACTGATAAAACTCAGTGTTAAGGGAGGTACATCAAAGCGCTGTGCATCATGCAGACGTCGTCACGAACACAGGTGTCAAATACAACTTGGTATTCCGAGGTATTTAAAGTGTGCGACTTCACAGGCTCGGGATGAACCCACTTTGAACATTTCAATAGTTAAACGTTTCAGTGCAATTTCGTTTTATTTCACACAAATAAACACAATTTACAATAAAGTGAGCTTGTCTTCTTTATGAGGTATCTGTTTTTCATTATCGTTTTTTCCTGTATAAAATAAAAAAAATGTAAGATCGCTCCTAAGTTGTGTCTTTCTATACCCTTAACATCTTACCGTCGTTATGTAAAAAGAGATTCTAAAAAATGGATTAAATACACATATTATAACTGCATCAAAGTAATTACATAATTGCAAATCATAAGCTGAAGAGTTTAGGCAAGATCACCCGACTGCAAACTCTCTGCATTTAGTGCATTTCTCTAGATTTGTCATCATCACCTGAAATTATGGGGAAGTTACACATGTGGTAGAAAACAGCTTGCTGACTGCAGTATGTACTGTGTCATCTGTCTTGTGTTTTAATACATATTGTTGTCATTGAAATTCCGATCATCTAAATCCCAGCACTTACTTGCTCTATATCACTAAAAAAAACATGATAAAATGCGGACAATGCAATCTGCCACATTCCTCCGATGACTATGACTGGAGCTCAGAGGTGCAGCCGCATGACAGGCTGGTCTGTCAGCGCGCTGCTCAGGAGCTTCAGCTGGAGGGACACGTCTCCGCGGTGGACGCTGAGGATGAGGCTGGAGAAGGTGTCGAAGGGGCGGAAAGAGATCTTTCCGACGCGTCTTCTCTTTCTTCGCTTTCTGCTGCTGCCGACGGAGAACTCGGCAACAGACCTTCTTTCTCGCGTTTCTTTTGCTTCATCCTCCGGTTCTGGAACCAGATTTTCACCTGAGTCTCGTTGAGCTGCAGAGCTGCTGCGATCTCCACCCGCCTGGCTCGCGTGAGGTACTTGTTGAAATGAAACTCCTTCTCCAGCTCCGTCAGCTGCTTGGTTGTGAAGTTCGTTCTCACCGTGTTGGGCTGGCCGGCGAAACCGTATTCTCCAACTTTCCCTGGAAACCAAAAAAAGTGCAGAGGATGTCAGCCTGACCATCGTCATTCGTGTGAGAGAACATCAGAGAGGATGTGCGCTTAATGACAAAACCGGGCGAACAGGTGGAAAACACTTTGAGGTCGACTTCCACAGGCTGGGTAGCAATCGTATAGAATAGGTGCTCCTTGAGGAAACGCACAAGGGTTACAGAATCTCGTCACATGTGCTTTTTGCATGACAGCAGTACAACACAACTAAACGATACAGAAATAAACTGTTGAATTCAGTTTTCCTTAAGCGTCGCAGAAAGACACATCAACGGTCAGAAAGGTGCGCAACAGCGTGACACTCACCGGTCTTGGGCGGATTTCTTTTGACTTTCATCCAGTCAAAGGTCTGTGCTTGGGGCGATGTCTCGGCCAGAGGAGAGCAGCAGGGGTCGTGGTGAGAGGCGTGGAGAGGAGACAGGGGGTTCGTGTAGCCGGGAAGGGGCAGGTTCGCCTGCTCGTGGCCGTAAGCGCCGTGCGTGTACGGAAGTACCCCCACCGACGCTCCGGTGTAGCCCTGGTTGTGCTGCACCATGGAAGCCGAAATGTTCCCCGAGTAAACTGCTGGGGCGCACTGAGGGTACCCCGCGCTAGACTCCACGTCTTGGTTCAGTGAGTAATGATTGTAACTCGCACAGAAGCCCTGTGTGGCATACCCCGCGCCACAGCTGGGGTGACTGGGGTAGGTGAGGCTCAGGCTGCTGTGAGGCTGGTAGGCGGCCGGCTGGTGAGGGTGGTGAGGAATGCCCCCTGGCGAGCCCCTGCCCACGCCAAAGCGATCGTCAGCGCCGCAGGTATTAGTTGTGACAGAGCAGGACGGGAAAGTTGTAATCCCATGGTCTGGGTGAAAAGCCCTGGAGGAGCAGGACGCGGTTTCTCCGCTGATCACAGGGTAATCTAAGAAGGAGCTCATTGTAGCATTGTCTACCTGTCACGACTGGTCAGGTCTGAAGCGATGACCGTGCTCCAGCCCGGGTGACCGTGCCAACTTGCCCAGTTCGTCCATCGGGCCAGCACAGACCGATATGAATGAGGAGCGGGGGTCACGTGACTCGTGTCCGCCAGTGGCTGCACAGCGGTGCTGAGATAGCCTTCTGCTGGCGGTGATAGATCACCGGTTTACAGACATTTAAATTCTCCACGCTCCTCTATCAAGGTGACGCACACCAGCCCGTAATGTATTGCTAGTTCAAACAATGGGCGAGACAGAGTGCAGCGGAAATCGTTCAGGACACTTCTCGAGACAATAAACAGCCCATTTTCCTGATGGATAACGTTTCTTCTTTTCTCGCTTTTCCATCCCGAAAGCACAGCTGTTTCAGCATCACTTAAGCACAAGGTAAGAAAAGCGCCATCTCTGGTTGTGAAATGTTTTCTGTTTAACTGAACGTATTACCTATATTGTAGTCAACAACAAGTCTAAGATTAAATATGTCTTTGGGGCACATTTATAAAGTGGGATTTGGAATTTAGCATGTATTTCACGTTTGCCTTCTGAGTGTTGTAGTGTGAAAAGACAAGGTGAGCTCGATTCAACATTTAGCTGGGGGTCGATGCTTGGACTGAAGTTGCTGCTCGTCAGCATTCGAGAGCCGGCAGACAGGTCGCATCCTATCAGGTGTCTGTGTGTGTTCACAGCTGTCGGCATGGAGATGAGAGCCTTCTGTAACCAAAATCAGCGATGCTATCAGAGCGCTCTGAGCTCCGCGCATCACCTTCTCCGGCGGCTGGAGGCGAACACAGGCTGGACTACAGTCTAAACCGACACGTCTTTCATTCTACGATATAGGTCTTGGTTTCCCAAGCCTCGCCCCGGAGGCTCGCAGTCCTGCTGGCTTTCATCGCAGCACAGCCGTCAATGGTCTAATTTAGCTACTTATTGGCTTCGATGGAAGAGTTGAGCAGATTTTCTCAAGTCTGGAGGTGCCTCTGATCTCAGGAGACCTAGAAAACCTTCAGGATCGCGCCCCTTCAGGACCGGCCTGGGAAACCCCTGAAATGGGCGGAGCCTGAGAGGGGAGCTGTGACGCGTTTCATCTGCTCATGTCCGCTGGGTCCGTAGAGACGAGCCAACTTTTAGAGACCAACCATTCAACTCTACAAATAAGACTTTATCCCGCCTGGTGTGCGGTTTCCCTCACAATATAGCTGATGTGACTCTCCTCATTCGTTTTTTTTAGCACAGCTTCCGAAACCGTTCCTCTAAATACAGTACGTAATGCTTTTTAGGACGTAATTTCTCTTAATTCGATAAAAAGTTGTAAAGGGGCTATGTCGGTCAGACAAAACCATCTAAACTGGCATACAAATGTCTAAATGGCACGAGCAACAGCTGAAGAAGAGTAATATCGAAACATGCCACCCCACAGAAGGTTTCCTATAATAGAGTAGTGGTTCCAGAATGGAATATTTTAGCCATTCACCCCTAAACTTGTTTGTGCGTCAGCATGATTAAACGTATCCATCGATTAATCGATAACGAAATTACCCGGCGTTAATTTAGTTATCCTACAATGCACATTTATTCTATTGCTGTTATCATATACCCAATATGTATATTTAGGCTTTTCCGATTACGTGGTGTTTTGTCCACCGGCCCTGTTTCCACTGCGACCTTACACAAGGCGAGACTCCGTGGTCAGCGCTGTGCAATAAGATGGCGCTCTCGCTTGAATCCAGGGATTCAGGAAAGGTGGCTCTTTCACAACGCCCAGCTCTGTCTGCAGTAACTACACATTTAAGCTTTCAAATATTGCCAGATGAACGTATGTCGTTTAGTACGTGTGCACAATCTGCACTGTTTTGTGTTTTTTTTTCACATACAAAAAAATAGTATACCTTATAAGATAGAACGCACAAAATGGAAAGGCATGTAAACTTACCATCACAATAAAAAAACCCTAGAAATACATTAACAGGCCTGTCCAGCTCTGTGAAGTTTCCACATCGCCCACGTCTTTAAAATGCGAATTGTTGACAGCCGGAGTTGCGAAAGAAAGGAGGTATTGTTTCAGGGGCACTCTGATACAATTCCTTTCAAAACCGTCGATTCGCCAGCGTGGGAGATAGTCCCGAAAAAGTCTTCATTCTTTAAAGGTTTCTAGATGTTTGTGTCCAGAGAAAATTTGCTTTATGGCAACATATAATTGGCAAAATGTCACGTTATTGCCTATGTGGTTTACAGTTTAATAGATTTAATAATGTTCGATCGATTCCAAATTAGAGGAAAATATCATCGTAATAACAAATTACAATCTCTGGATGAGGCATAGAATGTGGATAATAAAGAAGAATAATTTTATTGACTAAATAGAAAGGCTCACTATAGACACCCTTTTAGGAAAAACTATATAAAAATAATCTTAAATATACATATATTTTGGTGCATAAGACAAACTACGTTTATGTCGATTTGAAGTCCATTGTTAAATGTGAACATAAACTTTTAACTAAACAAATCGAAGAATATATATATATATTTTAAAAGTGCACTTAAAGAGATTGTAACACCCGCTCTGAGTTGAGCAGAGAGCATCTCGGTGCATCGGCGGCCGTTCTCAGGCCGCTCTGCTGGTTTAAATGGCAATAAAAATGAATTACTGCCGAACGCCTACAAAGTTAATGCTTTTGGCTGGGAATCCCCAGTCCCTCCAAATACGTAAGAGGTTTTTATTTGTGCATGTGCTCCTGCAATTGATCTCTTTGATGACATTCTCATTCATAAAAGAGAGTTTGATTTATGAGTTTGGGAAGAATTTCATCCAGGCCTTCCAGCCACTTCTTACGCAATTCCATCACGTTTTGCAGAGTAATACAAACTAAGCCAGGGCGCTTTCTGAGAAGCCGGGCTCTAGTCTGCATAAAGCCGCTTTTTGCACAAACTCCAGCAATATGAAGTTTGATTTCCACAGATACCAAGTGTAAGCCGTAACAATAACTCTGTGCCTGTCTTTTAAAAGGACGAAGGCTGTAAACTACAGAAGGCTACGATACAGTGCGTTTTAACTTAAACAATATTAAGATTATTCAATGTTTTATTTTAAAGTGCAAAATTACCTATGCCTGTCCAAGAGTTTTCTATTTCCGACTATGCACCGAATGCAGCATCCCGAAAGATTCCTATATGAAACTATATTTAATTCATTTAGACATTTCCCCGCTGGAAGCTCTTTCTAGTTGTTCGTGTTCAGCTACTGCCTGAGCTCACCCGGCAGAATCCCAGTCCACCACGTCCTGCGAGATTGAAACTCGGTGAAACGGTCTTTTGCACTAACTACGCTTTTAAAGTTTTTGTTGTTTTGAAAGAAAAAGAACATGCCTGTAAAACTTTGAAATTGCTGTTTGTTTTAGTAAATACTTTTTATCTTATTTTAGGTTCGGGAACGAAGAATATTTTTGGGTTTCAAGAGAGAGACACAATGGAAAACATTTTATTATTATTATTATTATTATTATTATTATTATTATTATTATTATTATTATTATTATTATTATTATTATTATTATTATTATTATTATTATTATTGGTGATGGTAATAATAAGTAGTTTTAGGAATTACACCCAAATATTATCCTGTACAGATTATACAAATTATATTTTTGAAAACGAATTTGAAAATTTGACTCATAAATTTAATTTTAAAAAGTTAATTGCTGATACATTTAAATGTATACTTTACTGTTATTTTTCTAAAATACGTTTAACATTGTACCTTTCTTTATGTTCATTTTTGATTTGCTGTGGAATAATAAAATATTCTGACCTTCCATTTTGTTCAATCTCGTGTTGTTTGAGAGGCGGGTAATATAAAAATACATTTTAATTTTCATTTGGACCTGGAAATAATGCAGTGACACAATTATTGAAAGCTACCTGTAGCAAGTAAAATTTATTCTAACAAAATATTCATGACAATGTACCCGAAAGCGATACAAAAATAAAAGAACAGAGACTAAATTCTATTTTTTTACAGAACCAATGTATTGCTTTTGGAGAATTAATGTTTAAATGGTTAATTGTAATTATTGCCAGACTAAACTTTTACAAAAATTAGAGCGTGGACTTTTATCTTCTGTACTGAATTAACTAATTCATTCATTAATAAACAAAATGTACTGACCATATCAAAGAAAGAAATAAACAAATCAACTTATAATAAAGGAGAAGGCATAGTTTTTTTTTCTTTTTGCAATGAAGAGTCGCTAGACCGGATTTTCCCCCCCCATTTAATAGCTGAGATGCTGTAAGTCGATTGTTGTGAGAGTGTCCGAGAAAAAATCAAAACTGTCGGCAGAAATGTCTACAGGGCTGTCGAGAGACTCTGGCAAACTAGGGGAAACGGCATCTGAAAGGTGCAGGCAGGAATCTGAAGAGAAAACGTTAAAATCCTGTAAAGAGGACACGTCCAGGGCCTCGGGGCTGTCATTGTGGAGGCCAGCTGTGCAGTCATGGGCCATTGTTGACAGGCAGTTCTGAACAGTGGGTGACGGGCTCTGAAAATGTTTCAGATTTTTGTCATTGCTGCTTAAAGGCGACACAGTAAAACTTTGGGAATCTCCATTGTGCACGTTCGGAGCCTGTTGTGGAGTCAGAGAATTTTGTTGAAAAGCGTAGCCCTCCCTTTCCAAGAGGGCTCCTGAGACATTGTTGAGGGCTTGCTCGAAAAGCGACTTCTCCTCCTCGCTCTGCCCGCCGTCCTCCGGGTTCCTGAGCTTCCCCTCGCCGTTGTGATTCTCTTTGCACTGGGTTTGCCTTTTGTGCTTCATTCGCCTGTTCTGAAACCACACTTTGACTTGCCTCTCAGTCAGATCTAGCAAAGCCGCTATCTCCACCCTTCTCGGTCGGCACAGATACTTGTTGAAATGAAATTCCTTCTCCAGCTCCAGGAGTTGGGTGTTGGTGTACGCGGTTCTCAGCCTGCGAGATCCCCCGCCAGCGTTGTCAGGAACCTCGGGCGAGTCTAAAACAGCACAAAAGCACAGGATTGTAAAGACTGCACTCACGAACCACTTGAGAATATACTGGATTAAAAAATACACTGCAACAAAATGGCCGCCTGAATGCAGTAAAATCTATTGTTGCTTCCCAAGGCGTGTGTGTAAAATGAGTATAAAATCCCACCACACGACTTAAACAACACACGAACCAAACAGTAAAAATACGAATAACGCATTATAAGCCTCCACCATGCTTGCCACATTTTAATGAATGCGCCAGCTGCTTAGCTGTGCAACAGTAATCTATCACTCTTCATTACTGTCAAATATCACAACTCTGGCACTGAAAGGCATGGAAGGTCAGTCAGTAAATCAAATAAATCATTTTACATTACTACATAAGTTAGTGAAAGTTTGAACAATTTTAGGAAGCACTTAAATGAAGCAGTGCAAAATCGTCTCAATGAATGCAACTTTAATAGACAAAATGCATCGAGAGACACAAGGGGAAAATACACCGAATTTCTTCTTCCCCCAGTCCACTTCGTGCGTCTTACCTTTCGGGGGAAAGCAGGCCGGTCCGGTTGCAGCGGCTGTGGACGAAGACGCCGGCAGGTGATTCTTCTTGGAGGCTTTTTTGTCTTTCATCCAGGGATATTCCGGGGGCAGAGAGGCGGCCGGCAAGGGGCTGCTGCCATTCGGACTCTGTTTGGGCCGGCTGTGGCGAGGATGGCTGCCTGGGTTTAGGCTAGGAATGGTGTGCTCAAAAGGAGGAGGAATCAGTGTCGAGTGTGAAAGCGTCGAGTTCTTGATTGATGAACTTTGAAATGTATCACCGACAGGGGGAAAAGATGTCAGACACTCAGCAAGCGACGGCTGACTATTGATAAAACCAGTCTCTCGCTCGAATTCGTAATTCATTTCCCTTCCCTCAGAGCTTTAGAAAGTTAGCTCTTATTTGTATTTTGTGGCCCAGACAAAAATCATAAAAATCGCTGCTAGTGTTTTTTCTAATTCACTGATTACAGCCGTATGGGGACCGCGCTACTATTAAACTATTGAATTCATGGAGACAAGGTTGAAATTGGACCGAATTGGTTGTCACATGATTACTTCTGCCCAATGACAATTTGGGGTTTAATCAAAAGAAGCCACTGTCTGCGTGATTGATCCAAAAAAGTCTGTAAGGAACGCCTCGTTCTGGGGTAGCACTGTTTTTATTTACACGTTTTAGTAGGTTTGTTCATTACTGCACTACACCATAAAAATGTATTTTAATCGCGGGTGTCACAGACAGCTTGTCTTCCTCTCTGCGTCCTGCTCACTCTGTGTATTGTTTCTGACTGTCAGAAAAACGCCCTATACCTCACAAATCATCCAGGCACCCACATTTGACGCCTCAAGTCATTAACAAAGTAATCCATTAATCTTGAAAGTTTTGACACCGGACCCCAACAACCTCGCCACCTAAACGTCTCACGAGGACACGTAGCATTCATTTAGGAACCTGCTTGGTTTCTTTTAAAAATTGCCTCCTTGCAAAGTGTTTTGCTGTTTCATCTGTAATGCGGTGTCTCAGTGCGTTACGTAAGAAATAAAATGCAACAAACGTATTCATGGTTGTACATGTATATATACTAGCGAATTGTTCCTATCAGCAAATACAAAAGACAGCCAATCGAACTTAATAATGAAATGAAAATCCCTTTTTTTTCGTTTGTTTGAAATAGCCCTGTCCCTTATCATACACTCGTTTGGCTTTAAATACTATTTCGCTCTTTAAGTTTTAAAAATATTGATATGTGACATTTCCTGTTTGTCTCTGTTCCGTAATAACACAACTAAGGGTGGTGTTTTATTTCGTTCTTAAACAGATAAAGTAGACTCCATAAATATTCTGACATAATTCCAGACATTAAGACTGGGGGCTCTACGAAAAACCTTTCTCTTCCTTTACAATGTGGTATACACGACAAGGCTTTTCAAAAATAAAGCATGTAAAATGCCTTTAAAGTGCTCATTAGAGCGCTCGCTAAAACAGGAAATAAATACATCGTTTTTATATTGGTTTTATCTCGTTGCTCACACATATTGAACAATGATCTGGGAGCAGAAGGTCTAATTTGTATGAAAAGGGAAAAAATAAAAAGAAGGATCTCGTTTTTCGTTTTTTGGGTTTATAGTTTAGATATTTTTTATTCTCGAACGGCGAACAGTGGTAGGCCTCTCACAGTTTATTGCTTATATTCTAAACAAAGAAGCTTGGAAGCCAGCGCGTTATCAATCTTACTCGCCAAAAGGTCTGACAGCTTCTTGCCCTGAGAACACATTTAAACCTTCTAACTCTCTCTGAGATCAAATGTAGCCAGGGAGAGAGGAAGAACACTGAGCACTTATTCGAGAAAAAGCAAAATATTGCTGGCCTTTCAGAAACCAGGAGCTTATTTAAAACGAAACACACATCTAGCCAATATATGCGCAATAATTCTGTGAAGTCGGCTGTGCATTCGGTGAGTAAAACAAAAAACAACCTTTTCTAATTTCTTTTCTTTTTTTATACGTCGGCGTTTCCCTTTGAAAAGGGCCGATGTTTTTTTAAATGCAGGCAGCTGTGTAGGATAGATGCATTTGTTGAGAAAGAGACGAATGATTCTTCAATTACATCGAGCTTTGTGCGCGGATAGAGAGTGGGTGTTGGCATTCTGCACAATCCGATTCAGTCCTACACACTCAAAGGCTTGGACTGAAATTGTGCCCCAATAACTCCCAGTGCCAGCGGGCTGCTCAGAGCACACAAACCGCCTCATGTTCACTACTTTTCCAAATGAAATTGTAAAAGAAAATTATCATTTTTTTCGAAGTAAATTTGTTTTCATATACAAGTAAACGAAGGGACAAAAGAAACACATAAGGACCAGTTGTTCTTCGAATTTCCTGCTAACCATATGTCACGGGAGGCAGAAACCTTGTTCCTCACATGCATTGAACAGCATTTCAGAGAATTCAATAAAGAAGAGATTGTAAGTATATTTCTTACATTGGATATTGTAAGATATCGTACAAGATATTGGAAATAAATCTGATACAAAAAAAAAACATTTATATTTTTGCATTGTGTTGACTCAATTTCTACTCTCTCTGTTTAAACCCATTTGAAAAAGGTCCACACATTGATGTCGGGTAGCGAGGTAGGTGTTATTGTTCGGTGGGCAAACGTATAAAGACAATGGTATGATGTACATTATAAAACAGCTTGCTGAGCCTTTTATTTTCTATTGTCAAAAGTGAGAAGCTTATATTCAAAATACATTGCATTGATAATGTTTTGCGAGTGACATGCTTTAAAGCCAACAAAACCTATAGAAAAAATCACGATAATATTTTTATATACTTTTAACAGACAGAAATTACTTTCGGCAAAATGGCGTCCGGTCAGGAGCGCGAGTAGTTACAGTTTTCAGAATAATCCCTAACAGTTCCGAGTGCACACAGGCAGGATTAAACATTGTAAACGCTCCCAAAAATACTATCCAAATATATCCTAAGTCTACATGTAGTATTTAAAATCACGATGGGGTGATTATGATTATTATATTTAATATCTATAATAATTCTCCAGTTCGCATTAATTGTCAAATAAATTAACATTATTATTATTATTATTATTATTATTATTATTATTATTATTATTATTATTATTATTATTATTATTGTTAATATTATTATATTATTGTTGTTAATATTATTATTATTATTACTTTTTTATTATTATTACTGTGGCAGTAACACAAGAACTGCACACCTAAACACTACCAAGAAATAATAGAAATAACACTAATCCCAATAAATCTATTGATTATTTAAATCGAAAATGAGTAATTTGCTGAAAATTAGCTTTTTGAAGATTTTTTAATATATAATTCCCGAAAGGATTTCTTTATCGGATGATTTGTTTAAATATATATATATCAAACGCTTCGACTGGATTTATTCCACATGCTGCTGTGTACTAATTTTAGAGGACTGTTTTTAAACTGTTGTTAATGTTATCGCAAAAGGAATCTTGTGTTACGAATTACAACCACGAAGAAACAACTCAATATGTTAACCTATTATTTCTAGGTATTAAATAAATTCTGATTTATGGTCGTCTCAGGTCCGGCCGTTTACAGCGAATTTACTTAATACTTGACGGTCTTTTTGGCAACATCTTGAACGGTAGAAGAACATGTGTTTTTGTTTTTGTGTAAAATTATTTGCAGAGGAGCCACGGGAGCTGTAAACATTTCAGCGCCAGATCGGCCTTCGCAGAGACGGAAGAGAAGGAGCTGAAGGCGACACCGAACCGCGTGTTCTAGAACAGCACAGATCATGCAAAATATATTCGGCAGCCCTTCGCTCTGTACCTACATGGCTATGTTTTGTAGATGCATAATATAAAAGTATAATTATAATATATTTGCAGTACGTTGGTATACCTTACAGGCCTTAACAGATACATGATCTTACTCGGCGTTAAAAATGCTTATCTTTATTATTGACTATTTGCATCACAGCGATGTAGATATACAACATACTTCTGCTTGTGGAAGGCGGGCTCTGTGTTGCACCTAAAAATTGGGCTTAAAAATAAAACCTGTTTTCCTAATCGGCGCCCTGGGTTTCTGACATTGGAATCATTTCGCAGCCTAAACGCGTACTGCATTCGAGCGATTACTATTGTCACTATTATTATAATTATAGCTGTTATTATTATTGTAAAATGAACTGCATGGTGAATATTAATAAAGATGCATTAAATATTTTAGATGTTTATTTATTTCTCAGAACCGGAGCAGCATGGAATGCACGCCAATAAAACAGAAAAGTACTTTCCATATCAAGCAATTAACAAGTACAAACTGTATCTAAATCAATGGTTGGTTTTCGGATCTTATTGTCTTATTGCATGATACATTTTTGTCATCATTAAAAATCAATCTGCGAGGAACTGACTTGGGCGATTGTGTCAAATATTGATCACGTGTTTTTAACTAGGCCAGAAAGAACAAAAAAAAACTATTATTTGTACCATGATTATTCTATAAATATTAGCAGGGGGATAAATAATACTTCAGACAATTAGAATACTATATTTTGCAAGAACAAATAAATAATTTTGAATGTCCATCAGAATACAAACAGCGGAGGCCCGGAGCTCTTGATGAGAAACCTCTTTTCAAGCGCTTTTGGTTCTTACGGCCCCGAGAAGTGCAACAGAATACAAACACAATTCTTCAACTGGGATAAATAAAAGAGAACAAATTCACACAGATGCAACTTAGGGAATTTGTTCGTATACCCTGTTTTGATTTAAAAAAAAATGGAAAGTAAAGAGCGGGAAATTAAAGACGATGTCTGGGGACCACGCGCGCCCCCACACAAAGTTCATGAAAGCCGATAACACTAACGAAGCTCTAGAGAAATCCAAGCAACAGGTATTGCTACTACATCACAATTGAAACTATAAATGTGGGTCGGCTACTGAAGAAAAGGCAGGGATGGGGTCGGAGGTAACACAATGACAAAGAGGTCAGAGGATATTCCGCCACAGCTAACTGGTCCGTTAGAGATGCGTCAGTTTGGGCGCTTCCTGAATTCTTCCCTGAGACGGGTGATGAGGAGTGAGATCTGTGTATGTAGGATGTGAGTCGCACGGTCCATGGTGATGGTTGCTGGCCATAGTGCTACCGCCATTGTAGTCCATGCTGCCTGACGCAGGGTGAGGGAGATGCGTTAAGCCAAAAATGGAGGGCCCGGAATTCGTCATGGGATCAATGTAGCTGCCTCCAACATACACTGGGCTCCCCTGCAGATGAGAAGTCCCGTAGCTGCCGTTGCCTTGAAGGGGGTGCGCATCATATTCAGGCGTAACCGCGGCAGTCCCAGCGTATCTCTTTTGGGGGGGCGGGCAGCTACTCAGAGTGCTGTTTAGAGGCGCCGGATATGACGTCGACAGACTATATGAATTTTGATGAGGTTTATTGTAAGCCGTGGGCGACTGGGGTTCATATGGTACACTGTTTACTAGTGAGTGCATAGAATTAAGGTATCCCCCTACCGACGAAGGGGGGACAGGACTTCGTGGAGACTGGCCTCCCGGGGAGGGCATCATTCCCTTTCCCTTCTGATCCTTTTTGTACTTCATCCTGCGGTTCTGAAACCAGATTTTAATCTGCCTTTCCGTGAGGTTCAGCAAATTGGCCATTTCCACCCTCCGCGGTCGGCAGAGGTAGCGGTTGAAGTGAAACTCCTTCTCCAGCTCCACGAGCTGCGCGCTGGTGTAGGCGGTCCGGGCGCGCTTGGACGCTGCCGATCCCGGCGGGCTCTTATCTTCGGGACAGCTCTCCACTGCGCGGAAGAGGGGAGGACAAGAGGACAAGATCAGTATCACCAAGGGGCAGATAGAGCACAGTGATGCTGCGGTGCGCGTCCGCCAGCACGGAGTACAGCGGCAAACCGGGAGCGCGACTGAGAACTACCCCCGTGTCAAAGACACAATCACAGTCAAAACACCGAGAACATCAACAATGCCTTTCCGTGTTTACCACAAAGCATATCTTGTATTCTATTAAATAACCCACAAAAAGGATACACCTTAATCTTTTGATTTGGTTCTAAGGCACTATATGGTCCAGGGAAAAGATCTCTGTATTTCTTTCCGCTAGTAAGAAAACATACCATAACATTAAATCGTTTAAGCCATTTGTTAATGAGGGTTTCATTTTAAAAAATACGCCCGTCCTCATTTTTATTTATGCCAATGTGCCTCCTGTGGCATCAGTTCTTATTTGTACACCACGGAGACATTTAGAAAGCACTAAATAGGTTTCACTGCTCCTGCGCCGTTTTCTTACCGCACTGCTTGAAGTTTAGTGATTTTCCATTTTACTGTTATTGGATATTCACGTTCATGGTGGCTCCAAAAATGTCTCTATTTGTCTTGTCGCTCCAGCACTTACTCTCCCCCACTTTGATAACGTTCATAGCTGCCTGGGTACTTTCAAGTCTTCTTCACCTATTATACAGACCTGTCTACACAGATATTTTTAGGATTTTCATTAGCCGTAGTTTTTTACAGAAATTATATTCTGAATATCACCTTCTTGTGTTATTCGATTATTAGTTTGTTTGAAATTATTTTTTTTCCATAGAAATTTATTGATGTACATTCGTTAAGATCGTGGACTTCAGTATCGTTAAGTGTAAGCATTATTCACTGGTTGAAGGCTCACCAGTGTTACACTATAAGGAGGGAGTTGTTTGACCCTCACTCATGGCATAAGAAAATAATTCTTTTTCTTAAAAGAAGTAAACATTATCTTTGCAAAGCAGTTCAATGTTAAGGTTTGTGGGGGATTTTGTTTTAACGGAAGGTACCCTATCGAGATATTGTGAGATACCTGACAAAGTTTAAAGCACCAAGGATACCACTGATTTGCTTTCAAGGAGGCTGACCATCTGAAGTAAACCACAGAGAACAGTATGTACACACACAGACAGAAGAGAAACCTCTACATTGTAAGGCATGTTGAGTACTGATGCTTATAAATCATGTTATCAGCTGTATAAGAAAAATGTAATTTGGATATGTGCCAGTGTTCCAAAAAAGACTAATCCGGGTGTCTCTTTTTACCTTAGTTCTTTGTTATTATTATTATCCGGATTAATAATAATCATCATCATCATCATCATCATCATCATCACTGAAAGTATAAATGCAGGATACAACTGTATGACTTAATGAAGTAAGTGCTCTTCATGTGTAATGTGAAGAGCTTTACATAAAAGTATTCAAAGGTTAGAAATATGTCAGTGAAAGGTCTGGGCCATATTAAATGAAAAACAGCTCTGTGCAAAGCCTCCTTAGCCCTGAATAGATAATTCTATGTAGTCTTTTAAAATGGTGCAGATATAGAGGAGGGTTTATGAAACTCCCCTGGGCACTGTTGCAATTCCTGCAAAGGCTTCATTGTATACCTCGCCACACAGGTCATTACTGCTCACTGAGTGCCATAGCCCAGGCACGTGCTTCACCAACAGGCCAGCCAGCGCAGGCGGCCGGGGCTCAGAAGGACACAGTGGGCAACAACACAGAATATTTCATCTGCAATCTCTACGTCTTACGCTTGTTTCTTCTACAGAAAACATGCTCCAGGTAAAAACTGGGGAATAAACTACATGATGCCCAGCTCTGTCAGTTTTATATTTCCGTAGGAACTGGTGTTAAGGAATGTGCTCACAGAGAAGGGTCACTGCCAGCTACAGCACCACTTGTGCCAATCGGACAGCTGAAGGCTGACGGCTTTCGAGTCCCCTCTGCTCTAGCTGATTCCACTTCCTAGCAGACTGGAAGCCCCCCGAAGGCAGCTGCACACATGGGCGATCCTTCTGGGGTCCTGTGAGGGACCCTGCTCTGACAGGAGCCGTACCTGAGCTGGCGTTGCTGCTGTTTTTCTGCTTGGAGGTCTGGCGCGACTCCTTCATCCAGGGGAAGATCTGCTTGCTGCCGGCGGCCGGCGGGGAGGGGTGTGCTGGGTTCTTGCCGGCGCTGGGCGGGCCGGAGCCCGATCCGGAGCTGCTGCTGGGGTTCTGGGGCGGGGAGGGCGGCGGTGGGGGGGCCGGGGCTGGCGTGGGGGCAGCGGCCTGCGCCTGGGGAGGCGGCTGTGGGTGGCTGTCGGGAAGACCGGGGGTCTGGCTGGCCTGGGCGGCGCTGCTCCGCATGCAGCTTTTCCCAATCTCAGGGGGCTTCTGGAGGGGGACGGAGGAGCTCGGAGACTGCAGGGAGCAAGCGGGTCGATGGTAGTCACTTTCCACATGAGAGGAGGGGGGATATTGCTGCTGATTGGCATTATAACCGAAACCATTTGCTCCTTGATATGGGTAGCCACTGTATATTGCAGAGCTGTCGTAGTAGGTCGCCTTTTGCATCTCGTTGTTTCCCAATATTTATTTCAGAAACTGACAGGGTCTTGACACCCTTGTAGAATAACATTGGCCCCCGCGGTCACGTGACTCCTCTCTGCCAATGGCCTCTCTGGGTAGACCTAGGGGGACAAGAAGCACGTGTGATGAAGGAATGGGGCAGATCCATCTTACTTTCAATAGCTGCCTGACATGAGAAGCTATAAAGGGAAATATGGGCAGCGTTTCACCAGCTATCACACTCACCTAAAGCCAAAGACACTGCACAACTATAATGAGATGCATTTAATCTACAATCATTACACCCAGATTTCTATACTGTAACAGTGATACCATGGAAAAAAAATATTAAGACAAAAACAATCTGCTGGGCTTGCAAAGATATACATCCCTGTGCCTATCTCGCCCTCACTCACCGATACAAGTAGACTTTGCAATTGTAAACTGCTCGAGAAGATGTTTGAGATTAAATATTGTAGATAATAAGTAACATCAAAATCGGGGTCATGTCATTTCACGGGTCCCTGTGATTCTCAATCTCACATTGATTCACAAAACCACTACTGTTACTATTGCCACCACCACCACCACCACTAATAATAATATTAATAATAATATTAATAATAATAATAATAATAATAATAATAATAATAATAATATGAAGACAATTATTTCATGCAAGGTTCTGGAAAACATGCTGCAATATACAGTATATTCCAAAATAACATTAATATCACTCTGAGAGCAGCATCTGGGAAAAGACTCTCTAAATGAATTGAGTTTGAATGGCTCGGGTCTATTAAATAATCGCGCTGTCTTCATAATGCATGGCGTATCTATTTTATAATGCGTGAGAGCTAGAGGTGATAGCGTAGCGCCGAGGACTCGAGTCACTCCTACGGAAGAGGCGTCCAGTGCCGCATACATGAAAATAACAATCAGATTCTACATCTGTGCACGTGTAGAACGAAGATGGATTGAACACCTAAAGGACCCGTTCATCTCCATGACCACGTCTTGAACTTTTCTCCCAGCCTAGCAATAATGGCTTCTGTCTGCAGGGCTGCTGTGACTTGATGTATGGGGGTCAGTGGCCGGCACTGGGAGAGGCAGAGCGCGGCTCCAGGAGCTCCGCTGTTAGAAGGAATGGGCCTTGTTAACTCACGGTGTTTACTGAGCAAACCCGCGAGCAAGCCGTTTATTTAAACCTGCGCTTCTCTTAGCAGGCTTGTACGTTAAATCGGCCCATAAAATACTGACTTTTAAAATGTCAATGTTGTGTTTAGTGTCGGAGACTAAAAAAAAAAGTTGATAAATATTTATGGTATACCTTTCGTTGTTTTGCTCCAACAAATCTTACATATCTCGTGTTTATTGTGAGATTAAATAGCGTGTTTCACATTAAAGACTAGAAACGAAATCAATATTGAGGGACAATAGCGGTCACCATAAAAGTCATGATAATAACCTTTTAAATGACATCACAGAAGATCATAAAAACTTTATCCCAAAGCTATTCTCTGAAATTAATTTTATTCGCAGCTATGAAAACTCACATAGGTCAGATGACATCGATTACACATACTAACTGATCAACTTTTAACACTGTTTCCACTTTCGACGTGAATAGCCATAAATCGTTTAACTGTCACTGAAGCAATAGAGACTAAAATAAAAATGTAAATTAGCACTAGACATTGTTCGAGACACCTTAAACACTTTCCTACAACACTTTTCTAGCTGTATCACTAGAGTAGAAGAAGCATCTAATCCGTTCATTGCAGGATGTCAGTACAGATTATTAGCAATAAATAGTTTACAGCATGCTCTTTTTTAACCTCAAAAACGTGGACACCCTGTTAGGACTCTTTACATTGTCGGTTGTAAATGTACAATATTTAACCCTACTGTTAAATGAGTGGAAGGTGAAATAAAATAAAATTCAGCACTAGCATTCCAGTCTTTAAATGCATTTAGAAACAATGTGAAAAAATTCAACAATAACAACAAACAACAATAATAATAATAAAAATAGTGGTGATGCTGTTGAGGAGAAGAAACTACTTTCCGACAATGAGTCTAATAACTTTTTTAAAAAGCATAACGACACATTACCCCTTGAGCAATAAAACACATTGAGATAAGGAGGCAAATACAATTTGTTTCTGCTTTCTTTTCAGTTTTTTTAAATCGCAATAAAATTCACCATGCAATGCTCGATTATTATTATTATTATTATTATTATTATTATTATTATTATTATTATTATTATTATTATTATTATGTAGCCAACGAATATCATGGGAATGTACACGGGAACAGCCCCGACAACCACAGTATTAAAAGGAGCCGTGCCCAATTTCAAAACAACACAATAACGCGAGAATCTTCGCCTCCGTTTTAATGAAACACAGAAACAGCTCAGAAATAGCAAAGCACTGCGGCTCAAGCCCAGCGCGTATCGGCGTCTCCGCTTGAAAGGAAGCTCGAGATGGTGAACTCTTCTTGAACCGAGATTTAAGTCGTACGGTCATAAATCACTAGGACATAAACTCCGCCATTTACAACTGATAGCCTATTTCTGGCCTGCTTACCTTAGCCTCTGACGACAAATGCAGAACACAACATAATATTTTCTCATTCAGCGACAAAATCGATAGAATGGGAGTCCAGGAAAAGTTTGGCGAAGGGCAGCAACAGATAGCGCGTGCACTTGCGGGAGTCATGGACAAAAGAGGAAGACAAGATGGTAGCAGGAGCTCTGCTAAAGGCACGAAACCAATCCCTTTCTCGATCTGGATCGGCAAGCCCGGGACTGTGGCAGCGCACCCTGGTCATGAAGATAAGCGCTATCAGCCCACACGGCTGCACTCATCAAACGCTAGAGAAAAGGCTGTTTCGTGTGAATATTAAATGTAGCAGCGGCTGTTTTAAAGTCTGGCTCACTCCAGAAGTATCGTGCAGACACTATGTGAACTCCCCCGAAACACAGCGTCACTGTAGACAAGAAAAATTATGCAAATGAACCATACTTTAGACACAAGACGCTGAAGTGTCGGAACCCACTCCTGCCTATAAAAGATGAAGAAGTTACCTTGCCCACAAGTGAGGAAATGCCTTAAAATCATTCCGATATTATTTTTCTTGATCGTATTATGACGTTTGCCAACAACTTTCACTCAAAACGAAACCCCACAACCCAGACCAAAAAAAAAAAGTTATGTTTTACGCGCAACTGTATTTAATGTAAATGAATGCTCCGTTGTTTCTGACCCTTAGGAGAAGATGTTTGTGAAATATAAATTAGGGAGAATAAGAAAGATTTTGTAACACTTCGTTTAGAAAATATATTTGAAAATGCCTGCATAGAACAGAAATACAAAAAACAGCCCAGTGTTCCCACGACGGAGGTGCGAACTCTGACGAGGGAGAAGTTACACCTCCAAACGAAAACAGAAGAAGAGATACAGAAAAGGATATGAGCGGGTCTCTTCTGCATACCAATGCTTTTTTGTCATTTGTGGCTACGTAAGATTTATGACTTCATGCATCAAGGCAGTAAACAAGTGTAGAACAGGAACTCGCAGCGCCTTGCTCCTTACACATTTATCGCCACAAAAAAAGTGGAGAAAGACGGACGGCGTAGGTGTGGAGAAGCTGACAAAAATTCTTCCGTGTGCAATTTAGCAACCCGATGAATGTAGCTTTTGAAGAGAGACCTCCTGGACAATAATTAACTGCCTTGCCTTTCAAAGTGCTGATTCGGATTTCTTTTTTAGCCCGTGTTAAATACCGGGTTAAATGTCACAAAACGAAACCTGGGCAGATGCAGATGGGCTTTTCGGAGGAGCCGTCTTTATTTCAGTTAAAAGCGAGAGGCCGAAGAGGATCTGATCAAAGACGCGAGAAGCAACAGCCCGACCGTGAGGCGCTAAAGATCTTATTGGCAAGTCTGCACAAAGCGGTGCCGGGCTGGACGCAGACCTTGTTCTTTCAGGCACCGGTTGTTCATTTAAAAAAATGGAAGCGGCACTGAAGTGACTGCGGCTTTCTCCAAAGGTGATGTGCGGGTGTTTCTTTTCGAAGTGTGATTTCTCTCCGTATGCTTTGTAGCGGCAAACTCCACCACAAAGAAAAAACTAGAAAGACCACCAAATGATCACAATATTGTTTATATCCTACTGCGTGGAAAAATAATACAATCTTGTCAAATTCCATTAGGATTATTGTGAACTAAATATAACTAAATATTATTAATTATATGTACAGTATTATTCAAGTGCATTTGTGTAATGTTAAACAATAGACGCGATGTGATCGCTTACCGAATTGTGATTCAGTCTCTCTGTGGGGCCGTGGGTCGCAGGGTCTATTTCGTGTGGAACCTGTACACAAACGTAAATCTGCAAAGTAGCAGGATAAATCAGTGAGATTAATATTGTTCAGTCTGCGTGCTAAACAATAAAAACGGAAAATAAATATTTCAAACATCAGTTTATCTTGATTTGGGATAACTGATATGATATATTATTGCCTGTAAACGAATTTTTGTAAGCTACATATATTATATGTGGAAATTAACAATTAAAAATGTATTGTATTAATGTTGATTTAAAGTAAAGACGTAATTTCTTTAACTTGGAAATTTCATTTATTATGATAAAGAGAAGAAATAAATATATAATCTCCCGCGAACGATTATTTGGTATTGTCAAGCAATTTCTATGCGTTTTTCTTTCATTATATGAATTAGTTCTCGGCTGAAACACTTAAAACCACAGAACAATTTCATTGCTCAAAGATTTTTTTGGTTTGAAATGTGTTTCAGTTCCACAGAGCTAGATAGTTCACATGCGCTACAGATAAAAAAATAACCAGCAGCCAAACAAAAGAACAGCCGAGCCCACCGTTCGTCCTCTTGGCTGGCTGGATTCACAAGAAAAGCTTTAAGGAACATCGTCAACCACATTAACGGCAAACCGAAATTATTCTATTGTATACCAACAACGGCAATAATAAAAACAGCAGCGGCTCTGAAAGTTTATGCAGTAACATTTAATTTGGATGGAGAAGCAGTGAAACTGTCGTTAAGGCAGCTTGCCCAGAAGCGGCTGTCCCGGACCTTAAGAGACATAAATCACGTCTCGGCACCCTGACCTTTGTAGAACTGAACACAGCCCTGGATACGATTTTAGACAGCAGTCATATTCTCAACACCATGGAAAGATTTTTAAAGCAAAACATAAGGAGTATATATATAGGCAAGCAGTTCAATGCAAGCTAAAGGCATTACTGCATTATTATTGAAGGCAGTACTCTATTATTATTATCATTACCAGAGGTCACAAATCCAATGTAGCTTTAAGACTAAGATCAAAAACTATCCCCTGAAAATCTTTTAAAGTGAACCTTTCAAAATAGCTCACTTTTGAAAAACAAGTCATTGCCGAAGGAGTACAACCGAGACAGCAGCATTTTGGTTTACCCGTTTATACAATTGAGGTGGGGTAAGAAAATCATTCAAAAAATATTTTAAAACCTAATCCACAATGGTGCGTTTTTTCCTTTCAGGTTAAATAACGAATTTATTTTTATTTTACAAAATCTTCCGCAAATTTTCTAAGAGGAAGAACTCGATTGGCCGACCGCATTGGATTTATGGTGTGATAAAGAAATAACAATCTATTATTTTTATTCGACCGGAACAATGCAGTTCCCATAAGGTCAGAGTACTGCCTCAAACTACACCGTATCGCAGCTGCAACTGTGTACAAACCCCACTGTAAACAGCTGAAATAAAATCCTCAGCGTTTTGCTTCAAATCATTCGTGTATATCAGACATATATAAGCATCCTCACACAATTGCGCTGATTACATATACATAAACTGTGGCTAAGGCTGTTTCTGCCATTTTTTTACTGAACCCCTAAGCCTTTCCAACTGACCTTTGCCTTGAGCAGCAATAACTCACCACAGTAATGAACAATCAACGGAAATACCTCAAAATAAAATCCATCCTCCTAAAGCAGGGCTCCTTCTCTCTCCGCTCCGAAAAAAAACATCCATCCGCGAGAGCAGAAAACGAAGTCCATAAAAGAGCCCTTTTGGTGAAAAGTATATAAAGCTCTGACTCTTTACAGAAAGTGGGGGACGATTATCACAGTCGAATCCAGCCCGGGTCTCCGCGGAAAATGCCACAATAATGCGCTGTATTATGCACTCACGTGGTGCTACGTCAACTTAAATCCTTTTATTTGAATTTGTGAATCATTAAAGGAACTATTCTTTGCCGCTTAATCTTTTACTTTAAAAAGTTAAACCACAGCATTGCATTGAAATTAATAGAAAACAAGAGATGAGCCTGCATGTTTCGTCTGATTGCTTTCCTAACTTAAATAACCCGTGCTAAGGTAAGTTAAATGAGAAACAGCCTGCGAATCTGCACTACGCTAGCCGCTTTTTGACCGACTGTTTTGTGAAACGTATGGACGGGAATAAGGTACCTCTCTCTGCATATCGCACACCAGCGATGTTTATTTTTTATCCTCTGTATTTGAATGTGTGGACATTGCTGTAGGAAACCCCTAATGGGTAGGTAGCTTGATTATCACTCAGCACTATAGTCGCCTCTTTGTAGGGCTATTGTGCTAGGCGTGCTCAACACCCACACAGACACCAAGGCAGTCAAATAAAATAAAATGACTTATAATTACCTGACAAAACGCAAAATGGGCTCCTCAATGGCTAGCTGATTTTTGTCGTTGTAACATAGTGTGAAGAATGGGGTTGCCTTAAATGTAGTAAATCAGAGGACTTTTCCCCTCTGTCTGTAGGGACCCTCCTGCTCAACCTGCTCTTACGCATTTCCTACCATCAGCTGAGTGATGCTGGAAATTATAGGTTTCTAATGAGAAGGCTCAGCTCCAGCGCGTGGAAGAGGCTACAGGGACAACCGCAGAACGGAGGGACATTTTGACGAAGTTCAAAATAGGACATTACGATTATTTTTTTAAAAAAAAGATTGTTTTGTGAACTAAAAGACGTCTCTGGTGGACGTATCCACAAAAAATAAAATATTAATTTCTGAAATATAACTATTCCAAGTTGTATCGCTTGCTTTAAATCAGTTGTATTCTTATTCTTCTTATTATTATTTTAGTAGGAGTAGTTGCAGTGGTAGTAGTGTTGGTGTATAAAAAGTACATTGCAGTCACGCAAGGCTCCAGTGTGAGTCTAGTAACATGTCGGTTTCAGCTCCAATGAATCAGTGTACAGATTGTGCAGTCTCTTTAAAAGGACAGTCAGCTTGCAGTGCTAATCCTTCCCTTTACAAGTTTGCAGCTCTGTTCAGTCATCATGGTGTAGGGGGCTTTGAGTGGTGTTAGTTCCCGGCACACAGAGCGGGCGAACAGGGTTTACTAAGACAATAAATCATCAGCGCAGGACACCGGCCCCTTCATACCGACACCCTCATGTTCAACAGCCATTGTCCTGTCGAAGTAGAAGAAGTTACACAAGTCCAAACTTTTTGTCTTATCGAGCCCGTTTTAGTCATTTGATTTGATTTTTCAGCTCACTGTCTCGGCGCCCAATCTCCGGAAAGTGAAGCAGAGTTTTTTTAGACTGTATACTAACATGTACATAATTCATTTTTAACAAGGGCTGGTCTTTAAACTCATGGAAGATCAACACCTCCGCACAGCGAAGACTCTGGCGCCCAAGATCATCTCCTGTCCGGATCAGCCAGGCGTTCGCTCTCAGAATCCTTTGGAATATTTGGTGATTTCCTGAATGTTTTCTATGTCTCTCGGCTACTCAGAAGGATTCGTTCTTATTTCTGATGCTGCTGTGTGAAGATATGGAAGGCACTGGAGCTGTGAGGAGGATCTGGAGAATGTCTTGAACCTTCAACAGTCACAACAATCGTGGACGGATAGCAGACATGTGCTCCCACTGGGGTGAAAGTTTTTTCTGAGCCTGAGGATTTCACTGGTCCCTGAATAAGAGGCGGTTTGAGCTTGGGTCTGTTAGGAAAGAGGCGATAGCAGAGTGAAAAAAGGAGCCGATAGGAAATAGAGAATTGTGGGGGAAGAATATATATATATATTTCTTTGTTGTGTTGTGATCTGCTGTTTTGTCTCTGTCCCCCGTGACTCGAATCGCTGCTATTTTCAATGGTGCTCCTCCAGACGTGTGGGTGGTGTACAACACTAAGTGCCTATATTGTACCATCTGTGGATCTTTGCCAAATGGTAATACATATCTCCACACAATGCTGACATGTATTGCTATAACATAAAAGCTAAGGTTACCGGATTCACTCAGTTTCTAACAAGGCTGTTTCAGATGCGTTAACGTCAAGGGTTCAGAAGGGAATTAACTTTCGTTTTTTTATTTTATTTTACCGGTGAGCTGCCGGTTTGAAAGCCAGACCTGAGTGGATTTTATTTTTAAAAGACATTTTTTTTAGTGGAGGATCGGCGCGAACTCAGTATCAATCACATCATAGTCTTTGAAGCGTAAAACACAATTTAAAGAATGAATGAAAATTCAGAGGAGCATAAGGACAGATGACAAGAAAGGTATAGGGGTGTTGGAATGATTTCGTACCAATGTGGTTACAAGTCTACAAGCAAGAGAATAACAGGAGATCACGGCTGCCATCCTGCTATTAGAAACTATAATTAGCGGGTTCAAACATTGAATATCAGAAACTGACTTCTTGCGATTGCTCACACTGTCAACCAGTTCCTTATAACACTCGAACTCACAATTCTAATGGTTTAGACTACAAGAACCTCATCTCCAACAACTGCATTTTCAATGTGCGGATGCCTTCGGCACCAAAACACGATTATTGAACTTTGAAAAACGAAATGCCATTATTTTACACGTAAATCTTACTCATCTAAAGGCAGACTGCTTTTCGCCCGTTGCAAAACACCACTTCCTAATTATTCTGATTGGTACATTGATTAAGATTAAATCATGAAAACTTCCGTTGTGTTTATAATATCCTGAAACGAATAGTTTTTAAAGCAAAATGGAAATGCGGCAAATTAAAAACAAACTCTGGAACACAACACATCCCCATAGGCGATAGCTTGCTCAAGATCCATTAAAGACAGGAAACACGAGGAAGCCCGTCTGAGGCCTTTCTTCATATTCTCATACACAAAGACAAGAGCAGTGTAAATCAGAGCACTTTCAGTGCGTCCGATTAGTACAATTTTCCCGTCCGCGTTTCCTCGGCTTTATGATAAGTGAAACCAAGTCAGTTCAGTTTCAGTAAAATCTAAAGTAGTTTATTTACAGAAAACCACAAAGATGAACAATGACCTTAGCCGAAAACTGTAAATCTTTAACACATGGAAGAAGTGTCCCCTTTCTTATTCAGTGCTTTAAGTCCCAGAGGCATGGAGACTCTCTTCTGTGAGCCTTCACAAATCAATTGGAAATTCGAGAAATTGCATGAGTCCACATTTGACTCGTTTAAGCGTCAGTCAGAAATTGTTCGTTATATTTTATCTCATTTTGTCACACGCGTGTAATAAAAAGACATTTAAAGAGTATCAACGAGCAAAACACACTTCTGAAGGAAGCAACGTGAATTTAAAAATGTATTGTAAAATAGTTTTTGTTCAAAAGAGATAAGAGATAAGTCTTAAAATCAGAAACAAAAACACGATGTTTTATTTTTTAACGCAATATGGCTTCTTAAACAATGGGATACTTTTAAGTTAACAACGTGCATTATTTTTAGTTTTACGTTAATATAAAACGCGTCGTTCTTTTTCATAGGGATCGCGTAGCTGTTTACATATTTGAGTGTTAAGCCGTACAGAAATGCCTCGATATACTTTCGACTGAGCACCAGTCAGGTGTCATTGGGTACTAACCGCTCTAATCAGAAGTTCTTTGGAAGAAAAAGAATCGTTTCGTCGATAAACTGACTTCTTTATTTGAATATAATGTTTTGTTTTTCAATATTTCCATTCTATCTAAACGGATTGTCATTGGCTTGTTTTAAGAAGAAGACATTACAGTTTTACAGTTTTGGTCATTTACAAGGCGGAAATCAAAGTAGCTTTTTCTTAGCCATTTTACTGAACATTCCGTGTGTATTTGTGTTTCTGTTCATTAAAGGGAATGCCACAAAAATTACATATTCTCCACTTGTCCGTGTTTGTTTTAGTCATTAATTTGACTATATCTTTTGCTTCTCATCGTTGTTTGCAAATTTCATTTCCCGATTAGTACTGTGAGATGGACTAACTGTAAGATTTCCATGTAAGGCTCAATTCTGAACTGCTTTCATAGATCACACCTTCGATAAAATAAACGGTAAATACTGTTTATACATTAGCTGTGACTTTGTGGGACATATATATTCTGGAGCCCTGTACAATTAAAATTCTGACTTTCTTTCAGAAGTCAGAGAAGAACAGCATCGATAACATTCATAACGTCAAAACTTTAAAAATGCCTTATAAAACAATCAGAATTACTTCCCCGTCCAAGTGCTTTCCTCTATTGCTGTTGTACAGAAGACTATGAAAAGTAACAACTATATTTAACAAATCCTTTTTTATATCCTAAAAACATTTGTGCCCATTAGAATGTCATGGTACAAACTGACTTTGTTCTGGACCCACTTACGTAACCTGTACCCGTGTCTTAAAAGGCAGGTCTGTTTTCTCAATTCGAAGTGCTGTAACTGCATTGCCTCAGTGTTGGTTCGGCGCCCGGGAAAGCGAATGATTTATGAACCTGAAGAAACGGAACAAAGCGGTACCTCTCCTGCACGGTACCCAGGCATGCACACTGTGAACTAGAACGCCATCATCTGTGTTTGTATTTGTTGTAATCAATCATAAAAATCTAGGAATATCGCTGACACACGAAAGATTGACAAAACACATCGGCATGCCAGTGATTTAAATCTCATTCTATTAGCAGGCGTTATTCATCAGGGGAATGACAGGTAAGGAAATAAATAATAAAACACAGCCTGATTTAATTTTATTTTTTAAAAAATGATGCATACTCACACTACGACATACTAGTCCCAAATTCGTCTCCGGATGGTGAGATAAAAAAAAAAACCTAAATAGTTTCTTGTTTTGAGAATGAGAAAGTTGATATTCACTTCACAGAGGACCACATCAAGTGCGAATACTGGCGACTTCATATCTATTTCTGACCAGCTGCATTAATTATTTAATGAGTCACGTGAACAAGAAAGATTAAAATTTCAACACCTACACAAGGGGGCTACTGCTGACCCTTGCCTATGGCTCGGTGCAGTTTTCTTCCCTTCTTTTCAAATCTGACATTATGAGTTCAGTTAATTCACGGATTAAACTGCTGGTTTTATAAAAATTACTGCCCTGACCCTGAGTCGTTTCCAAATCTTTTGTCTCTATTTGACTGCTGTTCCACTGCGGTCCTTAAACATGCATGTCTAAAAAACACGTCTCCAGGAAGATTTTCTAATATGACATCACTCCGTTACCATTTATTCGATTATTGCTTTCGAAGTCGCCAGAAAATCGAAGAATTGATCTACAATACATAATACATAAAGAGTATCCGCTTATCTGCAGCTAAGAAAGAGACAGCAACATGTGACAACTGTCTAATGTGATGATGAAGATGATGATGTTAATGATGTTGATGATATTATAATAATACACGCTGATAGTAAACTCGATTATTAGATTGTCATGCTATTATTTCATTTCCAATTTATGGCACTACGAAATTGTGACGTCCTTGTGTGAACTCCAGGTTGTTAGATTTATCACAAGTTGAATGGCGCACAACAAATGCCAACTTCCCACATGGCAAAGAAACTAAACCCCTTTCTCAATTACAAAAGGAATGGCACCGCGGTACCGGAGTTGTAGCGCAGTAGTTTCCACCGTCGAGCCCGTTAACATTTTAATCAGCGCAATAAAGAGCCTTGGATCTAGAAAGAACAATTAGCATTGATAATGCCTCAGCTGTCTTGCCTTGCTTTAAGGGAGGAGTATACTATTTCACATTTACAACGTCAAGAAGCAATTCTAAATGAAATCTTATGATTGTTAAAATGATCTATCATGATTGAGTTGTATTTAATATAGTTTGGGAGGAATGGATAGTTGCCGTTGTGCTAGTGTGTCGGACACACACACACAGAGGTCAGGGTTCAGTCCACAGAGTTGGAAGTAGATAATTGGGTAGAATATGCGTCCTTTTGGTGAACCCGTTGATTGTTCAGTTTTGGCCAACAAAGCCAGCGCTCTGAACTGAGGCGACTGTATATCAGTCCGGAATTTTATACACTCTTAGCTCCGTAAGTTTACAGGTAGATCTGAATTGAACCATGTACCCAGACAATAATAGCGTTAGTTATCAAATATTGTATAAAAATGTCAACCGATGCAATGGTCAGATCTAAAATCACTTTACACGATTCGAAGGAATTTCAAAACAAAGGCCCAAATTTCATCTGACTTTTTAATATGTACTAAACCTAACGAAATATGGTTTTGTACAGAAAACACTCTGCTAGCCTGCTGACCAAAGCTATCTTCCTGAGATTTGTTTCTTGAATTCCGTTCACACGAACGCTTTTCAGTGCTCCCGCAGAAACACAAAAGAAGTCCTAACTGAATAACTTGATTAATGGTTCTTGGTTAAAATATATTGGAATCTTTAAGGACTTCATCGTTTTTAGTAAATTAAAAGTAACGGAACTAAAATCTATCTGTAACTATATTCTATACAATTAACTGGCAATGCCGTTTGTGTTTTGCATTAACTCGGATTAAAACCTACATCTCACATGTTTGATTCTATCCCTGCAGAAAACTCTTAACAGTTCTATCGTTAAATTTACATCTGCACTGACTCTTTAGTAAATTATTCAAGCTGGTGCCACCAGAAAATAAAAAAAACACCATTTTACTAAGTGACTGAGAGCCTTTTCTCCAGGAATGCTTCATTGACTGCCATTAGTAAATTAATATAAAATAAAATAAGTAATGATGTCTTTTATGTTTAGCGAACCTTAATTGTTTTTTTACCATTTCACAACATACTAAGCATTTTTCACTCTGATTTAAATAATTAATCTGAATTTTGACTATTTTATTTCTTGAAAAAGCTAAATCTAAATCGTTTTAATTTCGTTGGTTACTTTCGCCGAATTTCGTGCAAAATGTGTAGGGCTCTATAGTAAAATGTTTTGTGCTTTGGAATGATATTATTTTTTGTCTTGTCTGCATGGTTGTAAATTATTGAATATCGAAGAAGAATCCGGTGTTAGTAAAGTCAACATCCCTGTAGTGCTCTATCGTTGCAGCACAATCTAATACAGGAAAATAATTTAAGTAAAATCGAGTGATGTGTAAAACGAATCCCAACACGTAAGTTTATAACGTTATATAATGTGTCTTAAATGTTGGTAAAATAACTTTCAGAATAATTATCCGTACTTATAGAAAACGGTAGTTAAACATGTATTTTAGTTATTCAGGACAACACTGTTAAACGCTGTGTTTTTCCGCATTTTGAAAGTGACTAGGTGTCAAATTTATAAGTTTTTAACGACTTTATTCCTGCTCTCCTGAAGAAAGACGTTTGTTCGTGATGCAATCACACGGATTAAATTCCACACCAAAGTCATGTAACTTCACATCAGGAATTACCCCCTCTTCGGAAGCTGCATGGTTATGTTTGTTTCTGACGATTTACATGGTTTTGTGTGTAGATTCGTGAGACAGGTACAGAAAATCGAGAGTAAATCTATGTTAAATAACCGTCACTGTGAACTAAATGTTTCACGTGTTGTGAAAGCAAACAGTTACAAGCCATCGCAGGTAATAAATAATCATCGACATGAGGTTTTATTTGAAGTTTCGTCTGAAATAGTCCCTTTCAATATCAATACGACATTTAATGCCATTCCGTTTTAGACTACACTACAGACAGATATCCACAGCTAACACCAGATTTCCACAAGCACACACGGCCTGGCTTACACACTACACACACCCAACGGTTCAGAAAAGGGGATCAAACACGACTTCTATTACACAGATATTTGGGGATATGTTGCAACTTCATGTACAGAGCTCAGAGGCTAAAGCATATTAACTCTTGTATGTGTGGCAGTGCACAGTGGATTCGTGCCCAGAGCACAGAGCCCAGGATTAACCTTCAATAACAGCATCTAATAATCTTTACAGCTGCAGAACACGACCTTAGCAAAGTCCTTGTGACAAAAAGGTGATACAGACACTGACTGTGTGAATCGAAACAAGATACACGTCCGTTAACAGCCCGTCTGTGAGAAGAGGAGGAGAGGCTGGAGTGAGAGGAATGGTCCGTCACTGAAGAATGACTTTGGTTTTCTCGAGTTTTGGTCCACAAGTTCAACGAGGTCGCAGAGTATTTTTTGTGTCTATAGACCCAGACCCGAGGCCGTGGGCACCGAGCTCAGTGGCTCCTGGGTCTGGCTGGGCGTCCTTGATTGCTGGCTTGCAGGTGACGGGTTGGTAGCGCGCGTTTTAGTGTTGGGCAGTTTGTGATCTTTCTTCCACTTCATCCTCCTGTTCTGAAACCATATCTTGACCTGGCGTTCAGACAGGCACAGCGTGTGTGCTATCTCGACTCGTCGACGCCTGGTTAGGTAGCGATTGAAATGAAACTCCTTCTCCAGCTCCAGGACCTGTTGTCGGGTGTAGGCAGTCCGAGACCTCTTCCCCTCTCCTCCATTAAAACTGCTCGTTACTAAATACAAGGAAAGCAGCGTTATCGTCAAATTCAAGGGAAAACGGTAATGCAAGAGGCAACACAGCAGGAATATAGTGCATTGGCTGAAGTCCAGCAGAAAGTGAGAGTCTGGGTTAGAAGGCAGGCAAAGACACATGGTTCAGGGACGGTACATGGCAATAGAATTTATGAGGGGCTTTAATTACTGACCTAGCAGTTTGGCGCTCGTAAATTTCCTGAAAGGGGCCGCGGTTTCAAAGGGGTTTTACACTTTCGAGGAGGTGACTGACTGAGAGTGGTCTCGTTTTAAGGCTGTGGCATAACTTACCGGTGTTAACATGCACTTTCCTCATCCAGGGGTACACCACCGGCTCGGCTTCCTTCTGCACGGCCGCCGCTCTCTCGTTCCCGCGGCAGGCTGTGGCGAGGGCTGGTCTCTCACAGCCCTGGTTACGGCTCGGAGCCTGGTTCCGAAGGGCTGGCTGGGGCTGAGCGCGACTTTGCTGGGGGGCGTCTTCCGGTCCATTGGTATGGATACTGTTGTAGCCGTAGCTCTGCTCCCTGTAGTTGGACCGCTGGTAGAGAGCCTCGTGACGAGGGAATCCAGGATCTCTCGGCCGCTCATAATACTCGGGAGAGGGGGTGGGCATATAGCTGTTTTGAGAGAATTCTTCGCAGGAAGGGAAAGCAGGCTCGATATAGTTGGAGTTTATCAAATACGAGCTCATGGTCATTAATTTGAGCAGGGAAAAAATACTATTTTTCTCGCGTTGTCGTTTTTCTGATCTCCACAGAACCCTCCTACTCCCTGTCAAATGTACAAAGTTGCGTGATCACGTGAAGGGAAGGACCAATGGCAGAGTCTCTGGTGGGCACCGCGCACGCAGACGCCAATGGCAGGTCAGACATGGGCACAGCGACACCGGTCACGCCGTCAACAGTTCTGCTGCCTAATGACATTACAGCTGAACGGCAAAACACAAATATATTGAACACGTTTACCAAAACACTGCTTTTTTGGAGATAATTATTTCTCATTTTCTCCTCCTCCTCTTCATTATTATTATTATTATTATTATTATTATTATTATTATTATTATTATTATTATTATTATTATTATTATTATAGCTTCTAACTGTGGAAGCCAAAGTGCATGAAAAAATATTTGCAAACGACAACATTTCTCCTTGGAAAGAGATTTTTCGGATCTATAGAACAAGGTTAATGGTTACTAAAGCGACGTTACAAAACCAATTTCTCAAAGAGTATAATTCAACTGACATGGCACATCTGCGTAGATTATATTCGTTATGATTAAACGAGAGAAATACATAAGAAAGTTTTAATTTAGTGTAAGTAAAAATAACAACTACGGCGATCCCGCTCTCGCCCATATTTAATGAGAATTCACCCTTCCCTTGCAGAAACCCGTCCTCTAACTGGGGTGGAGCATAGTCAAGATTTGTGACTCTCTGAGATAAGATCTATTGCTTTACTTTTAGATGTTTAAACGTTCTGAGTATGTGTGTTATGACTATTCTACGTATCTGTTCATACATTATTCTTCTTTATTTTAACATCTTTGATTGTTAAATTATGACAACGATTAAGATAAAAAAATATAAATGCCTTTCTTCTAATGATTATATTGTATTCTTTTTTAATCCATGAAATTATTGTTTTATAAAGTTAACTATTAAGGCCCATGCGAAACACCACAAAACAGGAAAACGCAATCTTCAGAAATGTCACGGAATTACTTCATTCTTGCGTCTGAGAATTAATGGAAATAAAGGAACAAAATACGCGCATCGCTGTAAAATGAAATCGATAACAGCAGAAGCTGATCGCTTACACAGCTGCCGGTTCCCACACATGGCGAGTTGCTGCTGTATTTGTAACAGCGGGGTTTGTGAAGGACAGTCTCGTTGTTTCGATGGATTCTCCTCTGCGTTATGCACATTATTTTAAAAAACAGAGAGACAAACTGCATGAAAACGGATGAAACAAGAAATATACTGTATTGGATTTCAATTACTCTGTATTGTGGATGTCAGAGGAAATGTAATATATATTATTTCCCTGTCTGCATCCGGTACTGGACTGCCGGAGCATTCTTTCACAACCCAGGGTACTGCAGGAGTTCACACTCCTGGGTCACAGTGCTTCGCTCCGGTAACCCCCAAAACCTCAACTGCTCTCTACGATATTGAAAAGGAGAAATATTTAAAAGAAAAGCGAAAAGACGATTTATCTGACGCTGCTGCATAAAAAAAAATATAGTTATTTTAATGCCCTATTCTAACGTGTTTTACAAATTTAGCAGATACCGATGAAAATAGCCTTTAGGTGAGTAGATTACAACCTAATCGAATATTGTTGTGCTATTTGTTACTGAGATGGTAGAACATCTGCACTGTTATCGATATGCCTGTGAAACAATGAATTTTCTCCACGTAAGATTGTTTTCAACCTCAAAACGCTGTAAGAATAATTCATTCGACTCGGCGCTGAACCATGAAAGGCTGCACTTGGAGACAGAACAGAACTGGCACCAGGCAGGAGGCACTGGGCTCTCTGGCCAACAGCAGTACCGCCGCCTTCACCTGCACGAGGCACCGTCCTCTGGACAGTCTTCACGTGCCAAGCACGCCCCCCTGTCCACTGTCTCCTCGCCCTCTGCTCACCCGGTACCGGAATGGTTCGGAGACGTGGTGTATTTGTCTTCTTGCCGTCACAAATGGAGCAAACCCCGTTGCGCAAAACATCCGTCGGTATCCACCATGTCCCTTTCCTACTGCGGAGTCTGTGTCTGTGTCGAGAGTCTTTTTTGCGTACATTTCGGATGAGTTCAAACCTCACTCTTGTATGCGAACCTACAAGTGACCCAAAAGTGGCACCGTCGGCATTTTGTTTCTTATTAATCTTGGACACTGACACCTCTTTGTTAAATAACAAGGCGCGTCCTTCAAGAGGCAAGATTTTCATATTTGTTAGACTCAGTGACCTGAAGTTCACCTCACCCTTGGACTTAGCCTTTTGGAAACTGCATGCAGTTCGAGGGAGATAACTAACTGCTTTGCCCAGGTCAACTCCCCGTAGCACCAAAGAGACAAAACAGCTAAGAACTGCCATTACAAAGCGTGAACCAATTCAGTCGTGAGGCCAGAAATGCACTCCTTCTTTGACGCTTCTTAGCATATGCACAACAAAGTAAAGAAGTTGATAGCCACTCAAAAAATTGAGATTCTTTTCTTGACTTCTTTATTTTACGTAAAAATAAATTAGAAATCTAACCAATCTAGCATGATTATTATTTGTCTATTATTATTTTTTCCGAAATGTAAAAATGAGAATTATAGCCCAAGACCGGTCTGTTTTGTTTTCGCTTGTTATCTCCCTGAATCCTCCGCACTCGTGTCATACGTGTCGGAACGCACACACACAAATATTTACAGCACAATACAGCAGGCGAGAGGGTTTATCTGTGAAAGCGAAGGGCGACAGAAAGAGGAAAGTGCTCAAGTTCCCACGCTGCTTTTGAATACTCCCTTCTCCTTAAAAGACGGCGAATGTAAAAAGTAAAATTTAAATTCAGAATTTATAAACGTTCTAATGAATTATTTTCGCCTGAAAAAAAAAACAGACACTGTTTGACAGGAAAGAGATTTTAAGTTTTTGTTGTTGCTGTTGACAACATATTTTGGTCAGCTTGCTGTCCTTATCGGGCCGAAAGGGAGATCAACCAAAGACGAGAAACTGTGTCGATTGTTCAAGATCTATTTCAAATTTTTTTTCATTGTGTATTTGCCTCATGGTCGGTTGAAACCTGTATGGAACAGATATTTTTACTTTAGCCAAACGAAAAACAAGTTGTCTTGAAGATGCCGGATTCGCTGCCAGTGACCACGAAAGAGTGCAGATCAAAATCATTCCTTGCTTGACCTAAGTAAACTTCCAGAGCTTTGCAAAACATTCATAATTTATTGTCATTACTGTTGTAAATCCGTATTTAGAATTCAGTAGCATTATTGATGTTGATCAAATGTTTACAAAACAGAACTCTTCTCATAGCTACTAGAATTTCTTCATGACAAGCATATTTCGTAGTTCGTAATCAGTTTCTATTTTCCTCCCTGTGCCCCTTTAACCGGAGTATATATACCCTTTTGTAATATACTGTACTGAGGAGTTAGTTGGCTAGTTAAAATATTTATTGTATAATGTTATTGGATTCCAGCAGGAATAAAACCGATCAGCAATCTTAAAGATAGAGTGATGGGCGTCTTTATCTGCATGATCACAAATTTTAAAATGTTGTCTGTTCATATAAAAGAATGTGTTCTACATTTTCTTTTTAAATCCGGTGGCATAGTCGTCAAGCCAGAAAATATCTACACTGGGATTTTATTTGGCGTACCGAACCGTTGAAACACATCCAACTTGCGGTTTTGACCCAGTGCAATTTCAATAGCAACATGAGAGCTCTAAGGGGGACCTCGCTGCAAGGCACCAGATTGCTGTGGGTACTTGGAGATATTAACATATTATAGAAACTCGTGTGACGCGAGTGTGATCTTTAGATGAAAAATGCAGTTAACAAAAACAGGATTTTATCACTTGCCGGGTTCTGTTTCGTGTCTAATACATTCAAAGCGATAAGGCTGAAGTTAAATAAGGAAACTATTCTTGAGTGCTCGCGTGAGGTTTTTCTGTCTTTTCTTTTCATTAACACTGATTCGTGAAGCAGCAGCATGAATAATTGCAAATTCTTTCAGTAAAATGTGCATTGCATATAATTGTTTTATTGCATATACAGTTGAACAGTTTAAAAACAATAAGCTTGCAAAACTAAAAGTGTTTTTAAACGGTGTATCTAGAGACAAAACGTTCCATGTAAGAAAATGTGAACCATTAGTCGTGATGCAAATTCTGGTTGAAATCCAGCACATTTTAAACGTGAAAAGAAGTCCCCGTTTCCCGTGGTACATAATTGAGGTCGCCCCAGAGCCTGAGTTCACCTGGAGTCCAGAGTGATACATGTGTAATTCAAAGCTATTTTATCTTTTGTGTTGATAGTCAAGATCGCTGTTATAACACTGACATCAAACTCTGTCTGTGCGGATGACGAAGGGTTGAGCAGACCGTAAACTTTTGACCCTCATTTTTCCTTCTCTCCTCCGCCCCGACTCGCGATGTGTCTGCCCCTCAGTGTGCTGCAGCGTCTCGCGTGAGGCAGGAGCAGAACGTGTCTCTCTTTTGGGGACAGATTATTATGATTATTATTATCAATGCGAAAAGGAGAGGTTCCTTCGCTAAGGGGCACTAACAGTAAAGGCAGCCTCATTCAAACGGAATATGTTCGTCATATGTGGTGTGATTTCTCTCCCTCTTCTTGTTGGGCCGGTTTCACCCAGAAAGACAGATACAAACCAATATGTCAACGTTGCCCTGCACAGCGGTCATCGGGAATGCTTATGAATGCAGGGAAAAAAAACCTCAAGCAAATGTATTTTAAAAATCGCCTATAATTGTGTCAATCCAATGCATAAAGACATAAATAAAGCATCATGATGAGGGGTTTAGGTCTGTGTTGGTGAACACCGTATGTAAAAGTTGTGTATTAAGACTCAGCGGTTAAATTCGTTTTGAATAATTGCCTGGCGCTGAATAAATGTGCACATTTGTGGGAGAGTCTGGAACAATGCCTGGGCGCACACGATGCTGTGCAGGATGGCGCATTGACGATGAACTTGGCCTAAAGCGAGCTCTGCTGGTGACTCCAGGGGTGTGCAGATTCATCTGTCTTGCCTTATTTGACCTCGCGGTGAACTGCTCGGAGAGCTATTTTTCATGCCGTGACACGGTCCACAGCTCAGTGTACCGATTTTCAGCACTACTAAAGCGTAGACAAGAATTCTCGTTGGATTTCATTATATCACTAAACAATTTCCTTGTCGTTTTAATGCAGCAATATTGGTTTGTCTTGTTTTTTAATGTAAAATAACCCTACTTCATGTCATGAAGAGCCTCCTTAAACAGCCCAGTTGAAGGATAATTGTGAAACGAATTCATTTGAATGAGAGTGTTTTCTCCGACTTAGCTTTCATGGTTTGCAAAGAAAAATAGTTCTGTAAAAAGTTAAAAACAGTAGATACTCGATGATTTGGAAATAACACGACCTTATCACGACAGAACAAACGAAACTCGTTGGTGCTGACACTTTATTTTAAATAGATTCAACTTGGCTGTCCAATTTGAGCTGTTTTAAGTATAACATAGAACAGATTTTAACATAAAACATCACTGAACCTATTTTACAAATAACTCGTTAGTTTCTTATGAAAATGTAACTCTGCTTTCAAATGAAAATATTCTCAGTTTGAAACAGGCGCATTGGCTCCGAATGTCTTGCTCTTACAGAAAATGAAATTCCTTAACAACTCTCCAAAAAAATTCAAAACAAAACAACAAACTTCTGAAATCAACACGACGTTTTGCTTGTATGCCCGTGTCGTGTGCGTTTTTATTTTTATGATACAAAAATATCCTTCTACTGGGGACCCCAGGCACAAATCTAAGAAGCTGTACCCATGTGTATCTGTCGATCAAGGGAATGCAGCTCAGGCTTTGCAAATCATAACGAGGGAAAGCACGTGTGAGTGTGACGGTGGTGGAGACACTTTCATGGTTTCGTTTGTGACAAGTTTCTGCATAATCCGTTTTTAGATCTGTTGTACCTGCTCAATAAACCAAGATTCAGACATATGACAGCACCAAGAACTATTAGAACTGAAAAAGTTCGCGCACCACAGCAGTGTTTTCTTTTATTTGGATGGTCATCCGTTTTATTTTGAAAATAATATTAGATTTTCCGAATCATTCGCTTCAGTTCCTGTTGAGCGACACTATCAGACCTATAGGGCTACAGGCCTCGAGCTCCCGTGCAGAACGTTTCGGTCATCCAAGAAACCAGAAGGCAAACAAAGACACAATCCAACAGGCTGCATGCGGTTGTATCAGTTGTATAACTTCAGAACTTCCGAATGTCTGAATGCTTTGCAAAAAAAAAGAAACACACGAAATCAGCAGGCCTACATAAATTTAAGCAAATTATTATTATTCCTTCAAAGGGGAAACGTTTTTTAGAATCTGACCTCCTGAATCCACAAAATCTAAATTTCCATGTATAGGAGAATAACCTATTCTGACATTTCATATTCAACTTTCCCCCAAAAGAAAAAAAAACGGGAAACGATATAATATAGTTAAACAGAATTGGTGTCCTCCTACAAACCGAAAGAAATTATTTCACATTCAGTAGAATGGTGTTTCATATATTTTTTTCAATTATCTTTTCACAAAATTAGAAACAAAAATTCTAGTCACGACCCGATTTTATTTCAAATTAGTATGGGATGTTTAATCTTTCCCTCCTTTGTCAAGTTTAATTTCTGTCGTTTTGGCTGTATTAGTGTCAGGACAATGCTGCAAAAACTTTAACGCCTCGCACTAGAGCAATCTGTGTATAACATTCCGTGTTTCTTGTAAAAAGCCAAAGGATAATATGCAGCCTTGAAATGCGTGTGCATGCATATGTAAATGTATTTAACAACACATTTCATAAAACTGTCCATTTTTTTGTATTCAAAGCATGGGAAGAATTTTTCACGTCAATGACAAATTTCAGGTGTCCTCCCAATTTAACAACCGAAAACAAATCAAGTTTCCCAGATAAAAGCTACATCCTAGCCACAGCCGGAACCGTCCTTCAAAGACACAAGACTTCTCCCTTTGTTTACACCCCAGTTTTTATTGCGTATCATAAAACTCGGTTAATTGCACTGGAATGTTGCGAGGAGACATTTTGTGGAAACAGCCGCTTGTTCACAGAAGGCGTGTCTTTTCTGCTTTCACTGCCCTGACCTCTCACTTTAAGGGTGAATGTATTATTGGTTCTTTAAAGGATTACTGTACTTCAATTTTAACGAACTTTTCCTTGCAACAAACATACCCATCTTCAAACAGTTTCAAAGAACTTACACGCCACAACATGAGCACGCTCCTTTATAAACTCCCAAGAGATCTAAGATTTTCTAACCAGCGATGGTCTACACAGCCACGAAAAAAGTTTGCAAAGTTAGTTAACAGTTAATTCCAAAAGGGGGATGTACAATGTAATAACACTAGAATATCAAGAAACACTCTGCGGAGAAGGTAATACACTTTAAGAAGATATGGAAGACAAATCAAGATACATAGCAAAGGAATCAAGTAAATTACTGCGGACAGACCACTTAGTTAACATTAGGCCTCCATCTCAACATCTGCCAAGTGTTATACTCCAACCACCCCAATTGTCAAATTAGAGTGAAGTAACCAGAAACAAAGACACAAAGCCCATTCACAAACCCAGCACGCTGGGGAGGAGTTAACAGAAACACACCAAAGGAGCAACAAACACGGGCTGGTTTTAAACAGCTTACCTTGAGACGGTAGCCATCGTTTCACGTGCTTTGGCTGTGCTTTCTGCATCGTTCGCTCTCTGAAAGAAGAGTTGGTGTTATGGTCAGGGAACACTAACAGCCTGCAAAAGAGTCAAACGGAGCCCTGCGTCAGTGTGATTATATGTTATGTGCAATATACTGTTGGATGTCAACTCCCCAAAACCATAAAACTTACTTTAATGGCACCACGTGACTTTTTATAGCCAGTGAGCCTATCTGTCTGTGCTATGGATGATTTTACGATCTAATTCATAGACAAAACCCCATTCATTTGGCACCCAAATGTCATATATAGCCGGAGCTGGGATAATAAAGTTTACGGCTTTAAACTTAAAGAAGGATTCAGAATGTTGCCATTTAGGATAGAGAACCACAGACCATCCTTCTGTGTAGTGGTAAGGAGCATTTAGTCTCAGGCGCGTAATTATGGGTGAGTACAGTTAAATCTGTTTTTCGACCTGTTGAATTTCTAGTGAGAAGAAACTTAAGTACGTTAGAGACGACAAACAGAAAAGTCGCGTTAGAGTCTGATAAGTCAACAATTTTAAACATAAATCTAGAAAAACTCTGCGGCAATGAATCAATTTTTATGTTTTATCTTTCATTTTGCTAATTGGGTTCACGCTATTCGTTTTGTTTCGTTTTCACTGCGTCAAGGATAACGGCTGTATGATAAAACTAAAGCTGGATTAATTTTAAACGTTTCCGCGCAAGTAGCTGCATCAAGTAGGACAGTCTAGTACACTCGTGAAGGCCGCATTTTCCCAAATTTGTTTTGAGCACAAAGTGCCGAAATGCAACACACAATACATGAAAAACTGTAGAAAGTTTATTATTTTTATTGTTACTTCCAGTCATTCTTAAAAACAAATACAAAAGCGATCACGATCTGTTCAGACAGCCAAGCCATGACTATGCTGAATACCTTTTCACAAAAACACACATCACTGTCGCTGCGCTTTCAAGAGCAACTTACTGAAGTTCGTGCAAAGAGTCATACAAAGGCACAGCAAGGACATAAAGTTGTGGAATCATTGTTCCCTCACGTATTCACAACGCACTACAGTTACAGATATACAAGGTAGGTAGTATTTCAGTATTTTAAATTAACGATAGCATTGGTTACAAAGAAAACGTCGATTTTAAGAAACCAGTATTTCCTTGACAGCTTGGAGCTATTTAGACATTCAGCATACAAATACATAACACATATTAGCAACACATATTATTATTTTCGTTATTTTTTTTAATTAGAGTGCAACACATAACAATTGTACTAAACGGATTTTACTGTTACTTTAAGTAACACAAGCTTATTTTGCTCCTTAGTACAGTAAATAAGTTAAAACGTTTACCCCATTTTTTTGTCAACACTAAGCCGATAAAAGACAAAGTTTTACAGAAAGCAGCTGTAATCATACAAGCAAGACCAGTTGAACGGATTAAGGATTAAAAGGCTGGAGCTGAAGGATGTGTTTGACCCAGCGCTCAGGAGTTCTGGAAAGTCTGTCGCTCTGACTGGAACAGTCCGTCGGTTTATTGCCAGTACTTCTTCAAGTGCTTAGAAATTAAGGACGGTACGCGGCTCCGGCTGCTGCCATGCTCATGCTTTTCAGTTTATTATCTTTTTTCCATTTCATTCTCCTGTTCTGGAACCAGATCTTAATCTGTCTCTCCGAGAGGCACAGAGCATGAGCTATCTCAATCCTCCTCCTCCGGGTCAGATACCTATTGAAGTGGAATTCTTTCTCTAGCTCCAGCGTCTGGTAGCGTGTGTAGGCTGTTCGAGCTCTCTTCCCTTCGGGTCCTGCGAGGTTGTCTGTGACACAGAACCACATCACTTACATCACTAGAATAATAATAATAACAACAAGAACAACAATAATAATAATAATAATAATAATAATAATAATTGGAAGTGGGAAAAATCACTTACACTGTTTACTCTTAATCAGACATATCCTAAATCCCTCGAATTCACTAAGCACAACAACAATGGCGTTCAATTACAATAAGAATATAGTCACTGGTTGCCTGGTACTACCTAGGCTCCACTGGTCATCATTGGTCAGAAAAGTAGTGAAGAAAAATCACTGATGTATATTATTTTAGCCAGCATCTGAATTTTCTATTTTTGAAATGAACGTTCATTGCCAATATGCGACAGAGAGGCGTCTGTCAAATATATTAAAAACTTCTGAATCCCAACCATCATTTGCAAGAACAAACACATGAAGACCTCTCTTCAAGGTTAAAATTCGAGCAGATTGTGAGCCGTGCTTTGGGGGATGCCGTTGTGAATCCGCCCCGATAGTCAGCATTCTGCAAACATTTTGTTTGCTTTTTCCATAATGGACACAGAATGTGCATGAAACACCACACCATCCTCAACTTCATGCTGTGGTCCGTCTCGGGCAACCACGCACACTCGGTTAAAACATGCGGTATCATTTAATCCCACCATGCTGCATTTCAGTGTCCAAGGAAAAACAAGTCGGAATAACAGTAACAACACACTGAAATGAATAAAAGAAAAGAGAAGCAGTTTTACCGTGGCTTATGTGCAGCTTTCTCATCCAGGGATATATCTGGGGCTGTGATGTTTCGCTCGCGTTTTGGCCGTTCTGTGAATTTGTCTGGACGCTGCCCGCCGAGTTGTCATCCTGGGGAGCAGGCGGCTTGCCTGCACCGTCCCTGGTTAAGAGAGCGCTGCTGCTGCTCGAACTAGAGGAGGAGGTATTAGGGCTGGCTATGGAGTTTTTAACAGCGCGGTGAGTTTCGCCGAGAGGCGAGCTGGCAACGGAGGAGCAGGGTAGAGGGTCAGGAGGTGGCGAGTGAGTCGCGGAGGCAGGCTGATTGTACCTGGGCTCTGCGGATGCGGCTGTTGCACTAGATGTGTAGCTGGGAGCCCTTTCACTAGAACCAAAGTGACCGGAGGTCGAGCGCCCGACACTAAGATCCATCCCATTGTAACCGTAGCCGTACCTGCTGGAATGCATGGTCGCAGAATCTCTGTATTGCTCGTTCACAGAGCTGTGATCTCCATAATTATGTAACTGGTAGTCCGGGCTATTAGGATAGCGACCGCAGAATGAGTTTACAAAATAAGAGCTCATTTGTTGATATTGTTCTATTTTTTTAGAAAAAAAAAGATATGTGTGTGCTTGATTTGTGGTCTTGGTCGTTTTGTGCGTCTATAGCACCCCTGCACAATTTATGATGAATTATGGAAATGACTGGGACATGTACTTGATTCCCTCCTACGTAGGCACCCAAATATGGGGTACGACTTTGAGTCACGTGCTTTTGTTGTCCAGTCGTAAATCCTGCCTGATGACCTCCAGAGGTAAACTCGTGCACAAACAGGAGAGCTGGGTGGATGCCGGCGCCTGGGAGCGCGCACGGGGAAGGGCGCCGCGCTCCGGCTCCTGCTTCAGTTGTCGTCTTGCGCCACCCTCTGGAGACTCGGCCGAACTGCCCGTTTCGATCAGGGGAGTGCGGGCAGGGGTCGAATAAAGGTTAACAGGCATTGCTGCAGTATTACTCGCGTTTTATTCATGATATGATTAATGCAACCTGAACGCTACGACTTTTTATTGCGCTTTTTCGCCGCAAAAACAAATATAATATTCGCTCCTTTGACAATTTGATATTTCCCGGCGATTACTTCTTCACACTGTTTGGATTGAACCGCAGCCGCGGATGGAATTGTAATTAAATTAACTGTAGTAAGCAATGTAATTCCGCTGGAGAGTTATTTGATCCTTAAGGCTTCGGTTATTTTGTTCTGTTCCTTTTGAGGATATCACATCTTTCTTTAATTACTGTAAATGCGTAACAACATAAAGCCTGCGATTTTTTTAATCCACAACACGGATATTCCTTGTGCGCGCTTTTGTTTTATCTCATAGTTCCTTTCTTACCGCGTTTAGGTTTATAACAGGAATGAATGTTATACTCGCTGGGTGAATGTAGGCAGTGTTTTGCCTAAAGCTAAATCGCTATCTGAAGGCGAGGAATATTCCGGAATATAAGTTAAGTGCTATGTGATAAACATTACGTATATTCTTTATAATGCATTAAGATGAAGAAAAAATAATGTTAAGTATATTTTTTATTAAAACGTCCCCTGGTTGGATTTGAAATAATTGAATAGTGTAGGGTCCGGTATATTTAATTTGGTCAAAAACGGGAACAGTTATAATTTTGCGCCCATTCATGCTGAAACATAATTACGGTGTATTTTTAAAATATATGATTTATATTAAATCACAGTACCGACACTCGAATCCGTTCATAATAATAACATTTCGCACAGTGTACGCGTTGTATCTGCGGTTATGTAAATTCGCCACATTCCTTGCCTTCAGACGGCGAAACACCTTCACACTTGGTTTCTGGAAAAACAAATTTCATAGCTATTTTTTTAAATAAATCACTAGAGCAATAAAGAAGACATTTTCGGAACAACGTCCGTATTCTTAACGGAAAAGTATCGGAATTATTATTTTTCTAAAACTACATCAAATAAAAAAAATGAATCTAACAACAATTATTGGACATGTTCCTAATCTATAGATCTGAATTTCTTATTTCAGTAACATTTAAATATTGCTTACGGTTACTTTTAAATTAAGATATGTGACGCTCTAATTGGATTACATAAAATATTTTTCATTTTTTGTATCACAGCAATAAATAAATATATACGTAAATTAACTAGTAGAATATTGTTCTGAATTTCCACATCGCAGGAAAGGCCTACAAGCACAAGCGGGCTACACAGAGCACTCCCCTGTTTTCTCTTTGACTTCCTCGCTGTTCTCCTCTGCTGAGCTCAGAATTTTGTTCTCTTTTTTCCACTTCATGCGTCGATTTTGAAACCATATTTTAATCTGTCGTTCTGTTAGACAGAGAGCGTTAGCGATTTCAATACGACGGCGTCTAGTTAGATATCTGTTAAAATGAAATTCCTTTTCCAGCTCTAGAGTTTGGTATCTGGAGTAGGTCTGGCGCCCACGTCTCCCGTGCGATCCATATATTGAAGCTGGAGAGAAGGAAAAAATTGACCAGACTATTTTTTACATCCAATGCAGTCCACATCTCATTTTAGATTAAATATACATTTAGTGGCAATCCTGGAAAGGACAGTTATCACCGTAGTACATGAGCATGTCAGAAACTGCCACTCAAACTACATTCAGCTGTACGTTTGCAAACGGTGTAGTTAATCTTGGACACAACACTTTCTATTTTTAGAAATCTAAACTCTTTTAAGTTTTGTGAAGAAGCATAGCCCTGAGATTCACGCTACAAAGTTGACAGAGCAAAATTTTATCAAAAGAGTTTCACGTTTCGTCTACAGAAACTCAGAGGTGCAACAGTAGAAATTATTTCAGCTTCTCGCATAACTTTGCAAAGTTGCAGGAATGATGGCGAGTTGAGCTCTGTACTCACCATTGCAAGAGTTCATCCTTTGCATCCACGGGTGAGCTGATGCAGGGTACTTCCGGTCGGGGGGCTCATTGCCGAAGATTTTGCTTTGTGTACAGTCCGGTTTACAGTGCTGGTCACCACAGAACTGCAGGCAACTGTCGCCTGCCCCCTGCTTGTCGCTGCCCGCGGGGTAAACGCTCACTGGATCCTTGTCTGAGTGATAACAGGACGGCCCATACTCATAAGGCGCTCTGGTGTTAAACACAGTGTTGTGTTGCTGATAGAAACAAGGGGGTGGAAAAGTCTTGTCTGGAATCGCAGAGGGTCCATGAGGAGCTGGGAAGTGCCTGAGTGCATCATAGCCAGATGTGTACAGCGGGATTTGTCCGAGGAAAGAATCCTGCCCAGCGGGAAGGGAGGCAGGGAAAGCTGGGTTCACAAAAAACGAACTCATTTGCGCCACAAACCGAACTATTGTGATTTGTTGTGTGTTTGTACATCTGGCTATAACTATTAGTGGTCGCCCAAGGTTTGTTTCTAGGTGGCTAAGCGCCAAAAGCGACAGCAGCGAATATAACCAGCTGATTGTCCGCTGGCCAATAGAAACCGCTCCACAGAGCCATCACTCCCCAGGGTACTCGCCGTACAACCAGTAAACTTACAAACAGCCTCATCAGTCCAGAACCGGGAGCCGGCCAATTAGAGTTCAATAAGACATTCCACCGGACTGTTTTTGTAACCGAGAAAGAACAGAGTGCAATGATGTCGAAAACGAAAACAGCCTCACCTACACTTTGTGTGTACCTTACTGCTTTCTTCTGTAAATAAAAATACTGTTTTTCAAAGCTCGTATTTTGAACCAAACGACACATATGTACACGTGAGTGTTCGGAAGATGCACACAAGTTTAAATGAACGTGTCCAAAAAAAAAAACCATCGGAGTATTTTAGATGTGCGAAATTTAGAGGTATGTATTTTCATATATGAAATACGAATTTATACACGAACGATTGTGAAATCTGCTGTTGATAAGCTTAGATGAGAAGAATTTTCTATACAATTACCAATTATTTTTGCAGTAGAATTCTAAATCTTACATAGAACATTTGTCAGCTCTGATTGTAAGGCTTGAGCATGTTATTGGTATTAGCATCATTGACGGACTATAATAATTATGTAGATAATGATTATTGTTGCCGTTATACACGTAAATACATTGCTTGCTAGTCATCATTGAAAATGCTTAATGTACCCTGTGTTATGTATTTAAGAGATGACTCTGGGTGACAGCTGGATAGTCGCAGGCCTCTAATTTCCTCACAGGCGTAAAGAAGCTTAAATAAGCACGTACTGTTAGAAGGCTCGGAGCGCTCTGGATTGCTGTAACTCTAACACAGGATCTTGTGATATTTGGCGGTTGATGGTTTACTGCATAATTGCATTACGTATTGTGTCCACAGCGATCATTACCTCATGTATACATACGCTGCAAATATCTAAAAATACTCAATTTTGTGCTGAATTGCCAAGCGGTGCTAAAATAACGTTTTCTAACCTGAGGCGTTATATTATCTGTTAATTTGAACAAAACCAAAGTGCTGTCCGGTTTCCAAAACAAATACAGTGTTTTGACTGAATATAATCACATTCAAGTGTGTCGGTTTCTTCTCCACCTGCCGTCTTTATCACTTGAATTATTTTTTTTCAACAGATTTGTTTAATTATTCACCGAACTCCGAAGATAATCAACACCAAGGAACCCGAAGCCGAAACTCCAGATGATCAAGACGCAAAAGCAGGCCATGTCTCGAAGCGGTATATTTTGACTGCTCTTTGGAGTTTATTGACAGTTAAATATGATAATTTTTTGTCTAGGTCACAAATTATTAACAATTATTGTATCCAAAAATTACGGAAAGCCATTGATTTGAATTGATTTAGAATTGATTAGATATCATTCGATCAAAGTGAAAACACGTACACAGTGATACCAGTGAGTACGAATGTTATAACCGTGGCACCACGGGTGCGAAGGTAATTAAATAAAGATTAAAAACTAATTAAAGCAATAAGGTCATACAAAATAAGGAAAATCTTAAGAAGAACAGCAATACGAGAGTATGCATTACTTGTATTATGCTTTTAGTAACAAATAAACTTGATAGACCTTTTTATCCTCAACATGGCTGTCTACTTTTGTATCGTATTGAGGAAAATCTTTTTTTATCTGACCAGTAGTTTTGTTAAAATTCGATAAGGTCTGCAATCAAGATTTTATATGCTTTTCGAACTGTGTTAATATGTATAATTATTTTTCTACATGTATTTTTGCAACGCTAAATGTAAAAGTAATAGTATTCCATGTTCGTACAATGGACATTGGCAAAATATTATCTCAGATATTAAATAGAAAATATAAATGCTATCACTTGACAATAATAAATATTTTAACACACTTATTCAACGCGCACCGATGTCTTTCTTAAGCTCTTTCAAAACACTTATTTAACAGAGCCCAGGTTCCGTCGTGATACAGTGTTCATTCTTACCACAAGATGGCGACCTCGAGCAACAAGCTGTTTCTACCTTTCTCAGTGGCTGCGTACAATAAGGCACTCAGATCATGAAGGAATATCAAACGAAAGCAAATAAATATTTATCTAATTACTATATTATTAAAAACGTTATCATTAGCTTGACTGCACATTGAAAGGTAAAGCAAGCCTTGGGAGACCTCAAAACATTACAACGTCAGAGTAAAGAAAAAGATACAGATTTTGATACTAAATGGTAACTCATCTGTCTAACCAGGTACCGAAAATGCAAAATGACATTTGCAAAACAAATTTACCGGTGAATATTATGGGTCTTAAGTGTAACCCATTAACGAATATGTTTTCTTCAATTTCTAAAACCTGTTAATGACATTGAGTAAAAAAATAAAATTATATGTTTTGATGTCACATATTGTTGCTGCGTGTTAAATAAGAAATACATTAATCTAAGAACAACTGAAGTTGATTCAAATCTGTTACATGCCAGAAAAAACGATAAAATATACGTACAGTGCATGTACTTTGCCAATGAATATTTCATTCCAACAGGATTGATGGTCTCAGTTTCAGTTTTTTTTTTCTGGCCAGAAATACTTTAGAAGCCGCAAACACTCACCAGCAACAACTATTACAAGTAAAATTGACAACACACGTTGGGTGACTTTCAAACATAATTTAGATATATCCTATAAGAAATTATGCTTCTGCCGACTGTGCTGTTCATTACGTAATTAAGTAGACCATTCTCTTACCTCTCATCAAGATGGCTTGAACGAATTAATAACTCTTGTTGGTGTTTTACAGTAGCCAGTTTGACAGGTAGACACGACCCTTCCTATCTCACCGTGCCAAAAGGATCAGGAAATCAGCCCGGCTGTAGCTTGGAATATGTTGTTGCTTTCAATCCGTTATGCCACTCCTTCCAGTGCAGGAATCTAAAATTCCCAACCAAGGAATCGTCTCTGAGGCTCCGTACAAGCCGACTCTCGGTCCACATTGTTCAAGTGATAAAACAAAGAACAAAAGACAAGCGAGCTCAGAAGCGATCCGAAGCAGAACGGAGCTAAGCAGAAGAATGCAGCTCTATTCTCGAAAGGGAAATTATAAAAAAGTTCATGTTCACGGCTACAATCCACATGACCGTCAGCGGCCAATGGAAATACTGAGCAACTCGTAAAGTTGTATTGCAAAGTTGTAAATTTTCATAAACAACAACGGATTTATGGCTTTTTCCTTCTCCGTGAGGGGGCAGGTCACAGATAGGCGCCATCTTACCAAAAGGACAACGACAGACTTTAAAATAAAGAGAACATTTATAGTTTTATTTGATTATCAATTATATCCGTAAAATGAAATTGTGAATAATGAATTATCGCTAAGGTTGAGGCTCAGGGGGGATTAACTTGCATTAATACGATTTTACCTTCGTTTTTGTATTTTTTTTCACCTTTTTTCTTCATTATGAGGTCATGTTAACTACATGGGAAATGGGTACAAACTTAAATATAATATTTGTTGTTTATCATTGAGTATTATTCCTTTATTATTGATGTTGTTGTCGTCCGTATTGGTATTCGATTATTTTAATTAAAAGCCGTAAATGCTGCATCTATATAATCGAAATTTGAAAAACAAAACTGAAACAGTACTTTAAAATCCAGACTCCAAGAGCCCTGTCGCAGTATGTAGTTGTCCTTTGCGTTCAGATGAAGTGTATAAAAACGTAAACAGTATTCAGCTGGTGGTATTTTGTAACATTTAGAGGTCGAAAAGGTCACGATTGATCTTTTATCGTTTTTTTTCTTTATAGTGCAATTAATGATGGGATTCAGTTAAAAACAAGGTTGTTAGCGAGGTAACGTGTGTATGTATAGTCGCTGTACAATACTCAGTTGCCCGAGTTAAAACAGCCGTGATCGCATGTCTTCATAACTTTATGCATTAATTTGACAACGGTTTAGCGTTCATGTGAATTCATGTTTTATTTATCAAAATTTCAATGCCTACAAACACTCACGTGCTGTGTTCCCCCCGTCAAACAAATATTGATAAAAACAGGCATAAGCGTCCCAGAACAGATTCCTAAATACAATGTATCTACTATATCTGCAATACACATGCTACATACAATACATTTCACAACATCACCCAGAGCCGAATGACACGAAACTTTCCTTTCTACAACGATAAATAAAGTTATAGTCCTGTGCGTTTCCTTAAACAATACTATTATTATTATTGAGAAAAGTGGTTATACATATAGGCCTACTCAGAAAACAAAACGTGGAGTTACAAGTAATTTATTCAGATTGTACACACTTCATCAGAAACACTATTATTACATATTATTACGTTTAGCGTGAAGAAGTAAGGTTACAACAGTTGCCTGTGCATTGTAGCGCTGCCGTGTAGTTTAAAAGCTTTTATTTACAATAGACATTTCACATGCATACCGTATTACACAATTAAAAAAAGTAGCTACTGTTTTTGCTAAGGTAGTTCCGGAATGTTGATCGAATACTATAATACAGAAGCTCAGATAAGTTTATATTTCTAAACACATTGACAAACTTCATCAATAGGTAGGTTTTGCTTTTAATGCACGTGCCCGTAAACTATAACCTGAAAGTGTAATAGGTAGTTTAGTTAGTGCTTATAAAGGTTAGACCTACATTAATGTTTCATTAATCTCCCTTTCTCTGTTGTTACTAAAACAATCACAGAGAATGAAGCTTTTAAATTGGATTCATTTAATTAAAAGTCCACTATTCCGCAGTTCCCCCGTGGAACGCATTGATGTTTGATGTAAATCACTTAAGCACAAAATGTTGTTGTGCTGTATTTTTAAATATCTCTCTTGTTACTAATGTCACAATACAACGCAATAGATTTTTTTAATGTTTTGCTAAATATCAGTTCAATAAGCCAGTCTTATTTTCCACGGATGTCTTTCATTTCCTATGGGCTTTTCTCTTCCTCGTCGTCGTCGTCTTCCTTTTCCTCAGCTGTGGTTTCGGTGGCGGCGGTGGAAATCGAGGTGTCCTCCTTGTGCTCTTTCTTCCACTTCATTCGCCGATTCTGGAACCAGATCTTGATCTGCCTCTCGGTGAGACACAGGGTGTGAGCGATCTCTATGCGTCGCCTGCGCGTCAGATAGCGGTTAAAGTGAAACTCTTTCTCCAGCTCCAGAGTCTGGTACCGGGTATATGTTTGTCTTCCTCGCTTTCTGTCCGCACCTGCAACACAAACACAACGCTCAATTTCTTTATATGTATTTCTATCGCAGACAAAAACGCGTAAAACCTCACAAGCTATTATGTAATGTTAATCTAAAATTCAATATCTACAGGAAACAATTCGGAAATCTGAAGAAGTGGAGATGCACGTATTCCTGTATATATAGAGCTATCGCACTAACGTATTATGTGTTTTTATATCGCATTCCAAAATCCACGCAAAAGACACATTACACGGACACGGAATCTTTACCTGAAACCTTTGACACTCAAAGATTTTTAATGTGTTGACATTTTACCACTGATATTGACAGTAGTACAAGGCCCCCCAAAGGCAACCCTATACATGTATCTATACATATAAATAAATGCCTAGATGCATAAAAGCATTTATACGGACTCTAAAAAGATTAATAATATATCTGCAATATATATTTCAGAATCAGAAAGGCAGAAAGAGAGGAACGGAGGTTACAGAATAATCACAGACGTATTATATCCAGCAATAAACACAGCATAAAATAAAAAATAAATAAAATATATTATAAAACGAAGAAGAAGAACTAATTAAAATAAAAAGAGACCAAGAAAATAAGACTCAAGAAAATGTGTAGCCAACCAGCGTTTCAAACATCAAACAGGCTACAAGGTGCTTTGCGCTCTCCTGACTAGTTCTTCTGTCGAAGGGATTTTAGCCCTTATCTGCAGGCAAGATGCCCTGCAATTTCCTTACAGTGGGATCCGTGGACGTGGTGGCCTTATACTGGGTTAATAATAATAAACCTTTTCATTTTCTCTTTTCTCCAAAATCGGGGAGAATAAACAACTGCAAACTACTGAAAATTATACGAAAAGGCAAAACAAGACATTTACCTTTAGACAGAGCTTTACAGGAACGGAAGTGAAACGGATTAACGAGGTCGGAACTCATTACTTGCGTAATAAAAGTTTTATGATTTCTCATTTACATACAATGCCACGGGCTCTCCGGGCAGAGGCAAGCCGTCAGTAATTAAAACCATAAAGCCTTCTCTGACAGCGACTGTAAACGCTCTTTTACAGTTGCACTCGGGGGTTTCCGCTTCACTTTAGCCCTACCTGAAGTTCTCATCCAGGGGTACATCCGGAAACTGCTCTCAGAGTGCGAGCTGAGGTCAGCTGGACCCGTCTTATCACTGCCGCCTTTGGCCAGGTCATTGCAGAGGACGGGCAGACTCTGATCAAATGAGTTGCAATGCAGGTTGTAACCTTCCGAGCCTAGGTTATACCCGGAGGTGAGTACGGACGGGTTCTGGTACATGGCATTATTCACCGTGTAGAGCCCGGGCAAAGCCGAGGAGAAAGCTGATGTTCCCGGTCCATATGCAGATCTCTGAACGCTGGGTGCGAAAGAGCAGGAAGATTGGTCAACATTTTGAAAAAGGGAAGTCCCCGCCGCATATTTGCTGAAAATACTATTCACATAATAGGAAGAACTCATAATTTTGGACGGTGATTTGTTGGCCAAGACGCTTCAGTGTCGTTTTTACGAGGTAGCGTGATAAATGACAGCATTACACCCCAGATTTACACCAAACCCCATCTTCCTCGGATCCGAGCGAGTTTATTCACGTGACCCACCCTTGTGACCGGAGCAGCCAATGGCTGCTGAATCTAGAGCGAAAGACACCGCAGAAACTGACTATTTGAACATTTGGGTGGACAACAGCAAAAAAAAAAGATTAAAAATAATAAATTATGTTAAATTGAACATGTGCCATTAATCCTTCGATAATTTAGCCTTACTCTGTGGGGCTACCTATTTACAGAGCATAGAGCTGAAATCTGGGAAGGTAAAACAGGCCAAAGGTAAATTACATTTAATCACGCAAAACATGTCTAAAAAATATGAAAATAAGTAATTCCTATGCCATCTGCCATTTCAAAATATTTTAGGTGGGCTGCATTAGAATGACGTAAGGTGTTCAATGTTTGTATAGTTATTCCACTCTTCGTGGTGAAGTTACTCCGGCTGTCGTGCGCCTTTGTCAGAACAGCATTGCGCTGCGCTCCTGAACGGGAGGGGAGACCGATAACTCAGGACGGCCCCGAGATTCCGGACTACTTCATGCGATCCTTTTACGCATTTTCAGAAAATCTTCCATCTTAAAAGTCAATGCACAGTATCGCACGTCGCTTTTATGATTTCCACAAACTGCTGTGAGAGCATTGTTACGGGGTTGTGTTTTCTGCATTTTGAATTTTAAGATGGCCTGCTCTGTCATCGGGTTTCGTTTCTTCTCCGGTAAAACCGGCAGAAACGTAACGTGCTGCAGCACGAAATATAATGGGTGCGTATTGGGAATATTTGGTTTTAACTAACGTTTTCAAGATATATTAATATGTTTAATGTAAATTTAAAATGATAAGAAACCAGGAAGATATATAATTCCTTTTTTTTAAAAAAAAAAACTTACCTTTGTTTTCATGATTGGTACTCTACCAAGGCGAGAATTCGTTTATTCTTCCACCAGCCTTTAAAGCAGCGTCAATTCCAGGACAGACTCAACCATTCAGCGCCTGAAGCTTGTCCAGCGGTCTGGGCTCGCTCGAGTATGGAGTCCAAGCCTGCTCCCCACCAACTATATGGCGCACCATAAACACCAGTGACACCAAATACATTCCTGTGGTGAACCCAGACAAAGACGTATTTCTAAAGAATGCCTCATCTGTTGCTCACAAATGCTTTCTCTTATTCGCCGTCAACACGATACTTATGAACAACAAACCTTGTTATCTCATTCATTCATTTATTCAGATTCAGGAGTCCCTTTCTGTAGTACGTGAAGAACGCGTTCAACCACTTCGAGACTGCAGGGCGATGCATTTAATTCACCGTTTGTTTCCTTTAATATGTAAGGGGAAAGTGCGATGGACATTTCTGAATTGGTAGATATCCTATAGTCAATGTTTAAATTATATTTAATATATATTTCCATTTAATCAACTAAAGATCGATCGATAATCGACCGCTCTTCATAATAATTATAATAATGTAATGCTCCTCACCCATTCACAGATCACAGCTGTTTTGTTTTATGCCAAAACAATACCAGTAATAACATATTGTTTTTGTTTTTTGAAAAAAAAAAAAAGAAACTCAGTCTGAAGTGAACTAATGTTGTAAACCTTTGCGTTCAAATATACATCCGAATTTACTGTAAAATCAAATCGATGACAGCCCAGGTTGTTTTGCGTTAATGTGATTCCATTTGTGTGGCATTTACCTCTTCCAAGACACAGCACAAACATCAGCGCAGCTCTGTTCTCACAACCGAGTGTTCTTTATGAGTTTTTGTGTATTGATCTGAAAAGAATAATTTAAATCAACGTTTTGCTGTGTTTGCTGTGAGTGTATACGCTCTCTTCGTGTGTTTGTACTGAGTCTGAGTGCAGTTTTGTGTAATATTCCCATTTCATTACAGATACGGGATGAGTTTAGGACGTGAGCACTACCTTAAATTATTTCAATCTAAAAACAGCATTAACAAAATTATTCAAATTACAAAATTACTTCTAATTTACACGTCTCAGTACCTTCTCGTTACTTAATTAATCGGATATTTAAAATTCCCTCGTTTTCATTTTGAAGTTGTTCAAAATAATTATTTTATTCTCAAAACATCTGAAAGGATCTCAACGTTTTTCTGTTTTGTAACACAATTTCTGTCTCTGCAAAATATCAGACGAAGGGTGTTTTATTGTAATCGGCCTTGACGATACTTCAGTCTGTGTGAATTACCCGCGTGCACTTCTGCAGCTTTCGCTGTTTCCTTTAATACTACAAACATTATATTGCAATATTTGAGTCTGAAATTGATTATTGTCGATTGATCAATTATTGTAGATTAAATAAGAAGTCAGCGGCTTCTTACATCTTGTTTTATGGGCTTTGGAACAAACAATGCAGAAGTGAAAACTACTAATCCATTCTCTGTTTTAACAAAAAGGATAAGAGCTTAAAAGTCACGAAAATGTAGTATCCCTTTACCAAACAAGAATTCAATTAATATATAGATTAAGTATTAAAATTAATTTGTGACTAATATGGTTACATGACATTATGTTTCACCAATGGAAGACAGAAATAAAGATAAATGAGGATTAATTGAAGGCATTCTTGCACGTCTGTAATGTCCCCAAAAAATAAATGTAAAATGAAAAATACGTGTAATCGTCTGACAATGCCCTTCAATGTTTATTCAGAGAATTTTCAGAGAATCAGTTTAAGTAAAATTTCTCCCGAAAGCGTAGCGGGAGGTTATTTCAGTATTAGCTTCTGCTGCCAATTTCAAAGCTGAATGTTTTTGTGGTAGGGCCTAGCAGTAGTTTGATGGAATGATACTGCCATCTACCGTTCTTTTGTCGTAATAGCAGGAGATTACCAGCGCATATTTTACAGGTTTTAAAAACAGTTCATATCAGATCCCTTTTCCGAATTGTTCAATAATAGGGATTCATATGTAAATATATGAAATACTAACCAATATTTCACGGTCGTTAAAATGTTAACATTGAGTATAAGAAACCGTGTAAAATTGGTGGTAGTGAAGAGTATTTTCATGACTTGTTTAATTGATAATTGTTTAAGAAAGTAAGTGATCACGAGGCTGGATTAATGTTTGCGGAAAGGAGGAAATGCCACAATGAATAAACGTGCAAAATGTGCGCTTTTTCTAGGTGCAGATATAACAAAGACTGCGAAGTATCTCTGGGGCCCAGTCGAAAAGAGATCAATAAAGAAAGTTATTTCCGCCAGCCTTTTGTGCAGACCTGTAGAAAACAACAAATGGATGGTCTATTCTGGAAACAGGCTAATTGTAGCTGGACAGTTGTAAACTAATTAAAAGTCAAATTCCAGACAGTATACCAGACCCTTGGTTTTATTGCGCAAGTCTCGGTACGAGCCTTTGATGTCTGCTCCATCTGCAACAGAGGGCGTCACAACATCTTAAAAAAAATACTGCGAGGCCGGGGTAATGGGGCCTCGGCGCTTCACTACGAAACAAAAATGCAACACAAAAAAAAACCCCAACAACTTTTATCTTAACATGATATCCACATTGTTTTACAGATTTTTTTGAAGACTTTTCAACATACTGTGTTCTGTGTCCTTCAGCGTTGAGGCGTTTTACACCCCATAACCGGTAACAACGGTCATTTTCTTTTATTGCCGTGTGTAGCTAACAATACCCTCTCCCAGGGCTCGCGGTCAGCCGCCCTGGCCTGTTTGTGTGGATTGCAGCACCAAGACTCATTCAGCCCGGCTTCTAAGAGCCGCGATCCTTATCGAAGTGATCACTGGCCTTTACTGCACACAGCCGTTTCACACGCATAAGAGAGACTTCAAAAGATAAAACCCAGAATGCATATCTGGCAATGTTGGAACACATTACAAAAATTACGAACAGATAACTACCAATTTTACTGAATATGTTCGATTCCAAACATTCCTTCTATTGTACCACAAGAAATCTGTTTAAATTGGCAATATTTGTGATATGCGCTTGAAGCGGTTAAACGCCACTGGCCTCACGGACCATCTTTGGTGTAATAAAGTAATAAGAATAATTACGAATGAAGTGTTTGTATTTGCATCTTGTAGTTATAAAACTATTGAACAAAAATTCGAACAGCCAGTAAGAAAGTCGGATTGCCAGTTAAAACATATTTATAGTTTTGAAAATATTTCCTCCAGTTTTTATTTTCTCAAATTAAAAGTGGGAAAGAAAGCAATTGCTTCAAAACTGTGTGTTGAAAATGCACAGCAGAGATACCCGAATTAAGAAATGAGACTTGCACATACGCGAAAGCATTTTGAGATGCATTTTTATTATTAAAATACGAACTACATTTGAAAACAGAGACGTTTGGTCATCGGGTCATGAGGTAATAATTCCACAATGTTGCCTATACAGTGATTTCTTACAAATAACTGCCCCTTAATTGTGTATATTCCAGTTTTTATTCTAATACTTGTTAAATCTTTTAAAGCGCTATGCGATAACATTAAGTTAAATCTTGAAGACTATTTTTCACGAATATAGGTAGTTTCGTGACATATAGGTAGTAAAAACATTTCATATTGTTATATAATATCTACGACATTCTCCTTTTTATTTTGACACAGAGCATATCACTATTTGTAATGTAATTAAATATATTTTGAATTAGAGTCCACTTAAACACATGCGCCCAATAAAAAAACTAAAACATTATTAACATTTCACTAATTATAACAACTCTACTGGTGTTTTGTTCGCTAACGTACATCTATGAGTTCTAATATTCAAAATAACAACAGCTTAAACGACGCTCCGATTTGCAACCTGAGATAAATCGAGAATCTATAATCAAAACAGCAAAAACGACAATTTCCAGTTACAAACACTTACAACACAGAAGTCACGATTTCAAGTATGGCAGCAAACGTGTCTGCAGCAGAGAAAATAATTTAGTAAGAGTACAAACCGCGGAACTGTGCAGCGCAAGGTAGTTCAATATAAAAAAAGAGTATATCGAGATAATAATAATAAAAGATGCATGATTTGGGGCATGCATCTTTAAAATAAAAACAGCAAAATGTTTTAATGATATACTCTTTTTGCAGCGTTCTTTAATATCAATCGTCTTTGGGTCGTTCTTTATTGATTTTCTTCATCTTCATTCTCCTGTTTTGAAACCAGATCTTTACTTGTCTTTCAGTTAGGTTCAGGAGTCTTGCCACTTCGTATCTGCGGTCTCTGGTGAGGTACATGTTAAAGAGAAACTCCTTCTCCAGCTCTAATGTCTGGTGCTTGGTGTACGGGCAGCGCTTTTTTCTTGTCGACCTTGCATGTAGCCAGTTTGATGCGGGATTATCTGAAAAAAGAAGGTTAGAAATGTAAAACAAAACAGATAATATACGCAGGTGGTCACTAATTAAATTGATTAATCAAACCGAGTCCACTATCACATGAAATATATTGTCTAGTCTTTCAATGTCTCTCTGTCTCCATTCATAGGTCATTGCCCACTACACACACCCCTCTCCGCCCCCCCCCCCCAAAAAAAAAGTTGGCAAAAGGCAGTTTTTCTTCCTAGATTAGCTATTGAACAAATCGTCAAATCAATTAACTATTTATTAATTTAATTGAACCCTACGACGTAAAAGAAGCAAACGGGGGAAAAAATGGTCAGTTTATGGTTTACCAGAGTTTATGGTCAACTCTACAAATAAATAAAACACCACGTTCATTAATCTAGAACAAGTGGGGTGATATTATACTGTATCTACCGTTAGTTTTACATTTATTCAAATATGACATAATGCTAGACAGATTATTTGTCTATTATTGATTCAAATGTGCCCATCCACATACCCCAGCGGTTCCATGCAAATAAACCCTTCATACCTCGGGAGAACTCGTGTTGTTCTGCCTTCACCGTGGCATATATGTATTCAAACAGACAGCACTCACTTGTATCAGCTGCAGCTTTCTCCTCGGCCGACGCGCCCTCGCCGTTGGTGTCAGAAAAGGCCGTTTCGGTGGGATGTTCCTCTTTCTCCGCAGGAGGAGACCCGCTTGAGAACTCGGACAGGACCGCAGCGTGATTATCAAACGCTGTGCAGTCACCTCTCCGGCTCAGCGGCTCGTGTTTGATCCCGTACTGCCTGTTTGACGGTAATCCGGGAAAAGGCAGAGATCCAGACAGGGGCTCCAACAGCCAAGACCGCAAGTAGCCTCCATCGGACTCCCCCGGCGGACCTTGGTGATGCACATACGGGTGGTAAACGGAGGGCAAGTTGCTTGGCTGCTGAGCATGAACGGGGCTCCAGGATGCGCCGAACACAGAGGGCTTCGGCTGGAAATTGCACGGGGCTAGGTCGCTGTGCTCACTCAAAGCCGGCTGCCTCGCTGGCTGAACCCCTGAACCAGAGGGGTGCCTGGGCTGGAAAAGATCCTCACTCTCGTGAAAAATGAGCGAGTCCACATAATAATTACTAAGTGTCCCTGAAGCCGACATTGCAATAAACACACACGCATCCAACCCTACACACCCACTCACACATACACATAGACTGTTATATCTTCACAATATAAGAAACTGTAGAATTGAAGTAGCAACTTGGCCTCACAAAGAACTACAGTCAGCTAATAAGTTGAACGATTCCTGCCATTCCATTGGGCAGCAAGCCCACGTGACTGTACGGCAGAACAATAAAGAATAAATCAGTCCGCTGCCTGTTAAAGGGTCACTGTTTTCCAGTCATAATTTTTTATAGAAAGCCATATGTTTTTATGCAATGGGATATTATTTCATATACACAGTAAAGTTGATTCTAATCTTAGCCAAAAGAAATTAAAATCTCTGATTTGCAGAGGGGCTTGTAAGGGACTATTTCATGTCAACATTAATCAATCCATCATAGGATTTTTCTTTTTTGCTGCATAACTTATAATCGTTAACCTTCACATTAAATTGTAGAATGAATGATACCATACCACACAAACTACTGCTGAAAGCGTGTCGCCGTTAAAAACATTTTTTTTTCATAGCTGCATTTAAATCCCTTCTCCGTGTGTATTTTTCTACGCGAAAATGTAACTGCTGAACGACGGAGCCCAGCTAAAAGTCAGGCTCACATCTGGACCCTTGAGTTCAAGTAAGTCGGAAGTGCTTCACCCGCAGAAATAACACATTTTTGGTTTAAACGTTTCATTTTACATGCTTAGGTGATATGGAAACAGTAATGACATCTGTCCGTATGAGAACATTTAATTGAAATGACTGTTTTAAAATTTAAGCTATAAGAGGCACTTTCATAAACCGAGGTAGTGTTCCAAGGCCTGACTTCAGATGAGGCTGCCTCAGTCTTGACCTTACCAGTACTGAATTATAAACATAATTAAATGTGCGCATATGCGTCTATGCTCGCAGATATACTCGTGTGGACATAGAAAGGAGTTCACGTATATTTCGTCAGGAAAACAAGGATGTGTGAGAATATAAGGTTTGTTTTTAAACATTTTAATCTTTTTAGTTTTTTATCGTGTCGGTCACTCAGTATCGAACAAATATCGGTTATACTTACAGTCCGCCGATTTCCTTTTGGAAGAGTTACATTATAAGGTACACCAGCCCAGCATGTAATAGAAATGAAAAAGTAAATACGAAATAAAATGTTCTAATAAAGCACAACATATTTGAAATCCTAAGATCTCAGTCGCATTATTCTTTCTTCTCATTGCTGCTCAATCTTAGAACGAGCCACCTTTTAAGTTATTAACAGTAGTTTTACAGTTCGTCATGTTCTGAATCTGCTGAAATCAAGCCCGTTTGCATTCGAGAATGAATGCTTAGGCTGCGGTGAACGAGTCGAATGGTCGTCTTGTCCTTTAAGCGCGGAATTATCAGCTAAGGAAGTCACCTTTTTGATATCCCATTATTTTAATAAAATTAAAAACACCGGTTTGAAAAGCTGCACAGCAGAGTCCCGCATAAATTCGCCGGCTGTTCACTCTGTTGTCCTGACGCGAACTAATTAACTAAAATCTCGAAACTCACAAAAGGAAAAGAGCTCAAGTTTTTTCAAAGTATGTTTTCAGCCTGAGCAGAGCTACCAACTCTCCAATAAAAGAAAATTGCAAACGATTGCAAAAAGGTCATTCGGCCCCTCTGACTAATCTGGTCTGGCGTCTTTAAAAGGAAAATACACAATGTGCACTGGAAGAACAGAAGGAAAACCTACTTAAATCGAAATATTATTCAATATTCCAATTCCTGGTTACTGAAACAATATTTTTCATATGTGTACTACTATGAAAATATAAAAAAAACATTCATGAAGCAGAAACATGGCATGTTTTATTCAGACTATATAAAAATAATCTAACATTTTACATGTATATTAATAATAATAATAATAGCTGTACGCGTGTTTAGTGCTTATCAAGGGACATTGCCTGCTGACTGCAATCGACAAATAAGGGGACGTATTTCGCGTATAATCCCCGTTTCCTGCTCTCGGTTTTGACACTAGACTATGTAATTACTTTCAATTAAAATGAAAAAACAAAAAGAGGAAGGCAGCATTTCTTTTCATTGGCCAAAATGAATATTTACAGGGTACGTTCAGACGTTCCTGTTGATCAGTAATATTCACAGTAGCCGTGGACGTTTGAGAGTTTGAATTAATATTACATTAACCACCTAGGGTAAATATTTCAGGTAAAAAAAAAAAAACACAATATATGTAACCGGGAAGTTAAAATACAATGCGACATAACTGTCCAATTTGCCGTTGCAAACCCACAAAAGGATTAATAAAATTACAATAAGAAACGACAGTAGATCACAACTGTACAGACAAAATAAAGTCTAGAAAGGCAACGAAAATAAAAGTGGGTCCGAAGAGAAACGGAATCAGAAGGAATCGTTCCCTTTGTCTGTCCTACCAGCAGCAAGAACACGCTGCTCAGCAGTGCACACTTTACTGCTCTGTTTATGGCCGTATCATAAAGCCAAAGGAAAAATAACCCAAAATAAGCAGAGCAACGCACGCGATATGGAGATCAGATAATATTAAAGTTTCGTAAAAACACGATCATGTAAATATATTAATAAAACGTTAATAGTATCTGTGAGGTGCCATTTAATTAAAGCGGGGCGGGAAATAGCCTGTCAGACTAGTTTCTTCTGCTGCGAGTTTCTTCATTCTCTGTGTTTCTGCAGTATCTACAATCTGAAGGAAGATCAAGGCAACCCAATGTCACACACGAAACTGCCAAAGCAACACATTAGAAGAAAAGCGACGAACACAGGAGCAGTGCGGATCCGTGCAGCCTCAACATAACACAGATGGAAGAAAATACAAAACTGTGATTTCGGTACAAAAGGGAGATGTCGTTTTTAATGTGGTCGACAAGTTACATTGAACGTCAGCTAAATACTTTTTAGTGATTTTCCCGAAGATAAGAAGCTCTCCTGATCTGAACGTCGGCAACAGAGGGCCTGTTAGCTGTAGGCTTGGACTGCAGAGCCAGACCCCACGGCGCTTTGCAGGCGGTCCAGCGAGGTCGCTGTTGTACATTCTGGTGTCTGAGGCAGCTCGGAGTCTGACTCCGTCCCTGTGATCGTAACCGAGGCCTTGTGAGTCTGCATCGATTACAGCGGGTTTAAAAAGTAGCCCCGTTTCCAAGAAGTGCACGCTTCTTTTTTGTCTCTTGTTGAACATGCCTTGAAGATCACTTTAGCCCCCACAAAAAGTGATATACTTTGTGATTCACATGCACGTCGCACCTTCGGTCTTTAAAACTGAAGAAAAATGGCTTTCAGTATGAATTAGATTTAAAAATGCATAAAGAAATAGAGCCAGCTTCCCAGAAAACAGCAATAATACTAAAAATGAAACGAAAAGAAAGAAACCAGGGTAAGAAGGAAAACACAGCCTAAGCAAATTCAGGAGTAATGAATTTAGATTACACGTGACCTTGATCGTTTCCAAACGAACACACGAAATTACAAACAAAACAGCCACTCTTCTTGGAATTAAAATTACATCTAGGATTTTTACCGCAGTCCCAGTTTCCCCTCGGATCTGCGACGACTTTAACTGGGGCGATTAAGGCAGCTTCGTGTTGCAGGAACACGAATTGGAGCCCAACAACATGAAACTACCTAAACCACTCGACAGTCCACTTAGCGCCGTTAATACAGAAACATCACGGCGCGCTTGCCTTCCATTGGGTTAGCGAAAACAGTATATTAATATTCCACGTGAGCTTCACAGATATACAAATCTCTTTTAAATAAATTTCTGTTATTTGTAGTCCGTAGTATGTCCACAGCAAAGGAAGGAACACATGTCAAAACACAGAGGCATTTTTGTGACATAAAAACAAATTAGGGCCTCAGATAAAGATGAAATGAGCTTAGACCAGGAACAATCCTTCCTCTCACTGCCTTTCAAACATAAGAGGTGAATTAATAAGCAAAAACTGCAGACATCTGTATCTCGTCTCATTGCCATTCACGGCCATGGCAGTGGCGAGCCCGACGGGAAACTCGGAACGGTTTCGGTAAAGAAGGAGTAAGTAAGAGGTCTCCGCGCTCACCTTGAACTGCCCCAGCCTCTGATATCACCGGCTCCCCTTCCAGCTCTCGGAAAAGCCACGGCAACATGTGGCTTAAAAGAAAGCCAGTTTTCTACACTCAAGCAAGGAAATTTGCTTCCTCTCTGTCTACGCAGCTTTCGCTCAACTGAAACCACTCGTCCAAGACAGCAACAATCCAGATATACTAGCAAGTCATAAAACTCAACAAAGCCGACAAACCTTACAGCACTACCGCTCTATGGCCCAGACAAATTACGACCGTCTAGGTAATATTTAAATAGATCCCAACACTAATTGCGAGGCGAAACGCCAAAGCTGCTTGTGCTGAACCTCACAATTAACCTTACAAAGCAGGTAACGCAACAAACTCCGAAAAACTGAAGCATTCAACAAATAAATTCAAAAAGAAGAAAACCGCATGGCAGGAGCAATAGGGACGTATACACTGTGTATGTATATTATATATTATATTTACACTTGAAACAGTACTAGGCGCCGATAATTTATTAATATCGCCAGCAGAACACTTACGCTTTCAATAGAACACCATCGTTTTCTTTATTTACACCACACCAACAATAAACTTTATTTTTTCACAGTTTAGACCGAATATAATAATTACTTCACCCCCACCCGCCCGCTCCAGGAAAAGTAATGCTGGAAAAGGTCTGGCAAAGTCCTGCCAGGAATCTCCCTCCTGCTTCCTTCTCGCGGCGCAGTGCTTGAACACGGTTAGAGGCCGTACGAACCACCTAGCACTCACAAAAACAAAATGTACATACATTTCTACAGCGAGATTTTCGCTTGAAAGAGAGGTAAATAGTCCACCGAGTCCATGAGTATGGTATGTGCTCCCTCAGCTCTTGTGCAGGCAAACGTATAGCTTACTTGTATATTGCATTCTGTCCATGCGCCACATTTTACTTCAGTGGAGCTCATAGTTCAGTCTACCAATACAGTACACAGCGATAGGATGTCAATCCAATTAATTATTTTAAAGTTTTAGGCGTAAAAGTTTCAGTTCACATCCACACGTTGACTCGTGAGCGCGTTGTCTTCCTTTCCTCTATTATATATTATTTTCTTCACCAAGATCGTTGAAATAAAGCAAACACGTAAACGAACTATAAAAACTGGTGTTGTCTATTTAGGTCTTTTCTCGAGATGTACCGAAAGAGCGTGCGGTCCAATACGCAGATGGAAACCGGATGGACCCCTCATCGAAGCGAAGAAGATGCGTGGAGCCGAAGATCGGATGGACACATGTGTATCACGAAAAGCTAAAATTCGCTGTGAGCTCGCGAATTCTGTTTTCTCTGCTCATTTTCTTCAGTTTCATTCGACGGTTTTGAAACCAGATTTTGACTTGTCTGTCCGTCAGGTGGACACTGCGGCTGATCTCTAGGCGCCGCTCTCGAGTCAGGTACATGTTGAAGAGGAACTCCTTCTCCAGCTCCAGGGTCTGGTGCTTGGTGTAGGGGCAGCGCTTCTTCCTTCCGCTCTTCGCTGTCAGCCAGTTCGCCGTGTTTTCGTTTTTCGAGTCTCCTTATGAAAAAAGAAGAGGAATATTAGTACGTGTAGGCCTGTCAATTTTTTTTAATTTGTTCCATCTATTAACAGTCAATTTACATTCAGTCTTTTGTTATATAACAAAAACATTATTATTATTGACATAATAAAAATAACAACCGCCTTGACTACGGTTTTATAATGTAAATGCATACGTATTTATTAAATATATTTATGTAGGCATATGAATAAAATCGTTCCAGTTTCCAAGTCCAAGTGTGACGTGTTTTTGAGCAAAATTAATAATTATCCTGAAAAATAAGACGTTATGCGTTCGACCAAATAAGAGGGAACAACACGTCTGTCTGACTAATGAAGTCTGACATTTTTAAATACTCTCTTTTGCCCTGCGCATTATGTCATCATATGCTGTATAACCCTCCATGTATATAAATCGATCTTTGCGTTTCATACAGACGTCAATGTAAACGTGTCGCTCTGAACTGTCTGCTTTGTTTCTTGTTGTAAATTGAAAACGAAGGCTTTGTGAAATGAAAAAAAAATGATTGATTTGTGCAAATGGTTTAAAGCAAAAAGGGATTGATTGCGCTGTTCAAAATTGTTCGGAATCATAAAAAGATTTTATACCTTTTATAGACTTATTTATTGAACGTCTTTCGTGTTCTTTGGGCATTAAAACAATAAAAACACATTTCAGTTTTGCGGTTTACTAAAATTATTGTCAACAATTCCAGCTACATATTTACTGAATTGATTTACATTTACTCAGAACGATGGAATCCAGCTATAGACTTTGAAGACGACGGTCATTTTTACAGGGTGTTCACGCCCAAATATAAAAAAGTTCACAAGGTCACTTCAGTCTCGCTTTTCCCCATACCTGTAGCTGAATGCGCTGCCGGGATGGCGGGTCACCTACCTTTTGCGGCTTTGCCAGGACTTGTTTGGCCATTTTCTGTGGGGTCTGGGGACGATTCTTCCGCCGACGAGCAGACTCGGGTGTCCTCTTGCCTTTGGGGACCGGAGGAAGCTTCGCCAACGCCTCTCCGAGCCGGTTCCACCGAGGCGGAAGAAGACGGCGGCGTGTCGAAGCGCACCGGCGGCTGCACAACAAACTGAGCGGAGCTGGGCTGGACACCCTGATAGACCTTGGAAGTCGTATAAGTCTGAGACAGGCGGAAGTAACCAGGTACAGGAACCGTGCCGCTGTCACTGACAGCGCAGGAGCCAGGTGTCAACCTCGAATAGGAGAGGTCTTCTGCAGCTGATCCTTTTGGACACTTCTCTGACTCGTAAAGGCAATACGCGCTCTCCTCTTTAATGTTCGGGGAGAAGGAGCAAGGCGCTACCTGCTGACTCGCAGGCGGATCCAAACGGCACGACCGCGGAGGATCCATCCACAGCTCCATCGCCGGCATGTACGGGCTGGACGTGGGGACCATATTCGGAGAATTCCCCTCGTTCCGCTTGCTCAGTCCTGGAAAAAACCCACAGTTCGGTAGTCCGTAAGGCAACTCGGACGCCGGTGGCAAGTACACGCCACTACCCTGATAGTAGGCTCCTCCGCCTTCGGCTCGGCTGGCACTAATCAAGGAATCTACTAAAAACGAGTTTCCAGCCGGGCTGTCTGAGCATGACATTGTTGTGGTATAATTTGGCGAAGGGAGAAGATAGCCCTTTCTGGCTGACATTTCTTGTGCAAAACATGCTGAATATGATTACAGATACCCCCACTGCACGGTACAAGCAGACGACCAATAGAAGCTAGGATTCACTGGCGACTCCTCCCATTAGGAGCTCCGCTGTGGCAAGAGGTCATATGTATCTATGCCTTCAGTAAGAATAGAAAATTCAGAAAGTTAATATCCCATCAGCCTGATTTGAAATCACAAAACTGCACGCGAAATATCGAGCTTTATAAGACACGGAAGAGTTGTTTCCTTTTAAAGACATACAGGGTTACACACGTGCGTAAACTTTCATGGACTAAAATGAATGAAAACCTACGCGGATTCAAGACCTTGGAGACGCGTGCGCACGTTTGTGAATGTCTTTTCCTAATGCACTAAAGTGAACCGCAAAAACAACATTTTAAAACACACATTTACAGGCTATACAAAAAATACAGACGTATTCGTAATCAATTTTAAAAAACGGGACATACAGGTTAGTGGAGATGGTATTGCTCGTTTATTTATTCTATGTGTGGTATAAATCTCTTGCAAAAAGTTTCACAGGGGCCTACGCAAAAATAAGGCACTCAATATAACTGATCACCACATTGTCGCCATAATTGTATTTATTATATTATTACTAAAAATACCATTTCACATGCAATGTGATTGACAGACACGAAAATCAACTGAAACGCAATAAAAATAAAAAACCTAGCGATCGGTGATGAAAGCCGAAAAAAATTAGTAAGCAAAGGTGTATGTTTGTATTATTATGATAAAACAATTATCAAAAGATTGTATCACCGTGTGCATATAGAACGGAATTGTATTTTATGTATTCGTGTGTTTTACCTGCCTTTAAAGTATGTTCCGTTTTGGAGACTTCAGAAGTTATCTTTGCGATTATCCATCTGTAATCTTTGCAGCCCAGTAAAGAATGCCAAAAATAAATGAAGTGTGTTTTACCAAGGAATTTACTTATGTGTGTTAATACGACATGTTTCTGTCTCTTGGTACTGGTCAGAATAATTCACAAGCCTCCGCGCTTTCCTGATCTGATTTAGAAGGAGGCGCGTGTCACCCGGCGGATTACGGCCCGGAGTGTTTATGTGTTTATGAACAAACCTTCGCCAGAACCTCTGTCAGACTGCTGTCATTGCCGGCGGAATTCATGCCATGTGGGGGATAATTGCAACAGGGTCGAACTTAAAGATTATGAAAGGGGCTAGTTTTGCCAATGTATTGATCTGTGGAATCAAATTAGATTTTTTTTTCACCGCGTAAAAAATACGATTTTTTAAAAAAAAACTTCACCTATGGCAAAATGCAGACTGAATTTCGTGCTCGATGATGCTCCGCCGTCATCAAAACAAAATTAAAACTCGCATGACAATTATTGAACTGCTGGCTCGAATATAATATAATATATAATGCTTTTGAATTGATTTGATTCTGGGCGGTTGACCCGTCTGGAATCGTGTTAATGTACCGCTGGGTTGCCTGTTGTTATTGTGTGGTATTTTGCCTTACATGGAGCGAGTAAACAAAGCGCTCGGAACGGGGCGCCTTCTCCCCGGTTGTTTTTAGCCTAGATCGTGAACTTAATGCATCCAGCCTGAACAACGGCTTGCATTCCTCGCGCTCCTGGGCCGCTTTTGGAAACACCATCGCCAGTAATTCCCCAATCTGGACTGTCATTGCCTTCAACGAATATACGAACACGCATATATAAATATATAACTGAAAGTAATATTCAAATTCAAGTGTGTTGGATGTGAATTAGCTAACGTTTAAGAAACGTGTCTTTTTTCTGTAAAAAAAAAAACTTGCATGCACAAAAAAGAACTGTATGCATTAAAAATAATTGTTTTATGTTGGTCAAGAAGATGTAAGTAAACGACAGTGTATTTACGAGTCTTATACGAATACATCACAAGCGCCACACACATTTTATATAACTTTTATTAGTATTACACATACAGGTATGTAATACTAATAACATGAACCATTTCTTTTTAATAGGTTCGCTAAAACATCGACATCTTTTGCTAAGAGTATCACATTTCGTGGTCAAAAGCATCGTTATGTATTATAATGTAGCGTTTTATTGCACGGAGCGGAAGCTTTAATTTTGCACAAGAGACAATGGAGAAAAAATCCCACGCGCTCAAGCTCAGTCAGGTGGGTTTTATAACTGAAATAGACACTAACAAGTCTGTAAAATAACACATGGTTTTACGTATTTTTCCTCTTTTGATTACAAACAATAAACCTTACAGCAAATTCCCGTTTAACAATAATGTTAAGAGATTGGTGCACTGCGCATTTTTGTAAAAGTAAAACGGCTGAAAATTAGTGAAGTATCCTACATTTCTTTAATCAAGACATTTGTTATCTATGCACAGTTTTGAGGAAACTTTACTATATTTATGCATTTATATTTTGCATTATAATGTTCTACTTTGTTACGAAAGTTTTTTTTCTGAATATAATTAGCAGTAACTTAGATTCACTTATTAATTGAAGATGGTATATCATACAAAATCCCATTTAAACTGCCTTTACTGAATTATAAAGGATTATATAACACTCGCTGATTTTCACTAAGGGTGTTTGGTGGAAATTGATCAACTCAAGCAGTGAATTCTTGAGTACCTTCAGCCGTCATATTTAACAACTTATTTATTCTCAGCATTTTATTTAAAATGAATGCTTCTTTCCGCAATGTGTCTCTTTCCCAATTTGCCGTATATAATTATGCTTTTCTCCCATCTACGGTTAATTTTAATAAAATATATTCCTAAACAGAACACTTCTTCAGTTTAATAGAGAGATTTTGAAGCGAGCTTCAGCTCCTCACCGGCTGAAACGTACTTAAAGCGGACGGATGAAAACTATTATGAAACAGTTATAAATCAGAAGGAAAAATCCTCTTAGTAGCCTAATTTACTTCCGGATGACAGATGGATAGACAGATTATTTTGTGAGAATACGAGACGAGGTGAACAAAAAAGATGAAGTCCGAACACGAAGCCATGCCTCTTAAGTAAATAGCACTACTCCAATATTAAGATGCATCTTTCTAAAATTCTATAATGAAGGTATCTTTTTTAGATTTTCGAAACATTTTACCTGAATGCGAGTTTTCGTTACAATCGTAAGGCACTGCGGGCGCCGGTAGTTTGCACACGGGTAGGGGATCCTGCCATCATTTCAAATCCACGGCCGTGACATTGATCTAAAGGGTGCCACCGTGTGGCCAAACGTCCGTAGGTAAAAATCATTGAATATTCCTGTCACTGCAGGGCGCCGAAAGCGCATTCACGAATGAAGGCCGAATGAGCCGAGTGCATGGCGTTTCTACTGTTCCATTCCTTGTTTTTAACTCCTTAGTAACAGTTAATAACCTTGGTCTCAGACATTTTATTGCACTGCACTCCAATTCTACAAATGCTCCAGACTCAGACAGGGTTTATGGCCGGGTTGCTACAGCAACAGGGAGGATGTGCTGTAATGAGATCGGATTCCACAGGTCCTTGAAAGATGTGTTCGGAGGCCGGACCTTCTCGGGCAGCGTGAACCACAAACTCCAGGTCGTCTTTATTAAAGGCTCTTCTCAGCTAGAGTTGTACACCATCCCTATTTTAGCAATACACTCAAAACACTGTTTCTAAACCGCAAATATGGGGATCTTTATTAATACACGAGCACACATTAAGACAGAATTGAGAGAATGACACCTACGTCACTGTCAGGGGGGCGGGGGTCGGACTCTGCATGTTGCCTTCTGCCCCAAGGTGATGTCCATAGTGATACAGAAGTTCAAAGCCAATGAAATTAGACATTAAATTGCGGATTCGTGTGATCTTTAACGAGTTTTACAGTGATCACGTGTAATGGTACCCAAATGGGCAAAACAAAATCCGCCGTCTGATGAATCTGACAAATCCTCCTTTAAGGCAAACAGAATCAGACGAAATGAATTTGAGATTTTTGTAAACAGAGGTTTAACAAATTTTACGTTTCTCTCAATTACAGAGTCACCAGTAAGTTGCCACACTGTACAATTATGGGACTTCATACACATAACATTATTATCTTTTGGTGATATTTCATCAGTTCACTCCAGATGGTTAACGTGTCATGAAATGAAAGGCCTCCATGCTCTCCTCTCTTTGTGAGACCCTTTCTTTCAATACTTATTCAATTACCGTGTAATAGAGATTATTAAGAAACAGTAAATGTCCAAAATATTTGATAATTAGTTCGATATACATGGCTTTTCCGAGGGCGGGTAAACATTTTGTGATCTCAGATATTACCTCAAATCCTGTTTTGCTGGTAGCAAGTCGCTCGCAATGATGTATTTAATCGTTTTTCCCTAATCATTGAAGTACATTTTGTTTTGCCAAAGCATATTATTTTTATCTGGGGCTTAAATCTAGGACAAATCAAGGAAGGGTTAAATAAGAATAGGGATGTTACGCAATTCATTTTTATTGTTACTGCTTGCGCTGGGTGAATAAGCGCAGAGAATAGATTGTGATGACACAGAATGTTCTGTATTTACAAAGAAATTGCAATGGAAATCTCAAAGAACTGAATACTTCAGACAAAAAGAAATACTTTCAGACAGAACATTCTGACTGAAGCATTACAATCCAGAATTTAAAATCTAACTGCTGTGTCTGCAGGCACATGTACAAACATTTTGAATTTACACTGATTGTGCAACGATCTCCATGTATATAGTAACGGAACGGTTTTCCTTTGGCACAAAAAGACTGAATCTAATCTCAGGCGCACATATGTGTATTCTTCGGTTTATGATAAAGGAAAACACGCAAATATCATACTCTGTTCAAGCAACATAATCATTACTACGTTAAGACATTTCTGCTTGTAACATACCTGTTTCGTGCTCTGAAAGTAAACATTTAACTGGATAAATTTATGTCTCTGTGTACAGTACATTGCACAAACGCGAAACTTAAACTTGCGATAAAATAGGTTTTTAATATTTACATTTAGATTTTCTGCTGCGGGTATATTTGTAATTCGTATGGTATCAAAGCCGCATAAAGTAGGCCCACCACAATAGTCAGGAAACGGAGAGCTCACATGGGCATTTACGGGAATCAATGGTATATCAAAGCGCCCTTTTGGTGCTACAAACGTCACTTAATATTGGAAGTTAAAAATATACAGATTAAACATTTTAAAATAGAGTGGTGAACAGTATAATGTATCTGTGTGATCAAACATTAATAGTATATCCACTGCTTTTTGTGGTTTACACTAAGGTCCGTTGCCAGAAATATGGTGTCAGTATTAAAATGTACGTTGGGTCTCTGTCCGCCATCGATTTATCATAGCTTATCCGATAAAACAACAAGGAAAAGTAATGCAGACTCGGGTCTCTGATTTACAAACGCCCACTGGCGGTCTCAAATATAAGCTTTGTAGCCGAAGACTGTCAAAGATGTATTTTAATATACAGAAATAAATCGGTTCTGTATTCAGGAGTGTCGTAAAGTAAACGAGGGCATAAAGAATAGAAGGGAAATGCGCTCCAGTTATTTGTTACACCAAATGTACAAATGAAGTCAGAAAGTCCACTTTTAAATGGTCTTTTCGTAGTTTGGAGACAGGAATCTGTAGCCTCGAACTTGAAATTAACCGTTTCATCTCGGTCTTATCACAACAGAAGGAGAGAAGGTGTGTCAGTGGAACTCGCAGTCTTAAAGCAGCGGATTGGTGGTATAGTACTGTAATCGATCTCTGTTCAATTTCTTTTCCTTCATTCTTCTATTCTGAAACCAAATTTTTACTTGGCGGTCGGTGAGGTTGAGCATTCTTGAGAGCTGGAGACGCTTTTCTTTGTTAATATAAACACTGAAGAAGAATTCTCTTTCTAATTCTCTGATTTGGTACTTCGTGTAGGGACATCTCTTTTTACGAGTGCGCTGACCACCTGTAAAAAAGCGAAAAGAAAGCAAGCATTAAGTTAGCTGGAAGAGCTGGGACACGAAACGTGCGTTTTAAAAATGCAGTTTAGCATCTAAAAAAGAAGGGCGGCTGAACCTAAATTGATAACATTGCAAAATTCTTAGATGAGATTTTATTTTCAGAAATATTTTTGTCTGTCTCACAGTACCACGTAAAAGTTTGTAATTCCTTATTTAAGCAACAAGGAACCGCGATCCCGAATGATTAAAAATTCACAAATATGCAAACTATTTCAAAAGTAAAATGCACGGTATTATTATTATTATTATTATTATTATTATTATTATTATTATTATTATTATTATTATTATTAATAGCAAATTTGACAGCCAGTTTTCCTCATATAAAGCGGTGGTGTACATTAAAACAAATAAATACACAAAGAAAGTAACGTTCTGTTCAAATCTATAGGTATAAAACACAATTATTTCGCAATCTGAAGAACACTTTAGAAATATACCACTGCACGATATCGGCATTCAGTCGGCCCTTCGTGTGTTTTAACAATCCCTTGTACGATACATTAAAACCGCATGAATCTCTTCTACATATTCTGTGTAAACATGCAGATTACGAATACCTCATGAAACAACAAAGGAGACCAAATAATAATAACGATAATAATAATCTCACCTACCAGAAGCGCCACTTATACTATTAAGACAATATATTTCAAAACGTTCTGAAATCAATAGGCTACTTTTCTAAATCCAGCAATTGGCCCGAGGTATTTCACGGCCAATTTCAATCCCAAGCACGTGATCATGCAGTTTATAACAAAGTTTTGTTGGGGAAATCTACAGGCCCTCCATAAACCTTATATGCTTATAAAACAGCATATAAAATTTTTAACAGCAGCGCGCTAGATTGCAAAGTTTCTCTCATAACTGGGGCGCTGTCTTTATACGTACTGGTGTTGTTAGATTTTTCCTCATTGTTGCCGGAAGAGGACTCGGGGCTGCTGCTCTCTTCTCTCCGCTCTTTCGCCTCTGTCTCCCCGTATGTGTCAGACCCGGGCATTGCAGTAGTAGGTAATTTGCTGGTATTTTTATCTCCAGGATAGTCGGATGGCTGGTGTTCCGCGTTTCCGTACGCCGTCTCGAAAAACTGATCAAAAGCTTGGGGCAAGACACCGTTTCTTCCCACACCGCTGTAGAAATTGGACGCGGAGTTGGAGCTTGAATGGTAGACAGTGGAGCTGTTTTTCGCGAACATTTCCCCCATGGTTGTAGGGGCAGGTAGGCAGTCCCTGTGCATGATCTCCTCAGCTGAATAGCAATGGGAGAGATTGCTTCTGTGATGCCACTTACTGGAGGCATCAATGGCATAGTCCCTGAAGGTTACTTCTCTCACAGGCTGAACCTGGGGCAGGTTAGAGGAATAGGAGTACGTCATGGGGCGAGAAGACGGGGTCTGGGGTAAAAAAGAAGGGAGGCTGGAGAAATCAGCACCCGAGACGTAGTACGTGCAACTGGGTAAATACATGTTAGAACCAACAGAAACCCGCTCATCAAAATCCATCATTACTCTACCTTGGGCTCTCCTCAATAGCCGTTCTCAACATGGTTCTCCTTCGCTGCTGCTCCTGCCTCTTTGAAGCAGATCCGCGGAGTAAAAATTTGGAGACGTAAGCTGACGTGGAGATCCATCTCCATCCATTACAGGGAGGTGCAGGTCATGTGATCGCAGGCAGAAATTGACAGATTTTTTTTTCTCGTGTGTGAGCGTGCCTGCATGTGTGCGTGTGCGTGTGTGTGTGAGTACACGCGCGTGCACGTGAGTGTGTGTTAGAGGTATTTCCTTCTTCTGCGCTGAACAGGAGTGTTTCCTTCTTTGTTCGGGCTGTGGCTAAGGCTGTAGTTTTAATGATCCCGAGCTTTCGCATCGATAGGTGTTTTATGAAGGGATTTCTGTTTAAAAGACTCAACGTTTCCGTGTAATCAGACACGTCCTTTTGTCTTGCAGTCCAGCTACAGCTGCAAATGGCTCCGTCGTGTAGCCAACACAAAAATAGCGCAAAAAGATGTGTCTTTGCATGTTTTCTGTAACGCGTTTCTGCAACTTCGCTGCATCTTCTACAGTACTACCCGGAGTGTAACAAATATTTTATAGCTACGTTGCCATTTGCCTGACATATTAATCCATGAGAAGTATACGACCATCAAAAACATATGTAGGTCTATTTCTCTTAATCATGTTCATCTTTAAAAACATACCTTCCTGTGAACTCCCATCATTTTCCACATTAAGAGTGGTTTGTGAATTATATCCCAATTGCTAAAGCGAGTTAACATGTAGTTAGAATATAGCAGTTACGCCTCAAGCCACACATCTGGTCCAAACTGAAGTATTATATAGTCCCTTCCGCTAAGCGCACATGATGCCCTATTTCCAATTCAAGCCAATATATCCAGAATTTCCTTATCTTTACACGAAACGCGCGCGGGGAAATAGAGCACGTTCATGCTCAATTTGAGATAGCCCAGATATTACATGAGCATAAAAATGCAAAGTGAATTGAAAAACGTCTCATTTCCAGAATATACTTTCCAAAGAGCCGTGTTTCAATTGCACGAATGTAACACCGGGAAAACTAATCAGTCCTTTTCCATGCGGCACTGTAGCATCCGAGCGTTGTTTTCGGTATCTGGAGAGATATGGAAATGTCCCAGTTTATGCTAATGTCGCACACCAATAATTCCAAACACTGCTGTGTAGGTTAGAGGAACATGACACACCACCGTGTTTTCTTTTCCTAATGTGTCCTTTTATTTCTACATTTGTGACTAAATCGGATTGTATTTCAAATGAACGTCGGTTCATTTGAAATGAATTCTCAGTTATTTGTGGAATACAATGCAATCACAAGAATGCTATTCGCTCCACATGTATGTTCAATATATAAGGAAATATGCAGAGTGAGATATAAGCCAAAGTACAAATAGGTTTATAAGTCTGTGTGTGATACTCGGAAATGTACCTTTACACGTTAAATTATGATGAGGGTTTGATTTAATACGTCTAAAGATGAAATTTTAATAATAAAGCTGAACTACTTAGGAAAGTAATGTGTTTGCCAAGAGAAACATTTAGCTTTTTTATGTAGGCGCTGTCAGAGCGTGCAGGACTCTAGCCAGGCAATATAGAAGCAAATGGGAAATACATAATAAATTTGATTAAAATAGGATACATTTAAATACATTTTAGTGAAAGCGAGAAGGGGAACACAGAACTGTTCCATTTTAACAGAATATTTCCTTACTTCTTTGCTGTTGGAAATTTCTAAATTTCAATCAAATATAAATTTCAATCAAAAATGTCATTTTTGAAGAGAATAAAGTAGCTATGTACCCAAATAAGGCAAAAAAGAACTCTTGGAAACCGTAGTCTGCAGTACAAGTGTTTCATTTAATTTTCCTGTTCTTCATATTTAGATTTTCCGAAAAGATAAAGGATACAATCTCGGAAATCAAGTTAATAGCAGGCCCACACCAAGAAAACTCGTTTAATTGGTCTTTTCATTTATTACAAACCCGACTCTTTGCAATTACAGTCAAGTTTTTAGCCACCTACCTCAACATAGATGTCTCGAGGTTAAAAGTACATTATTATCCGTTTTTAAAATGACAACAACTACATCGCATTTCCTCATGCTGTACTCGCAGGATTGTTTCCTGCACTTTTGTAATGTGTGTGTTTTACATTACGCTGGGAAAAAAAGAGACTGCTAAGCAAATAAACAAGTTCCATGTTTTATTCTTTTACACGTATCTGCATAATATTGTTTTAAACTGTAAAATTATTCGGATTTTATTTATTTAGCACTACTTGTTGAATAGGAGAAAGGTATCTTCTGATATTAGTGTTATGCTCATATCATTGAAGCCGTGATTTGAAGGGATAAAAATCTGTGAAAAGCACATTTGCCACGTGTTTCTCTTTTCTGTCCCTATCCTTATTTTTCTTTAAACACATCACCGGGGTTGCACGCCGTGCTGTTCTGTGGCAGCATGGGGGACGAGCTGTTTAAAAAATATCCCGGTTCCTTGATTCTGCGAAGTGTAAATTAGAGACTTACACGGATTTAGAGTACTGTATCTCCGCGCTGCCTTTGCGCTTTGTGTTAAACCTTTAGGCCTGCACACCATTGACAAACACAAGGCGGATGAAATCGACTTAATGCAGTAGTGAGCTTAAAAGTCCAGTAAATAGGAAAATTAAATGGGGCTCAAATGTTAATTACTAAGGAAAAAAGTAAAATATTACCATTAATCATCGTCTTATAGGACGTTGCATATTTAAAGAATTGTAACAGCAGAACTCGGTCTCTCTCCTCCCGGGGCCTCGCTCCGCCTCTGTGTGAATGCAGACAAATTCTGCACTTGTATTACGGCTTTTAAGCTATAATTGAATACAGGGCGCCTGCGAAAACCAGAAACAGCTCAAGACTGACCTGCGGTTTTATAGTGCTTTTGGCAGTCAACTTCAGCTTTTGTCAGAGCAGACACGACAGAGCTGACCAAGGGCGATATACAGACGCCACCTACATGGAATTCGCTATACCCTCAGATGAAACGAGACAAACATCAGAAGTGGAGGATACAAAGAACTTACTCAGGTCGGTGCGATTAGATGAATTGAACAAAGGCGGCGTTTTGCAGTTATTACACATTTTACTCACTTTAGAACTTGCAGGACTTAGAAAAATATTGCAAAGTATTGAGTGAATAAGATGTCTCAGACTAAAAAAAGTGCGTTAGAAATTTATGTCGTGATGTGTAAAATAAAAACTAATTTTGTACACAATAAGCCAAACTGAGAAGAAGCCGGTAAAATTAGTTTAGTATGATGTAGTACTAAATAGTTTTTAGCAAAATTCCATTATTTACCTACAGTATGGTTCAACAAGTTAGTAAAGACAAATTGTATGTATTTTAGTAGACAATGCAATTAGAGTCAACCCGAATTTTTAAATCTCCTTTGCGACTTAGTCCTGATTTTGCCTCTTTATGAGGATTGACATTTCAATCTACTGTAGTTTGATTCACAGGCGCCATAACATATCATGACATATAGTATAGATGAACAAGTAACAGGTTTATTCCATGCTGAAAAAAAGAAGAGAGAAAAAAGAGAGAGAAAACAACGTTTCGGCCGTGGAGCCTTCTTCAGGTGTGAGCTATACTATCTGTACTATACTATATATCTATATAGTATAGATTACATATTTGATATTACAATAAAAATGAGAACAGAACAAAGGTGGTGAATTTCTCTCTCGGTCTGCACGGGTCTCTTCTCCGACTTGCCTCAGTCAAGACAGCTCTTGTGCTAGACTTCAAGTTCGTAGATAAGGGGTCATTTAGACCTGAAGGGTATAGAATGCGCCTGCAGACGCCATTTAGAACACCACATGCCCCGGATGGAGTTACTGATTAGCTTATTCATTAAACCCCAGATAGGACTTTAATGACTAGAATAAGTAATAGCACGAGGCTTTTTCACTTCTACGTCCTCCGACAGTGCTCAAACTGCGCTTCTGTCTCAGCTGATCTGTGCGCTAAACCGCAAAACTTAAATGAACTTCACCTTAAAGAAATCGTCAGATATTCCGCACGCAAAATAAGGATGTTGTTTTAAAGTAGTCAGATTTGGAAATGCAACAATGTCTTCAGTTTTAAGAGATCAAATCCAAGCTTAAACAACTTCACAAAGTAACACCAAATAAGCCCAATTTCGCTCCACAGTACTTTAAAATCGTCCATTATTCATCGGTATTAGTGCCAGGTTCTGTCATTCCCTGCTAAATTTAGCTCGTTTTCACTATAGTACTGTAAATTATATGAGCAATTTTCATTAATTTTAAAATCCTGTACAGCAGTACACACGTAATACAGTAAACAGGAATGTTAGTAACCAAGAATGATCTAGTGTAAAACTAAATAATATATATACCCTTAACCTTACCTTTGATATGCAATAATACATACTGTTTAAAAAATCTATAAATGATATTGAGAAAAAATACATTATTTTGTGCTGGTGAAATATGTCCACCAGTCGATGAAGGGAAAGAATTGGTCTATTGATATATGTTCCTAAAAATGTATATAGTTATTAAAAATCTTCTGTGGTATTTGTCAAATCAGCAAACCATCGTCTGAATTAATATTTGAACCTGGTGGGGAGATGCACAGGGATTGTTTTAGTTATTCTTCATTTTTATAATGAAATGTACCTAGACGGAGGTCTGCTCAGATTAGGAACCACATTACGTATTATATGCTATCGAAAGTTCAAGATTTCACTTATTATGACGATAACTTCTAGCCAAAAGTTTGGAAATTTAAATAAGCTTATTTACTGAGCACGTACCAATGGACATTTTAAATGTAAACAAAAAAAGATACGGATATGAGCAGTACGAGCAATAATCTGCAAACGAAAATGGTCCTACACACTGATCAAAATTTAAATCAAATGTTATTTACTGTCTTAAATATAATTATTCATTTTGTGTCTGATTCTGTGGCTGTGTTAATGCCCTGTGAATATCAAGAAAAGACCAATCGCGCGTTACGTCTGTAGAATTACAACATAATGAAAATGCTTCATAAAGCTAAAAGCGCGTGTTTCACGGACTTTTATTTTCCTGAGATCGTTGAACCCAGTCGTTTTCAACTCACACGTTTCCCCTTTCTTCGCTTGCAGCAGCCGGCGAGACCCCGTCCCGAAGTGGGCAGGAATCGCGAATTTCGGCGCGGTGTTTTTGAACTTGAATGATTTTGCTCCTCTGCTGCGCAGCGCCAGACGCTGCTCGAGCCGGACGGGAGCGGGAGCAGCGCGTGCGGCCGGCTGCCGCGGCGCCAGACTGACCCCAACCTTTGCACTTGTTTCAGTCCACCTCGCCGCCCTGCCCGAGCAGGCCCGAGCTACCGTGTTCATACCTTTACAGCTTCATAACACTGGTTTTCAAATATCTTCCGCAGGCTCGACAAAGAAAGGCTGCGAGGCAACGGGGGACTGCGGCGAGAAAACCACCCGACTCTCAGCATCTGAGATCTTAAAAACAAGCTTTCATTTTCACTGCCGAGGAGCTTGACTTCACATCAAAATCCTTGTTTTTTTCTCAATTTCGGAGGGATACTCGTCTCCAAGAATAAAGTATATCCTTGTATTAACACGAGGGAAAAACCGTTCAGAAAAGACTCGTGGCATTTCTAAATTTGGATTTTGTTATCACTGCTATTTGCACTTCTTCTAGATCAAAACGTTCAATTAAAAAAGCACACATCTATCTTCCAAAAGCACGTAATCGGGTATATTACAGGATATGCAAAACCTCCAAACCGAAATCTGTTTGTTGGTAACTTGCCCTTTACAAATAGCATGTTCAGAAGTCTTTTCTCAGTATATCGGGATAAATTTGAATTTTGCTTTAAATAGTCTTTTATTGGAAGAGATATGAATTATGTCTGACCAAATCTGGATGAGTAATTAAAAGTAATACTTGTTGCTTTTATTTTTGATTGTCATATAAACGCATTTCCTTACACAACCATTTTTTATAAAACAGAATAAAGAATGCCAATTTTTGATAAATGTTCCAGGATTTTATCGTAAATGTGATAAACCAGCTTTAAGAATATATATACACTTCAACATTGAAACGTTGCTTCCGTGGTCATTTGAAATGATTTTTTGAATGTTGTTTTCGGAGTCAAGAAAAATGCACATCATGTATTAGATAAATACTGTGGGACAAAAAAGTGTAGCGGCAAGAACAATAATATAAATATCTGATCACACTGAGTTTCACTTAATTGTATATCAACAACAGAAATCTGCGAAACGTTTTATTGGTCAGATCAAGCTTTGTTTTTCTTGAGACTGATATTGTTTGGTCTTCGTAACCTAAATATTTACCATATCTGCAGTAATGTGGATTCGCGTTTTTCACAGTATTTATATGGTTTTTAACAGACAAGTGATATTTAGTTAGGCTTCAGAATAAACAACTGTTTTCAATCCTGTACTCCAAAGACCTATTGATTTTCCAAAACCAAGCTATTCGCTGAAGTCTGGATTCTGCCTTTTTCATTGTAGGCGTTTCAACAGAATGCCGTTATTTTATTACGAGTTATAATGTTTTTTTAAAATAATTTCTTCGTATCGTTCTAAATAAATGAGAAAAATCGAATATCATAAATCCCGTGTTCCAAGAAACTATAACAAACGCAGTCAGTATTATTTTGTTATTTGTTTCGGATGATTACATAGTGTATACGGCTGTCTATATTTTGTTTGTATTTTTTCAGCCTTTCGATGCTGATTGAGCTACCAGAAGAAAATAGAGGAGCCGCAGGGCTGGGATTTGACTGCCTTTCTAATAGAAAGGACTGCTGTGCTGTTGGCTTGTGTGTCTTGACGGTGACGGCCGGCGCGCAACGAGAGAGCTGCGAATCTGTAAGAGAAAATACAGAACAGACGAGGACAGACACTACAAAATCTCTTATCCGAAAATATTATTCTTAGAAGGTTCCTTTTGCACATACGAATTGTTGTGATGCGTCTTATGGGCAAAGATTCTTTAATATAAAAACGTATTGTCGTCTTTGCTCCTTTATTTCTTCACATCCCAAGAAATAACAGCTGCGTTGATATGAACTTGTGTGACGGTTCCAGTTCTTTATTACCGTTATAATTACATATTCACTTCGTTAGTACATGAATGTATTCTTGAATTTCACTATTATCAACAACTAATTTTCTAGGCCTGGTTCTTTATGGTTAGAGTTAAATAACGTGGATAAGGTCGGATGATATAATTCATTTTAATAAAATTAACTTTTCTAATTATTAAGGCCTAAATGAAAAACCTCTATTTGGCTGAAAATCGCACGACTTAAATTAGAAAATTTTATTCTTCTTGAAATATATCACCAAATGTTTTTTTTCTCCTGTTTAATACCAGTTTTGTTTAAAATTAATCATGTCGAACGGTATTCGGGTCCACTAGTTGTGTTTTTCAGTTTCAGTTTTTTTTCCAAACCAAAAATGAGTGTAAAATCAATCATGTTCTTACAGAACAAGGACAATCCTCCTTTATGGCTCTGCAGGATACTAAGATTAGAAACCGCAGATTTAGGAAATATGTCTAGTCATATCGCTTTATTTCCTGAATACTACACTCTTAACTATTTTGTAATTACTCCTTAAACTGTCACTCATGGAAACAGAATTTAGACAAGAAAAACCTGCAGAGATCCTCTGCTGACGCTTCAGTCATCAGAGGCTGAGAAAGGAATTTATATTTTCTCCATACATAATTATGACAACATGCGGTGAACGTGACTCAATCGCGCAGCTGAGCACATAGAAGGTTTAGGAAATAACTCAAGAGCTGAACATCAAACGTTAAAGGCATCTACGTCACTCTAATAAAATGAGCTAGACGCCCTACACAAATAAACACAACACCATTTTCTAATGAAGTATATTTGTCAAGAAAGGCATTTTTATTTATTTTTCCCATTCAGTTTAGTCGTTCCTAGCTGACCGTTGTTTTATGCCTGCCTATATTATAACATAGTTAGTTTTTGCGTACTCGGGAGTTTGTTTTTAGACATGTGTTCCTTTCCTATTGGTAGATAAAGTCTGTACATTTTCCATCTATAAGAGATAATCAGTCGTGTTTAGGGATTCACTGCCCATCATATGGGGACTAAACTGACGTTTTGACGCTGATCGGTTTTTTAAAAGAACTCGAGCATATACACTCCAGTCCTGACTGCTACATTAACAGAAAATATAAAGGTGCAACACAATAAAAACATAAAAGAGCCGACATAACCAAATGTTTCGCTCACTGGCCTTTTGCAGACGTGTGAGATATGATTAAGACACTCCTTCACGCCAAGGCCTGTAAGTTAACACTCATCCGAATGTAGGTTTAATTCTTAGTATGTGGTTGTCCTGTTGTTTTTTCTATAAATTATTCTCAAACCATCTGGCTATTTTGTCAAAAAATGTGAAATTCCACTTTGTCAAGCGAACTCATTTAGCCTGCAATGTCATACAGCTTCAGTAAGCACAGAGTATTTTGGTGTTTCATGGTGTCGGAGGCTTGGGTTACACGTCTCGAAGCGATTTGGCGCTGCCTCTTGGTCACCTGGAGCCATCGACCGGCCAGCTGGGGAAAATAACTGCCTTGTGTGTTTCGCGCTAGTAGCGTGTCCTCTCAACCCCCACAATCGTATTGTTGCCATTCTTTCTCAAGTTCTCATGTGATTCACCTCAGGAAACATTCAATGTGTGCAAGCGGTTACAATGAATGAAGGCAGAAGTCTGCATTCTGATGGGTATAAAAAGTAAAACGTCATACACTTCAGGGCTCTGCTGAAAAACAAAAACACAGCCAGTTTCTTCTTTTTTCTTGCGCATGTTGATTAGTGTTCGACTATCTACTGTATCTTCAGCCTCCTGCACTTCTCTCATCTACTTGTATGTAATTTCTTATTTTGGAGGGACGTGAAGAATAAAAAGTTGTACAGTTCCAAATTTAGGATAACTCTTTACATCGAACAATCCTGCTGTTACCTGTCTTGTCTTTAGGTGGCAGCACGTCAGTCAGTCACGAGGCAATCACAGAAGACAGCTCCAGACTTTAATTCCCGTCCTGCGGTCCCACCCCAGAGTTTGCTTTTGGCCAGGTACTGGTGAGCACGTTCAGGCTGCATTGTGTACTTCCAGCTCTTCGTGAAAGTCCTGTAATAGGGAACGTATCGACCTGTCTAACAACACAGCTCAGTTCCAAGACACGGACATTTGTGATACATTTTTAAAGCTCATTGCCTACAGTCAAGTTGCTTTAAAAAGATAATGTGATTTTACACAATAATAATAATGCTATGCATTGACTAATTTCTGTTAAATTAAAAGGGAAATTAGGAAAACAGCGTTAACAGATTTATCAAATTATACCACGTCCTTTCTTTGGATATTTAGTCCATATGCAGAGAAATGAAGGTTCTGCGTTTGACTGTGTTTCAAGTGCTTGACAGTCCAATGTTTGATACAGAAACTTTCTTAAATCATTCTAAAACCCAACATCGAAACTACCGACAGTTATATTTATTTAAGCTTTTGAGAATTCCGAGAACTAATTAGAAAACATAGACACTTCATTGCAACATTGACTTTTGTTATAAACCCGCGTGCGGCGAGTGAAAGCCTTCAAGCCGTTCTTCTGCATCCTATTACGTGAGAAAAACCTGAGCCACGCTCATGCAGCATATTTTCCTTGCAATATATTTTCATGGCCTTTGAAAAAGGTATGCCTGATGGTCGGTTTCTGGGGGCGGAACATGTTGTTGCTGCTCTTCCGAACGCGTCCGCGCGTCTTGAGCCGGCTGCCCGTGTCTCCGTGGGGCGCAGCAGACAGCGAGGCGACTGGAACACTAGTCCCACTCAGAGCGGATCCTCCAGGCGTCCTCCAGCGTGCCTGTGCTACACCTCATTCTCTGTTGATTTTTACACTCCCTGTCGCCCAGACGCCGCATTGATTGCATGATCTGTTTGGACATAAAGGTTCATTCAACAGAAGTATGAAGCAACGGGTCTGCGAGAAGCAACCGGTGGCTTGTTCCCTTTTTAGAATTATATTATATAGAACATTTCTCGCTTCGACACATCTGTGTCCGCGGTGGAGTTCGCAGTCCCACGCGAGCATCTTCGGCCTCCGAGCCTCAACATTTTTACACGTCCTTCGTGCTGTACTCCGGCGTTCACAAACGAAAACACACCCAGACATTTATTAGAGAGTGCATTATGCAGTATCTCAATAATAGATTTTGTCAATTAAATCGTATTTTCTCTGTCGTTATCTCCTACAGATGAAAATGGGTTTCCAGATACTCTTTTTCGACTATAACGGGAACATCCAACCCGCTCGAACCTCATTCAGTACCAAAGTACTCACAGGTTTCATTAGCTGGCAATGGAGAAAACAGTGTCGGTGAACATTTCTCTCGATCTACATAATATACACATTTTTGCTGTGACTGTGCACTCACGTCGACCTACTTAAAATGTGTATTCCAATGAAGTACAGATTATAAAACGACTTTAGAAAAGTATAAGAATTTACTAGAATTTTGATTGAAACACAAACATTATATTTCAAAGTAACGAACAGATTAAGTTAATATTGTATTTATGTAATAATTTTCAAAGTTTGCATAACTTAAACATAAAATAAACATGTACATAATATACAGTGATTATAAATTCATTTATAATTTATCCGAATCCTATTAGCTATTATTCACTATAAATTAACTACAAGTTCAGTATAGTGTACACAGAAATTACACTATAAATCACTATAAATTAATTTATAGTTTAAAACGACTAATTAGATCAGATTTTATATAAGAGGTTAAGAAGATCGCAGAGCTTATATTTCATATCAAAGCTGCTCTGAGAAGAAACTTGAGCTACTCATTTCCGTTGTGCGATCAATAATTAATGATTTATTAATTAATACGACCATCTGAAGAGAAAAAGATCTCCATTGCTCTTGCACAGCTCGACAATCGCACGCATGGAAAACTGTTGACATCAATGTCCATTATATGCTCGACTGACTGGCGGCTTCTAACATTCTTTCAGTGAAAAGCTGAATACTGTGGTTGTAATGTATTACAAGACAAATTGAACACACAACAGCTGCGCATTATTTCAGTATTATCTATGTCTCACAAACTCTCTGCATTCTAACAGACAAAATAGACGAAAACCAATGTAATATTTATATACCATGTAGAATGTACTATTCTTTGATAAGTACATTCATTTATGCCATGTATCTGGCCCCACATATAGAAACACATAGTCATTGTTACATCAACACGCAATGACGGGTAGTGCCCAAAAATAATTTAAACAACTACGAGGGTCTTACATGAAAGGTGTGTACAAGGATAATGTTGCCTGAATTATACATTGTTTTTTTCTTTGTTGGCTTTGTCTTGCGCATAGAACTATTCACAATTTCGTTAATAAAAATATTTGATGAACTTGTATCCATATGTACACCGAATGAACCAGTTTTAAACTAACCTTTCTATGTATCTCTTCAAGAGTATATGTGAATCCTCGAGTTGTAAATGGGCTATTGTCGGGATTAATTGGAAAGGATAAATGAAAAGCGAAAGTGGGTGAGTTTCTAACGTGAATGGTGACTGGGTTATTGCGGAAAACTGCCACACATGTACACCTGCATTAACTGACGCGGTTTCTAAAACGGAAATTATTTCTTCGTATAGGAGGATGTGAAAAATAAACAGTTGTACTGGAGAGATTGTTACGTCAAACAATTGTGCTGTTACCTGTTTTGTCAGTTTTCCTGTTTTAGGAGAGATTGTAGAAAATTGTTTCAAATATTGATTAAAAATAATTTTTGAATTTATAAATTGTGCTTGTAATTTTCTTTCAAAGCCCGGTGACTTAAAAGCAGAGGATAAAAACGCCGCAGAGAGGGAGCACTGGATTATTACAGTGACACGTGTTCCAGTGTCCGGATTAATATTTTATTACATTAAAATACCTTTAAAAACGGTGATTTATTCCAGCCGTGAACTTTCTGAGGTTTGATCCACTGTATTTTAAAACAGCTGAGGACATTTTAGTATAAATAGACAAATAAAAAACGTTAACATTCATATTGTGGCAACAATTTTGCCACACGAATAACAAGATTTAGGAGTAATGTTAGTGTAACAAGTTCTCCAGGTAGATGCCGTGCACCTAGGCTACAGATTTTTTAACCATGACATATTCCTGAATCGATGGAGAAGAAAAAACAAAGCCTTTTTAAATATTCTTTAAATTGCCTGCGTGAATATTTTCAGATATGTCTGTGTTGGCCTGCTGGTATGGATAGTGAATAATGAATGCCCTTTCAGGGGAATACGAGAAATTGAGATTTCTCCTTAACGTGTGAATTAAGTGGGGTTTAGCAAAAATAAACAGTTTTTTCCATCGCCTTCATGAAATGCATAAAAAACAGACATAAACATTCAGCATAATTTATATTCGGTTCAAATTGTTCCTATTTCTCATATTTAATAGAGGTTTAGAAAGTGGAAAATCGAAATATGTTAGTCTACATGCGACATTATCAATAAATATATGCAACCATTGAAATTTCGAAATAGAAAACTGAAAAAAAAGGTTTGCAAAGCTCTGTGTAGCCACACAGAAGTCTCGCCAGGTGGCGCCATTGTTCCAGTAATTTCACTCGTTCATTCATTTGCTGTCGGAAGCCAAGGTCAAGAACGGGCCATTTTCCTTGAGGTCAAGGTTTGATCCCCCGAAACCCCAACATAAACACTCGCGTCCCAAACAAAACAGCAAATCAGGCGAGCGTGTTCTGAACCACCGATACACAGAACATACGATACCCAGAAACATGTCTTATGAACACAGATTTTAATGACTACAAGGCTTAAAATAAGACATGCTGCTGTATATGGTAAGTACTATTAAAGGAACACTAACGTTGCATTTAATGTTCGTGAAAAATGAGAATTAGACTATTTATTGATTAAATTAAATCTGCAATAATGCTCAATGCCTCTGATTTTCAGCAGACATTCGGGAAGTGGAAGAAAATTAAATTAACAAGCCGTTTGTCACCCTGTTTCTTTGAAGTCGTATAAATCAAGTTGGAGTATTTCGTTTGTAGGGTAAGATTGAATTTGAAACAACTCGAATGGACTATGCCTAGATCTTCACCCTTCCCTTATCACGAGGGTGCAGTGATTTCGGTGTCATTTTAAAACAAAGATATCACTCTCTATAACTCATATTACATGTCCTGATTTTATTGGGACGGAATTTGTTTGGTAATTAACAAAGTACACGGATATTTTGCAGACATAGATATAAATGAACAATGCAAATATTCAACACTTCAAGCATACGGCGCTGGCATAGGCTATACAACAACAATAACGCAAATATTATAGGAAAGCTATTTTACAATTGACACATATGAAAAGCTTTGCTTTCACCAAAGGACATCATGAAACAGTAAGATTGCCTTGGCAGTTTCCTTAATAAAAGGACGTGTAGATCAGGGAAACATTAGAAATCACGATGTAAGTAGTCGAGAAACAATTCTATAAGACTTGAGATATCTTTAAAAGCCACGGTATACATATTTTCCATTAAACAAGTGAATTGTGTGCACATTTTATTTTATTAATTTTCATTATGTATAATTCTAAAACATGCTGGTTTTAATTTAGGTATCCCAGACTGCCTCTTTTTTCAGATCTTTCAAATGAAAAAAAAATAGAGCGTAAACATATTTATTACACGTTTTCTAGGATTTCCTGAGCAGAAATGAAGCATGCAGTTAATTCGCAATACACTGTACATGAATAAATCCCCGTCTTCCTACACGCCTTGTGGAATAAGACACAGCACTAGTACAGTCCAACCACTGATGCTTGTAGCAACACAATATCTTTTACATCAAATACGGAGGTTCCGAACTTCTCCAACATTCGCTCCTGCCACAGAGAAAGGCTGGGGGTGGCGCCGTGGCACGCAATGTTAAATTCTTTCAGAAAAAAAGTCTTCTTCATATTTACCTGTGAATTTCGAAGTCTTAAATCCAAAGCCTCGAGGTGTGTGTATAGGAATGACATACACACGTCCGCACAACCTGTAGTTCGCACCTCGGAGAGGGAAGAGATCCCCTTACAGTCCCCTCACAACTAGCTGGTGCTCTTCAGTTTATTCACCACTTTCTTCTCCTTTACTCTCCTGTTCTGGAACCAGATTGTGACCTGCCTTTCGGACAAGTTTGTTTGCGCAGATATCCGTCTCCGCTTGTCCTTCGTGATGAATTTATTAGTAGCGTACTCCCTCTCGAGCTCTTTCAGCTGCACCTTTGTGTAGGGCACGCGCTTCTTCCTCCCGCGCCGAAAGGTGCTGCCGTCCCCCGGGTGCGAGACCACATCTGCACGAGAACAGAGCGCAACATTACTCTCCCGGAATCTCCCTCTCACCTACATAAGGACAGCCGACAGCAGAACTTATCAAAAAAATAGCTGCTTCTCACTGACAAGTGGTTGTTTTTTCCCCCCCAAACTCGTTAGCAAATACCTGATACGTTACAAGCAAGCGCGCTGGCTTTACAAATCACAGATGCTTAAAATTAAATTGAAAGAAAAAAAAAACCCCGACACGTTAAAATGTCACCGGCGGAAAAAAATAATTGCGCTTTCCAAAAGTAAAAGGCACGTTTTTTTGGGGGGTGGAAAAAAAGGTCAGTCTTCTCGGATTTCTAAGTGTACCTTCGCGTTCTTTACGTATTCTTGTGAGTAGCTGCTGCCTATTCTCTCTAGTTTGAGCGCTATCAAACAAGCTTTGTGCCACATACCTTGGATCGATGATTTCCAAAGGTGAGCCGGCTGGGCTTGCTCCTTGGAGCAGTAAACTTGGCCGTTCCACCCGTTGGTGATCGCCCACGGCTGGTAACTTTCCACGGGTAACAGCGGTTCGTGCCGGGGCTCCCCCGGAGCGCTAATCGTCGGCACTACCGGAACATCTAGATAGCTGGGAACGGGCTGATAGGGGCCAGCAGCGTAGCCCTGATAAAACGCGAATTCCTTCGCTCTGGACGTGAATTCTTCGCCAGAAACCGATGTGTCCATGTACTTCTCTGCATAGGTGGAGGGCTGTGCGCAGGACTTAATGCCGCTATGATGTGTCATCCTACAGGGGTAGTAGCCGCTGCCAAAATATCCATAGGGCAAAGAAGCGCTAGAAGAGCTCTGGGCTGCAGAACAGGGGCTGCACTGTTTGACAGGTTCGGCCATGCCAGAAACTGGCACCTCACTCGACGTGTAAGCAGTGCTGGGAGCCAGGGACGCAGGATGGGCCAGCAGATTCCTGCACTGATTCGCGGCAAAGTTGCCTCCTGCAAATCCTTCCATGTTTTTGTTCACTTCATCTAAACCGTTGTCGTACAGGAACATCACCGGGTCAATCCAGCGGGGATGGAGAAGTAATGACGCTGTCATAGCACGTCCAACATTGAGACTACTGGCTCTTTTTAAAAAGCCCCAAGACTGAAAAAAGAGATAGTGAATCTGAGAGAGTAACCAGCACTGACGCGCCTGTGTACACCAAGCCCGCGCGGCTATTGGCTGAGCCCAGCCACGTGATATGCAAAGAGGGCGATAAACATCTCAAACACAGATAATTAAATGTACAAGATGCGGTGTGTTGTAAGTTGTCCGTAGCAATCAAAGTTCCTGGCTTGTGTAATACTTCCCAAAAGCTGTGGACTCGCGCGTAAATCTGAGAATGAAGCATCTGCTTATATGTGGATCTGTTGCAAGATAAGTGGATTACACTATTTTACCTCTTTGGTTTACATGATAATCGAGTTTCTCAAAATACTTTTTACCCCTTTAGACCGGCAAGGACTTCTAGGAATCGAATAAGAAGCGGGGAGAGTCTGGTGTGTCATGAACGACTAGGACTTGATCCTAACTCTTAATGTAACCCGAAATGTGCGTGTAAATCTATTTGTGAAAAGTATTTACAAATATAAACAACTCATTTATGCACTCTGGTTCTTTTTCTAAACATCCAGGTTAATTTAAAGCTTTTATATACAGACAGTATGCATTTAAGACAAAGCAAAGAGAACCTGGGAGTAAATAATGAAGTCACGAACCCTGCTCTGTCTGTCGGCAGCCTACCAACACAGTATCTTGACTTACAACTCAGATCTCCACTGACGTTCCGATTCGTCTAAAAATGTGAAAGAAGATGGTACACGGAAATATATTTACAAGTGTAATTAAACGTACGCAGTTCATCAATATTAAAATAAAACTACTGCAGACAAAAGTAAAATTGCTGAGGTGTAAAGTAAAATTAATTGTTTTTTCCTGTCAAATCTTTATTGCTTTATCGAAAAATGATTAAACATTTCTTTAAATAAATCAAATTTAAATAATTATGGATCTGTTGAATGTATATTATTACATAATATGCAGTATAATTATTTAGTGTAGGACTGACCTGCAAATTTTAACTATGTTTTGCTGATAAGAATATTTCAACTTCTCTATATAGTACAATAATATATGCATTATAGAAAGGACTACACAAAAAAGTGATACTTGGTATAAAGTAATATTATCCTCTATTTAAAATGTAACTGGAAATAAAACTTTTGATACACTGCACTGAGAAATGTCTTCCATGTCCTTAAGATTACTCCTAAACTAGGCGTTTCTTTCTGCTCCTTTGACGCCTTTGCTCAAAGAGGAAATGTCTGCACCTTTTCAGCTATAGAAAATACGACCCCACTGGACGCTGGAGGCGCAAATAACTCTCCACGCAAAACTGCAATTGTAAAAATGGACAAAAAAGATTTACTTAAACCATTCCTACCACGGTAGCTTCCGGTGTGTTTACAATATGCAAAGCCAACGCAGCCAGCAATGTGGCCGAGCTGTTTTACATACGGGTTAGACGCGGCCAGGGGCCAAGGTCAAGTTGAAAGTTGCAGTCTAGCCAGAGTAACTGTTGTCATTCAAGCTTTGACGAGCTCGTCTGAATTCCTGCATGGACACAGTCGTGAGAAAAAGAATGAACTGGGTTCTGTGCAAAGTTGTGGTTTTGTAAAAGTAAGTTATTCTCGTTAAAATGAATTGGGATCTAGTTATATTCTTCGTTTTTTTTTCATTTTTCAGAAAAAGGTGTGAAGACGATTTAATTACGTAAAAAGGGCCTCTCAAACAAAAGTGCTGCCACCGGATTAGTGTGTTTGGCTCTTTTACAACAAGCAAAGTCTGCGAACCGAGACTTGCGAAGCAGCTCCGTTTATCCGCCTTCTCGATTAAGTGAAATTATATTAAAAAATTCTCAATTCTCAATTCAGATTCTGTTGTATTAAATACATGTAGCTCTTACCACCATGAAAGATTATGATCTATAAATAAATATATTTGTACAAGCAGTTTTCACGATTTGACATACATTTAGATTGATATCTAGTTTCAGCGTAGAATAAAACTGTGCCTAGGAAAAAAAAGGACAAGTACTTGTAATGAAGTTCTTTGCAGGTATGTTTCCTGCGAAATCTTTCAACTAGTTTTCGCGAACGAATAAATACTCTTTCTTGTCAACAATGGCGAAATTGTAAAATAATGTTTTGGGTTTTGCTTGAAACGCTTGCTCGTTATATTCCATTTAAACAGTTATCTCCTCTATTATTTAGAGCGGCCTTTTAAAGACTTTTTAAACATCTCGAATTCACTGCAGCTATCTTCATACGTTTTTCACATGTGGCATAATTTGAGTCTAAATTGAATTGGACGTTTTCATTGAAAAAATGACACATAATCATATTTTTAAAATATCTTAACGCGGAGCGGCTTTTCAAGGGATCAGTTTGCCTATTAACACAGTACATCACATATTGAAAATTCAGGGAGATATGATATATACAGATTATTATTAATTAGGATAAATATAGTGTTTCATAACACTATATTGCCATAAAATATGTGTGGAGAGCTTAAGAATAATGTTTTATGCATGGACTTCATATATACAGTAGCTCTTAAGTGTGAATATCTTAAAGGGTGCTTTACATATTTCGGACTATATCAAATTGTTTACATAAAGTGTTTATGAAAGCTGTAGTTAAATTTGCGTATTAAAGATATATATAATTAGACGTTTATGAGAAAATAAATACGATTATGAAATATGTGCTCTCAATAGAAATTTGATCCACATATTTGTTCATTTAACGCAGAACCGCCAGTATCAAATGCCCACAAAACCTTAGCAAAGTTAAAAATCGGAAATAATTAAAAAAACAGTGTAGCTATATGCATTTATTTCCAAAGAAAAATAATAAACATAGTGCAAACTGATTTTGTATTATGTATTCATATGTATTTTTTTTCTAAGATATCAAATGAGGTATTTAAGAAGAATAATGTGCTCTATTGGTACAATGGCTTGAATTAGAATACACAAAATATGAAAAACTGCAAACAAATTGCAAACTTAATTATTCATATTTGGATCTGTAATTCATACAGACGGCACCCAAACCATATTTAAACGACATTTGTTTGGAGGGCCAAGTACACACCTCCGACTGTCCTAATTGTGTATTATTTTTAAAAATCATTACCGTCTTTTGTTGCATATTTCAAAATAGAAAATAGTTGTTTTAGCTTCCGTAATTAATACGGTTTCTGTTTCGATGCACAGTCTGCGTTTTTATCTGTTTATCCATTGGTATGTGTATTATATTAATAGAAAATGTGAATTATTTCAATAAAATGAGCCAAGTGCACAAAACAAACAGGTTATATAAAATATCTTTAGGAGCAATAGCAGTGAGAAAAGACACGCTTATGTGTATATGTATGAGTGAAAATCTGTCATTATGCGAGATTATTGTCAAAAACAGATTAATATGAACCATTACATACAGAAATTCCGAAGACAACGGGAATTACTTGAGGAAATAAATGTTAAGACCCTCTGAATTTCGACAGTGCCACGAAGAAGACAGTGTGCCTCTACATTGTGATTCCGGAATAAAAATTAAAAAAATAATTTAATGCCATAAGAAACGTACAAATTAGAAAAAAAAACATCCGCGCCTGCAAGCCTTATGGTAGCATCCCTGCAAATAGGTCCTGTTTGTGCGGAAGCGACAGGCCGGAGCGGGGCTGCTCCTCGTGCTGGCGGTATCAGGCAGGGTAAGAGCAGCGAACCGAAGGAGAAGCTGAAGTCCAGTAAACAGAAGGGCGAAACTGCAGGTGAAGAAGTCTCTGCGAGCAGATACATTGCATCAGTAAAACGATATTTTCTAAACCGATTAAATAGAATAGTTTTCATTTTACAATAATCATAATCATAATCATGTATACCTGAACTTTAGTTCAAAGACACTTTCGGTTCATAAAGGTATGGAATTCATGTTCTTAAATTGTTTTTTAATTGCTACACACCCATTGCAATGGGGTTATAACATGGAAAAGAAAAAGCAGGTTCAAAGGGAGAAGCTGTCGCCTGTTTCAGGAGACCTGTGCTATAGGGATGGTTTCCTCACAGCTGTAACAAGGCTGCAGTAAATACGATAATAGCACCTATAATTAAAGGGAAAAGACGTGGCTGTTTGTATTTTGACTTGAGCGATCTTTCTCACAGTTCCTGAAGCACTATCGCTTTTCTTTCTTCACAACACAAGAGGCGAACAACACATCCCTTCAGAACACAGACATATGTTGCGTCTCCTTAGTATTTTGGGGGCGAGAAAAGGAGCACAGTTTAATACCTTAGGAGACGAAGATGACTAGGCCCAGAAATTAAAAAAGACTACAAATTACATCCCGACATTGTTTTAGTGTCGTTGTGTTCTTAAGGCACGGATAAAAAAAAAAGTTACCTATTTTTTTCAAATCGGACTTTTGTGCTAAATGAAAATCGTTATTACTGAAGTGAACTGGTGTGCTGTAACGTTAGATACTGTGCACAGTACTGGCATATCTTACTTTGTTCGTCAAGTGATGCCCTCAGTTCGCTAGTTTTAAGGTAATGAAAATAAGAAAATAGCGACAGTCTGCGAGCAAGTTGCTCGGTTCTTATGTTTCCTGAAATACTTTAATTCTGAATAGTATGAACCAAGGCTCTTAAAGGGCGTTTAGCTGATCTGAAGCGGTGGTATCAGTGCACCCTGCTACAATGTTGGGTTCGTGGTGTAGTGTGATCAGAAAGAAAAGCTGACAGAATATTTTATCAAATACTAGCAGTATAAGTACATCTGGGAAAAGTACTGATTTTAACAATATTGGAATAAATATAGTCCGACATCTATCATTCATATTATTCCTTCTGGATATTTTGCCTGCTGACATTGGGATTATTTCGTTTAAATCAAGATTGCCATGCGACTCATTCCGTGACTGTCACGATATTAACTATCCGACATCGTCATGACGTGGTTGCTGTTTATTTTTAATCGACTCCCCACCCTTGCTACCGAAGGACATGTGAGTCCCTGAAGTCCAGTCCGCACGTCCATTTATTTCCGCTGGCTCCACCGAAATTTTCAGCTTTGAGAATCGTTTATGACAGATTTATACAAGTGAAACGACCTCCACATAAACGGGGGCATTTCGTGGTTTAACGTGGTCTAAAAAATAAAAATGAAGCATCTAATCTTTTATTATTGCGGTTTTATGGTCATTCTTCTGGCAATGCGCTCTCCGACATTTAAAAGCCTAAACTGAAGCTAGAAATTAGTGGAATAGGGTGCTTTTTAGATTTTTTCATCAGTTCCCTGAGCTCTGTTCTTTAACGATGTTCCACTTTGGTTGTCTTAAAAGACTGATGTTCCTCGAATAGCTGGACTCTGCTGAACAAGCCTACAAACTGGACCTTAATTTTAACACATGGGTTCTTCTGAGAACGCGCAGGCCTTGTTTTAAACTCTTGGGGGCTTTACTTTCACCTCATCTCTGTCTGAGGACACTTCAGCAATGTTCGATTCCTTTTATTGAAACAGTAGTGCTAACAAGGCCTTCGCCCCGAAATATTTACACGACATTAACAACTGAACTACTCCTTTGTACTCTTACCGTTTCTTCTGAAGAATCACTTTAACAAACAAGGAAACAGGAAGCTTTTGTCTGTTTCTTTTTCGTGATTCAGACGCTTTCTGCGTCCTTTCATGCTCGCAGAAAAGTTCCTATTTATCCTCAATTCTTCATTCTGTGACCATAGAAGATGCGCAAGGTAACAAACTAGGGCCGGCCGCTAACTCAGTCCCACTGAATCATGTCATTACTTTATTGATGCCAGTCTGCCATCGGGTCTGCGACAGGTCTCAGTGCATCACTTGAAGGGAATAGGTGCGGTCACTGTCTATACCTGCAAGAAGGTGAGAATGATTTACGATGAACGTGTTTTTATGAACATAAGAACTGAAGGATCAGATGTGGTTAGAAAATTGGAAACCAAGAAATAAACGGGCAGATAATAAGACAGCAAACGCTTTTCTAAGTGACCAGACATCTTGCTCTAAGTGTAAAAGGTTGAATATACCATTTTAAATACACGCTGATAATAACTTTTTCAAAACCATTAGTGTAGTGTCTGTTTGGGTACGGCACTGTTTTAAACAGGGCTAAAGTCACTTGAGACAGTAGCTGTTTATTCCGCCATAAACTGCAGTAATACCGTCTCGTTACGGCGTTCTGTTGGACTTTTTTATCCTATGATTGCAAATAAGATCTTCGTTTAAACATTATATTATTTTGGTAAAAATTGAAGTGACATATTACTGTTCCTTCAAAATGAACCAATTCATGTGGAAGATAGTAACTTTTATGTTTGACAATGCAGGTTAATAATAGTCCCTATTCATATATCAGTAACCCCCAGACAATTCCTGAATATTTTTTTTAACCCAGGGCGTCATCTCTCCCAACTGGACCTTATCTGGAATTGAGACTGATTGAACATCTCTGCATTGCTGCATTTCTACATGAATGTGCTTTGCACACGCTGTTGCCTATGAGTTGGTTTCAGACTCGGTGTCAATCAGACGAGGTACAAATCCTTAGGCATTGAATTACAGCTTACATTACATTGAAATGTATCTCTTTATAAGTATATATATATATTATAATGTGAATGTGCAAATCGATTTCGATGAAGTAATAAAATACTCTAATTTGTACTCTTCTACTGAAATAAGACAGCATACTTTAAAACTATAACTTAAGAAACTGTTGTTATCGGGCTCGAAACAGTCCACTTTTATTAGAAAGCAAGGTCAGATTGCTCGCGCTGAATGTCAATATTAATTCTAATTTCCCTATTTAAATTTAGTTTTAGCTAATCAAGTATGGCTAACCTAAAGGCAATTTGCGATATGTGGGATTGAAGTTTTAAACTAGACAAGATTTTGCTCGTTGAAATTAATATAAATATATTTATCTGGAAATACACCTCCCTATGCAATGTGCAAATACTTCACTGGTTTAAGTCATTTTGAAGACATTTAACTGGGAAAACAACAACAAGTCATCAAGTTTCTTGCAGTTCTCTGTGCCATATTACAATTTAAGACGTGCATATTTAAACTAAACCTTTCAACAGCAGCTACTGTTTGGGGGAACAGAGAAGTAATTTCAGTTTACCTCGCCTAAACAACAAATAGGCGAGGTAGTATTGCGTAGACGTGTCTGAAGACCATTGTTGCGTAGACCATTTCTCAAGAAACGGCTTGTTTCTTGAGAAATGGTCAAATAACTTCTGTCAGATACATGTCCTTGTAAATATTACCACGTCCTGCTGTGTTAATTACATTTTATTGATTGTTCTTTTACATTCTTGTTTTGGCCTCGTGAATGAGAATTAGTTCTTAGGTGATTTATCTGGTTGGATAAATAATTAAATTATATATTGACATTAGCAAAATATCAGTACATCTTTACAATACATTTTCCAGATCAGAAACACAGACACGATATTTTGAAAGAACTGCAACATACGAAACAGGTTTTTGTAATCTCATCATCACCAAAATCAAGAAAGAAATAAGAAATTGTTCTGAACATTTTACAACCAGTACCTTACGATTTATAAAATATCTAAAAATAATTCACTCATCTGTCGAGAAAACAGTAAAATTCTACTATCCTGTTACAAAATACACTTTACGTACCACTCCAGAATAAAAACACATGTGAACCAAATTAAGATTAATTTAATTTACTTTGATCATATCCCAGATCCCAGGTATCACATGGCAGGAAAAATATTCCGATGCCGTGGAAATAACATATTTCTGCTGATTCCGTCTGTAGATAACGAATGGACCCCATTTTGTCTTTGTAATCATCCTCATCCCACAATTCTTAGCGATTCAACTTAATTTTAACGCTAATAGCATTGTGTGAATCTTAGACTGTATGTCACACTGAGAAAAAGGCAATACGCACGTCTGATATCAATGTTTGGAAAAGAACCCTACTGAAGGCATCGTTACTTTAAAACAGAAATCCCAGGGTATGTGACTTTTACCATACAGTGTCACTGTGAAATACGATGTTTTAACTACACAAAGTGTTAAAACTAACGGTCCATGATGTGTTCAAGTCGATCCTCGTCATTAAACATTTCAGAAATGTGCGCTTCCACTTTGTTTACAGAGCGAGATTCTCAGAAATGTGTAAAGGACGCTCAATTTGATCACTTAAGATTCATGTAAAAATATAAAACAGAAGATTTAAATAACGTATCAATTTACAGTTTGCAAAAACTACTCCAATCGTGAATAAAATCATTCTTTCATTATACGCAGATTGAACAATCACACAATGTGCTCAGCTGTATATTAATTATTATAAATCATCATGCAGCTCATTTCCAGGAATGGAAACGAGAAGGAAATTGATAAGATCCTATTTAAATGATCCCACAACCGCGCCAGAGCTGTTGAATCACATCGGTGACGGTAACAAGTTGGTATATTGTGCTAGATCTGTGTTATGCAACTAGATTTAGAATTTACCGGCTCCCACCACTCCAGGCACCCAAATCTTGGAGGTCAGAAAGCGGACAGCACGACGGTGCGCAGTTGTCAAAATCAACCGGCAATAGGCAACAAAACCACTTCAGGTCCGGGGGTCGGGGTTGGGTTATGGTAAGAAGAAAGGTTAATTCCGTAATTAAAGTAGGAGAAAGAAACACAACCTTTCGACTTTTCAGTCTCCTTCAGATATTTTCATGTTTGTTTTACATTTTTGTTCGTTTGTCTTGAATTCCACGGATTGCGCAAAACGTCACTATGAAAACCACACTCTAATGCCCAGTTTTGTGTACTTCACTGTCCTCCTAAAGGGGAAACGAAGAAAGGGTTATCATTGCCGAAAGGAAGAAATGTCGTTTGAGTCTTTTTAGCTACAGTGAAATGTGAATGAACTGAATCACTGCGTTGTCCACAAAGCGATGGTGAAAAATAAAATATTAAAACTAACAGGGCGTCACAGGTTTCCATACAAATCGATTATTTGGTGATGTATTAATGCAGTTATCTAAAAGGCTATATTTTACAATGTGATATAGTGCCAATTTTAATTTGTGGTAATGTGCTATTTTTCCGACACTATGATATTGGTTCCTCGTGTTTGAGATATGATCTAGGTACATTTCGGTTTCAATGCCCGGTCTGGGGAGCCTGGTAAACGAAGGATGGTCACAGCAGGACGGAAAGAAGATCTAAACGTGATCCATACTTCACTGCACTAGTGACACACACTTGGGTAAAGCGGTGAAGACAGGGCCACGCGTGGGCATTCTGCACTCTGAGGACCAGTCTGAGGTTTGCAGGACAATGAGATAAACGCATATCGTAAAATACAGACAACGCAGAACCATTCCATACAATTGCGAAATAGCAGGTACAAAGATCTGTATGATGTATTGTGGGCATCTCAGAAATCGCCCCTGTGTGCAATGTCTGCAAGTTTCCGCTAGATGTCTTCAGTGTTACTAAATAATGATAAAGAGATCCCTTTTAAGAATGCGGTATATTCCAGATCCAATCGAACTTTCTCTCCAGATTAAGCGAACATCTTTTCTTCCCGACACCGACAGCAGTCAAATCAGCTATGATGATTCTGGACACGCCAATAAATCGAATCTTTATTACACGTCCTGCTTCATTAGGATGGTAGAACAATAAACAATCATAAACAATAAACAAAAAGTCTCATCAAACCAGTCAATGTCAAGGACATAGAGGAGGTCACATGCGTGTTTTTTTTTCTGCGCCGCACGTCTTAATGTGTTCCGGGGTCAGTGCTGTTGTCGGAGGCGAAGCCGCCGTGAGATATGAAAGACAGGGGCCGACACACCGCGACACAGAGGCGGACAGGCGTGCCGAGATCTCCTCTGCGTCCGCAGCTCCGCAGGTCTCCAAAGCGCGCTGTGTAAACAAGCTGCCAGGCCAGACGTCAATAACACAAAACCGTTTGATTTGAACTTGTTTTGTTCGGAATACACATTTTGCGTACTTTTTTGGTATTTAACAAGAAAAAAATGTTTGCATTAGAAAACATATGGCACATTCAACAGGTTACAACTCAGAAGAAGCTTCTGGCATAGTGCCTATATTTTCTTCCTAATCTTTGGAAAAATCTCGGTTACAAATAATTGTCAGTTTAAATTAATGCCGGCAGTTCAGCGACAATGCAGATCTACTGTAGCTCCTGGTACTTTACCTCAATGACAGAAAAAGCGCCAATGCATTTTTAAGAGGAACAGATTTCAGGGTTATACCTTCGTGTTCACGTCTTCTGAGATTAAATTAAATCCAAAACAAAAATATTATATTACGAGTTGTTTCACTTTTTTGTAGGCCTACTCCTTAACCTTTATACATTATCGCCACAGAACAAAGAATGTAGTGAATTACAAAGTTTATTACTCCAGGGATGAGCTGTTGAGCAATATATGTAATGCAACAGATTTATGTTCAGTGTTTTCTTGAAAATAAGTGTAATTAACCTGATGCAAGTTAATAGTTGTGTCACTATTTATCGTAAACATAACGGCTCTTCACATCCTGTTTTATTTTAAAGACATAAGCCTTTGAAGGAGTATAGGAATTAGACAAAACGTACGCGTAGGCTAACATTAATTAGCTGAAGGACCATTGCCCCTTTTTACGACGCCATACTTTGGTGTCCGAGAGGGTTCCAGCTTCAAAACCATGGTCAAGTTCAAGTTGACGCGTCGACATAAGTACTACTGTATATCTCACGACTCGGATCGTCCTTTAATCCGCACAGTATTCTGCTTTGTAAATATTTATTTGTAATCCCATGTTTTTACGATCAACCTTCAAACAGCAAAATTATTTCTGAAGCGTAAAAACGTAACCATTGTATTTTTGTAAACCATGGAAATGAAGTCCACAAGCCCAGATATCTTCTTTATCACAGACACAGGCTGGGTGAAACACAGTCTGCCCTCCCAGTGTCTGAATAAGGATGTGAATAAAATGATCAAAAACGGTTTTACGAATCGCAAGAACGTTGACAAATCTATACGGAGCCACCCACAGGAAAAAACATATTTACTATAGCAAGTATTTTTATTTAAACGCTCAGTGATCGTGTGTTTTTCATCTTATTTACTGTCCTTTATGAAACCTAACTGTCGACGTGTCATTCAGTAAAAAAGTATCAAAATCTTTCCAAATTTGCAAAATGTTTCCCCGACGTCAAAATAATTAAAAAAATAAAAAAGAAACGGGAAAAATTGAAAACGCTCTGTTATCATGTTAGGTTATTTGATTGTAAAGTAATAATAATATGATCTAAATGAATATGAACCTCATTAATGTTGTGTTTGATGTGTTTGTGTCTGATGTGATTTGTTCGAAAACGAATTGTTCGGATAGATATATATATATTTCCATAAGCAAAATATTTTTCCAGATCTATTAATTTATATATATAGAATGCAAGAAAATGTCTGGCTTTTTACAAATGCTTTGTTTGTTGATAGAGATTCACGGACACATTCGGTAAAACCCTTCACATGAAAAGAGTACTGTTGTTGAGCAAGAAATATTAGTCTTAAGCAATTTTAACATAAGCCTTAAACGATTTATTAAGGGAAGTTTTTTAAAGGGCATGAAAATTGGTCAATTTTTTAAGCTCGTTTTAATTACTTTTTAAAACTGTATATAATGGTGACTCTGAGAATAATCTGATGTTTAATGTTTTGTTCCTCTACAGTCCAACCTGCCTTTGAGTTGCATTTTAAAGATATCTCACTCTGTTTCGAGAAATCAAAACCCAGACGGTTAGTAATTGATTTCCATAACCGACTCCAGTCCTCCCGATTCAACAGTTATCAGAGATATTGTGTCCTATTTTACGGTAAAAGTGTTTCCCCCACACATTCCATAACAAACCCGCTTTGTTACAACATCCCAGGACTGGGCTCCAAATGTACCGAGTTCATATCCAGTGAATTGCTGCAAATAGCACATCTCTCCTTCCTCTCTGAACAAAGGAAATGGCACAAACTGCAGTAAACCTGCTCCTGAGGTGATGTAGACTTCGCATCAGCAAGAAGTCTGTGTTCTCAAAAACCTTTAGTGTATTGGGAGTTAGTTCTGTTTAAGGAAGAGACTAAGAAAGGGCAAAGTTGGTTACCCAGGGTAAATGATTGTTTAATATGTGACACATATTCAGCTACCATATTGATATGTTTGGGTTTTATTGATAATCTTCTTCTAGTGTAGCTCACTATTTAGCTTCTTGCCCAGAGAAAAGCTAGTTATGATACAAAAAACAGAGAGCATGGTAAACATAGAAAGGGTGACAAGGAAATTATAAAAAAGGCCATAGATTGGGCAGACACTTGGCAAATCATACTGAGTGGTAATTACAGCCGTCCACTAAGCGTGCATGAAATATTCCAACTGCATGTCTGATTCTGAGCAGCAGGAACCACACATGAAAGAGGTCCGTGTGTTCCTGTAGATTCTTCTATATCCTCATTAAAACAGTATGGGGAAGCAATAAAAAAGGCAAACAGAATGTACCTCAGTACACAGCTAAATGTGTGGAGTTCAAATCTGGGAAAATTCAGTTTAAGCTTTACAGTGACTAGAATGACCTCATTTACAATACTGTCTCAAAATAATACTAGAAAGTATATTTTAACTTTAGAAAGATATTTTAAAAAAGAGCAACAAGAGTGGTTCATGGGCCCTGTCGTATGCAGACAGATCTAAGGAGCTCCATCTTGTCAGAATGAAAGAGATTGAGAGAAGAAACGATCCGAGTATATACGATCTTAAGTGTTATACTGTAAGTAGGGTTAGTCCAGTAGAAGGGTCACTACTGGGGGCTAAAAAGCATTAAATTATACTTTTTAACACAAGGAGTTGCAGCTGCAGGTTTTTGAGGTTGAAAACTCTAGGCTACGTCAATAAGTATTTTGGATTCACTTAGCTCCTTTCTTTAAATTAGCAAGATGGCAGAATGTCTTCCTCTCATTTGGAACCATTCTTATCTTGCAATGGAGCACACTGTATATCAGTCTTCTGAACAGATGTGAAGTCTCCAGTAATAAAAGCAGGTTGCACAAACACTCTTAGTGCTATAGTCCAACAGGAAAAGTAGAATACTGCTCCGCATTTATACAGCTGGGTGGACTGGAGCAACTGGAGTGAAATAATTCACATAAAGCACAACAGCAGTGTCTGCAGTGGGGTTGTGAAGCCCCAGTAGGTTACTGTGTGAGTTAAAAGGCTCACTCATCACTTTATTCAGTATCTTTCCAACTGCAGCTCACATTCCTCCCTGGTACACAGGGATTATACATCAGTCCTGGAATAACTTTTAAAAAATAATCTATTGACATGTTTCAAAGTTTAAAACTTTTACCATAAAATCAAATCTTAAAATAAGCTAATAATAACCCTTATTTTATAATAATGTTTTGTCTTTTTGTGGTTTAGGTAAAACTGCAGATCGGGATCATTCATTAACATAAGAATGTCTACAAATGAGAGGGATCTTTACTTTTTGTACATTATGTTCAGAAGAAAAAAATACAAATTTGATTTTCATTAAAGGTTTAAAATTATTAATAGAAGGTTTAAAAGATTACACTAAACATTAGTATACTCATACACTGTATGGTGTATATACTGTGGAGTTTCAGAAGGGTATTGATAGTTCATAAAAATTAATGTTAAATTACAGGTGACAATAATTCAGGGAAATGCATATGTTTGTAATTAAACGGGTTATTAGGAAACAGAGATATCAAATAAAGTGTAAGCGGTCAGACTGAGGTGATGTAATCAGTGGCGTACCACAAGGATATGTACTAAGACCATTGCACTTCCTGATTTGTCTCAGCTAACTAGATTATGATATAGTTATAATTAGAAGCTGCATGTGAAATAGATTAATATAAAACTCAGGACTGCAAAAACACCTGGCCAATTGTTTTTTTTGTAGACAAGTGCACACTATCACAAGCAGCTAGTGAGAATATAAACCATAAATCCAAAATGGGAAACACTGAGCTAGAAGAGGCTACTTATGAGAAAGATTTAGGTGTTGACATTGACACATCGTCTACATTTTCTAGACAATGTGGAGGAGCAATTAAAAAGTCAAACAAAAGGTATACAGGTATAACTAAAAGTGTAGAACGTAAATCAAGGGATGTTATGTAAAAACTGTATAAAACACCAGTAAGGCCTCATTTAGAATATGGTGTACAATTCTGTTTACCATGTTATAGAAAAGATATTCCAACTCTGGAAGCCATCTGGAAAAGAGCAACTGCGTACACTTTGGGGCTTAAGGGAAATAACTACAGAGACAGGCTTAAGGAGCTGAACCTGAGCAGTGAAGACGACGAGGGGACCTGGTACAAGTATTCAAAACCCTCAAAGCCATTGGCAAGCCCAGTGAAACACACACCACAAGGTACAAGTGGAAACTGTGTGGAAGTGCATTTCAAGTTCACTTTATATAATAAAGTAAATATAAAGTATTATTATATACTTTACATTTTAGTTTACTTGAAAGTAAATAGTTAATAGACAACCTTCGGCATGTTTAAGAACTAAAAACAGTCAAACAGTTCAAATTATTTCTGTAATTGAATCAGTTCAGGCTCAGCTGAGCTGGTCTGGGGTACGGAACTCTGCCCTGAAGTCTACCTCTTTTGTGAACGCAGGAGTCATGAAATATAAAGAGGATTCAATTATAACATTTTTTAAATTGACACAATTAAAGCCATTTGTGCATGAATTAAATATTATTTTTGAATTAAATATATTTAAGCTGTGTTAAACTGTGCCATATGCTAAAAAACTATAAGAAACTAAATGGGTATCTGGGTTTCTGTCACAGTTCTACAGGCTAAAATGGCTGAAATTATTTTTTTCTCCTTCTTTTCGCTCTTCATTATAGAGTCAACCAATCCACATGCCTCTGCAGCTGAGAAGGAATGGACGTGCATGAGAAGGGCTCCTGTATATTTAAGGCCAACTGAAACAATTTTACATGTTTCTGTGCTTGGTAGGCAGAACTTCCTGGAAAATAACCCTGGCAGAATTTGGTGGCTGTCCCAAAGCCTAAGCTTGAACCTCAGCTCGTGACGATAAGGACAGGACAGCACCTGATAGTCGAAGCAATGTGACACTGAGTGCCAGGAGCAGAAGGAAGCATGCAGGAAGCTCATGTCTGCACTTTAGTACAAAGCATTAAAAAGTCAATCCTGCTTTATACTGGCTTCATCTTAGTGCTTCTGATGATGTGGTTTTGGAGTACAAGCGAGTTTTACCTGTGATCTGCTGCCATTATCATGTAGGGGGAGTCTGAGCTGCAGTGTACTGTATATTTTCAACATCATTGTTCCTGACTGTCACTCCAGCATGTCTGGTTGTTTATAACTTCATGCCATGTTACGCTAAATAATAAAACAAGTCATTAATTGTTTCTCCCACTATAATTAAAGAAAACATCCCATCAAAGTAAAAGAGATTTAAAGCATTAGGCACAATTTTAACCCTAACTGTATTTACAGGAATCACTCAGCAAACACAGACACTTATGCCAACTCATAAACAGTAGTGTGCTTTTTCTTCAGCTGTTTATTATTATATTATATAATTTGTATATAATTATATATTTGTTTTTATATTACTAGAGGTGTTTTTGTTACATGAAATAAATCTGTATACAAGTGATTGTGGGTCACTGAATTAGCAGGCTACAGGTGCTTGGTACTCATGGAAAGATCACAAAATTTAAAAGTGGAAATATCTATGTAAAACTGAAAGGTCTTGTGGTTTCCATACAGGTGAAAAATCCTGCTCCAAAAACACAGATATCAATCAACACTGGTAATTTTCTGAAAATACTCCACTTTCCCTTAAATAAAAGTCACGTCTTCACAGCAAACAGCTGTAATACTGGAGATTGTCTGCCAACACTTACTCTTATTCCAACCAAACCCAACACATAACATCATACCAGTCCAGCATTGTGTGTATGTGATTTCTTGTAGAACATGTATTTGAGGCTGAAAATATACCGTGTCACCAGAATTACTGCAATTATTATATTAGATTGTTTCTTTTAACTCAAAGAACAGTCTTTTTAAACAAACAAGTCATTTCTCTGGGCCTTCCAGCAATACTAGGTCAATTTTTATTTTACTTAACTGACTCAAGAAATTCTCTCAGTTTCACTGTAAATCAAATTATCTGTTTTTGGTGTTTCCATATCCATTTGCCTTCTGATTTGACTCCTGCTGTCACTGCTGCTTTGAGGTCTAAGTGGCAAGGAACATTATGATGTTTCTTAGTTATTTTGGTCTAGAGAGACTGTCAGATCTTTCAGTAAGAGGAGCAATATAATTGCTTGTGTCAGAACAGCAATTTAACCAGGACGCCATGGTTAACACACCCTGATCGTACAAAAATTGCCAACTGGCATTTTTAATTCCCAAGTAGTCAAGACCTTGGTTTAATGTCTCATCCAAAGGGTAGCAACTCCAACATCACAGTGTCACCACATTGGGGAATTGGTTTGGGACTTTGGGTCCAGATGGAAGAAAGCCCCCTGCTGGACCCCCAAAGCCATTTTAGAGCCTGTTTTAGTTCCTCAGATGTCTCCCCGTAGTGAGCAGATGCAGCCTTGGTCACTGTCAGACTACATGGTGGCATGGTGAGAAAGCTGCTGCCATTAAATATCACTGGAGGAACACTTGAAGGGGATCTCCCTGCAGGTAAAAGCAAGTACTTTAGTAATTAAGAACAAACTTGCAATTTACAGATAACTGAGACAAAAACAATGAGCATTACATCTTGAAGTAGTAAAAGTGATAACATAACAATAATAACATCACTTCATTGGCCATATACAATTTCTTGCATCAGGAATTTGTCTTTTCACATACCCCAGCTCACTCTCCATGAGACACACAGACAGGGAGAGAAGTACAATGGAGAAGTACAGGGTCAGCCATTGTACAGCACCACTGGAGCAGTTGGGGTTAAGGGCCTTCCTCAGGGGCCCAACACAGTAGGATTTCTCTGCCAGCTGTGGGATTTGAACCAGCAACCTTCCAGCCACAGGCGCAGATCCTGAGCCACAGAGCCACTGCTCCACCCTTTTTTTGAAAAAAAAAAAGATAATCACAGTATATAGTAAGATACACGGGTAGGTTTTAATTGTAGGAATAAGAGTTAATCCTTTTTTATTTTTAAATGCCCTACCATTGTGAAGTGTCCATTTTAAATTTACGTCAAACTCCTTCACCCTGTGTCTTAAGTATTTCAAAGACATTACTGAGATCTACTGTAATACACAAGAAACTTCTATTACTGTTGACTTTTTTGTTTTACTTAAATTATTAAAGTTAAAGATTCATAGTTCAATTGAAAGGTAATTTGACATAAATTGCAGGTCTGCTGCAAATTTCAAATGGGTCTATGCACTTTAGCCTTGCTTCTGAGAAGGACATTTTAAAACAGTTGCACTTGAATGGATATCCTTTTAAGCTAGCATGTAATGAGAGATGATTCAGTTAGCATTTTCATTGACAAAATCCCCACCAGCATATTTGGTATTTCTGAACACAAACCTTTGAAGTTGCTTGACCAGAACACACTGCTCCTTATATAACACTGATGTGAACACACCCTCCTAGTTTACCAGATATGCTCAATCAACAGATTTTTTCATCACCCAGCTGACCTCAACTGGATGCTTACTATACCAGAAAAAACTACTAATTACATCACTCTATTCTGAAAATCACTGCTTATCTGTACTCTTGGCTTCCTTTTTATTAATCATTCTCAATCAAAATGCACACGTTTCCCTGAATCCTGTCCTTGTCTTGAGGACAGTGGGAAGAGCTGTCCCTGGTCTCTCCTGTCTTGAGAACAGTAGGAAGAGCTGTCTGGGGTGAGACACTATCTTGAGGACAGTGGAAAGAGCTGTCCCCGGTCTCTCCCGTCTTGAGGACAGTGGGAAGAGCTGTTCCTGGTCTCTCCTGTCTTGAGGACAGTGGGAAGAGCTGTGTCAGTGGCTTCAGATTGACATCTCTGGTATCCTTGAATACAGAAGGTAGGTGCAGTGTCACCGGACCCTGGGGATCTATTCATCTCCAGTGCTTCTAGCACCTGAAACACTTCCATTTCTTCTGTGCTGCTAGTGTTTAATAAAGACCTTCCTACTGCCTGAGACCTGCTGTCTGTTTCTTCCCTAGTGAGCTCCTGAGTGATGTTCTCACATAGCAATTAGCATCTGCCATTTCTCTTTTAAATCATCTAGATGTTTACCACTGTCCCCTCAGCTCAATTCAAACCATGCATTATGCATTCACCATGACTACCATTTTGGTTTCTCTTGCTGATGCTCCTAGAGTTTTCCAAGGCTATGTTGGGAAAGTTAAATTCTCCCATAAAAAGTATTTTTGCAGAAATTCTCAATTTCATTGTATCGTGTTTATAATCAACACCTGCATTTTGTTGTCTATAACATACTGCTATCACTATACCTTCACAGCAGTTTTACACCAGCCTGAACCAAATACTGTATATTTGGAAGTTATCTATTCCTCTAACTTTAATTCCTGAGCCTGGATACTCTTTGTGATATGTATTTCTACACTTCCCTCTCTTCTGTCTTTCCTATCACTCTGGAGTAGTGTCTCTACTAATTACTAATGTTACTGTGGTTTTGTGATCTCAGTTATATCATAATTGCCTGCTAATGTGGTAGTAACTAATTTCTGTACGACGGGATTCTACAGTAGACTGTGGTTCTTAACCAACCTTCGAAAAGTTGAAAATTATATTTCAAATCAATCACAGACATATTGTGATAAAAATGAATTTTAATCAACAATATTTAAAGACAGGATGACATTGTCATGGAAACTATATCTCATCCTCCACACATTGATTGGACAACCTGTGCTGATGAGTTCTTTCTGAAGTACAATATAAAGACACGTGATTGAGGTGCACTGATGGGAAACTCACTAAACTATACTGATGAAGTGGCTGAGAGCTGCAGATCGAGTTCATTCATTCATTTTCTGAGTCCCAGTTCAGGGTGGCGGACTCGCAGCCTGTCCCAGCCAGCAGGGGGCACAAGGCAGGATACACCTTGGACTGGATGCCAGTCCATTTCAGGGCACACACACACCAGGGCCTGTTCTTCCAGAAGCCAGTTATACCAGTATGTCTTTGGGGAAACGAGAGCACCTGGAGGAAACACACACCAACGCAAGGGGAACATACAGACTCCACACAGACAGCAGCCCAGGAATTGAACCCGGGGCCCCAGCACAGATGGCAGCATGGCTATCCAGCATCACATGTTCATCCGGCAGATCTATGGGCCCTCATACAGTATGATGTTTACTGTGCTGTTGATCTCATTTCCATCTCTTCAAAAGCTAATTAAGAACCACCAATTAATTAAGAACCAACCATTAAGAATTAAGAGGCTCAAATTAATTGCTCAATGGCCCACTGACAGAATGTATCCTTAATGCACTGTCATCACATTATGAAGGCTCTTGATAACCTCTAAATGAATTTATTAGTGTCCTCGGGTCCAGGTATCAAGTAAGGACAGCCCTTATTCAAAAATGCATATTTGGTTTCATGACTATTGTTTATTAAAGTGTATATATTTACCTGTGACATATTTAGGGAGTTATACTAAACTAAACATTGTTTCCTCCTAATGTGAGTAACTTTAACTTTCAGATGAGTTAAATGATTTCTGAAAACTGATAAAAATGTCTGTGCAGTTTCTGTCACTCCTTAGATATGAACGTCAAAATATTAATAGGTGAAGAACCTAAGCCACATTTATGTAAGAAGTTCAGCAAGACGTTATGGTTTAACAACCCTCACTTTGTAATGCATTATTCATCAGTCCCTTTTAGTGTGACGGTGGAGATGCACTTAACAATATCATTAAACGTGTATAACGTTTGCAGACTCCCGAGTCCCGGCTAGATTCGATTCCTCGAACCCACGATCTCTGACTCATGTCTTGTTTATACTCAATATTACTACGAACAGGTCCAGTACCCCGGAAGTACTACTGACCGACTCCTAGTAGCCGCGGGACTCGTGTGTTTTCGAGCTGAAGCCCCAGTCAGAAGAGAAGACCAGGTCGAACTGGCAGCTCCTTCAGGGGGTACAGTAACTGCAGGGCGGTCCGCTTCCGGCAGAACTCCAGCACAATGATGCTACTGAGGCAACGCCCACAGAGAACAGGAATTTCCGTGTTACCAGTCACTGACCGAGCTAGACAATGAAGTGTTTAATACATTTGGCGTGTACAGTTAAGACGCGAGGTTAGATAAAGATCTGGTCCTCAGCACTCCGAGTTTCGACAGTGTATACAAGGTACACAATTAACGTTTGCAATCTTTAGATTATCAGGAGAAAATATTTTCCGAGTTTAAGGAAGATCTTAGTGTGATTATCGGATTTCAAAAAGGCCGAGAAAACTATCTAGTAAACTTCCCAAGTAGCCAATATTCTGTTTGACCTTGAGTGAGAAAGTTCCTGAAAGCAGCCAGTTTCCTCAGGTTTTATTGACCATTACAGTGTTGTTCTTCTGCTGCTCTTTCAAAAGCCGGTATGTCTTGCAGGCGGGTCTTGCCAATTGCAAATACTTTAATAGATCATATCTACCTCGACACAACATGTTCACTGATGTCCTGAAGTTAAAATGAAAGTAAGTAGTTAAAAACTTTCAATACCAAAACCAAACGGTATTTCGCCACGATAAGAGACGGACCTGTCTGGTAACAAACAGCCCCTCTCCGACATGCTGCCGTCCTTACAGTCTTAAAAACAAGAATTCCTCATCAGTGTAAGACGCTGCTGTTTCTGGAAACCAGCAACTTCCTCTTTCTTAACAGGCGAGGGCGCAAAAAGACAGCGATTCCCCCAGAGCCAATAGCAAGCACAGCAGCGGAGAGAGCAGAGGCTGGTGGTGACACTCGCGTCTCAGTGCGCCCCGGGACGCCCAGGCAGGGAGGACAGACTCAGAAGACTCGTTTCATCGTGTTTGATGCATCCTTTCTCATTTCACCTCGCTTCGGATCCCACACTAAACACAACCTTCTGCTTACCACACGTTCATACAAACGCGTGAAAACAAAGCCAACAATAACGACAGCAGTATCAGAAACTGTGTTAGTAGCAGCGCTTTGCTCACCTGAGCTTTTAATGGAAAGTGTTGTGTTCATCGCACTTCAGAGCTCTTTATTTTTTGGGGAATCCACAGATTTTAATATGAAATAAAATCGACACTTAAACATCTTGTTTTATTATACCCATTAACCACGCTTGGGTGTTAACTGTTTATTAGTCAAGATCAAGGTTAAATCAGTTTCTTGAACTCTGTCATTGGTGTAAGGAAACAATTATTAATACTTATATGCATTAGGATATTTGTATGCTGAACCATTGTATACTTCAGCTTGGAATTGTATGAGTAACGAGCTCCTAAAATTACTATGATTCATATATGAAGTTCTGACTGTTCTTGATTATTGCTTCTTTTCGCAAGCGTGTAAAAGGAGGACAGCACTCATTCACTCTCTGCAGGAGTCCAGACTGACCTACAGTACTCCGTTAATAGTTGGACAGGAACTTTCTTGCAGTTATTAAAATCCATTCCAGGTATCCCTAATGAAGGAAATTGGAACAGCAAATTTATGATTCACGACTAATGAGGAATGGAAGTCGCAATAATAATAAACTTTATTTTATATAGCGCCTTTAAAGGTGGCTTATCAATAGGAGCGGTAGCGAAAATTCAACTCGAGAGCTACTCATTTCTTGTTGGTTTTCTTTCTGTTTGTCTCGTGGTTTACAGTGACTTGACTATGTGTTTAGTAAAATGGCACGCGTATCATCTCGAAAGTCTGCGGAGGTCGATGGATTAAAGCGGTGGTGCTCTTCTATTGTAAAGTCCCTAGAGCCACGGTTTCTGTGGGTCTGCATTTCACCTGAGCTCTAAGTTATTATAATTTACTGTCATTTTCAGTTCAAACGGACCGACATTGACACCCTCCCCCTGTTTCTCAGTAGTTGTCTTAAACCACCGTGACGTGCAGCTCTCTGGATCAGATCCGTGTTGCTCCTGAGCTGAAACCTGCTTTTAGCGCCGAGGCAGGAGACCCACAGGGTCCGCGCGGGTTTCCGTCCTACTCTGATCTCAATTATTATCCCAGCAAATCAATTGCTTGATCTGTCAAGGGCCGTGTGATCATCGGCCACTGATCTAAGGGCAGACTTTGCCCGCACTCCACACCATTTAAAGTTTTGTTCGACTGTAGACTACCCGGGACAAAGCGGGTTGAAGTTACCTCCTTAGACAAAGACGCAGTCAAATGGGTCATTTTTTGTTCTGCAGATTTTGTGTCGTTAAAGTATCGTTCTCTTCTCGGCTTGCTGCGTTTTTTGTTTATCATTTATGTCGAGCAGTGTTTTATTTGCTGCGACAGCCTGTATTTCTAGACAAGCCGGCTAACGCCGTGCAGGTACCAGAGCCCGTCCACGGGGTCTGGAATCGAGAGGCCTTTCTTAATGACAGACAGAGAGGTGTTAAATTGAGTCAGATGGGTGTTAGCGAACTGATTTATATCCCTAACCTTCGGCTGCAGTGGAGAGGAGCCGTGGAGAACCTGGCGAAACCGCGAGTTTACTTCCAGCGAAACTCTTATCGAGCCAACTCGGCATTTGCCGAAGGCCAGTAACTGAACTGTTTTCCGGTCTCAAGGTGATGCAGAGCTGCAGGGAGCAGTGAATCCGGCTGTGCAGCCGCTCTCCAGGCCTGGAGATGGGCTTTCAAAATTGTATCGACCTAAGAAGAAAAACGTTGAGCCGCATTTGAAATCATAGCAACTTTCTACTGTTGTCCGTGGTGCTGCATATTCCCTGGCGTTCAAATACATACAATTTTTCCACAAACACTATAACAAATATTATTACGAGCCTATTGTTCTTGATATTAGTGACTCGGTAACAGTAAACACTTTGTAGCAATAAGGTGTGGTGATCTCATTTTCTATTCCATTTCTCCCAGCAGTTCTCAATAGCCATCTGTACGCCATTGGTCGCCCTTCATCTGAATTTGACGACCTTGCCTTTGCCTCGCTGTACGACATGACTGTGGTGCATATATGTTGTTCACATACCTCCCGAAACCACCGACGTTTTCCCCGACCCCCCTGTTTGAGTCCAAAATCACTCAGCGTTCATTTCGTTTTTATCTGTTTCCGTAAAATAACGCAAAATAGGAAAGTTTGTTCACATCTTGATAATCTACTTAATGCATGCAGATATACTGTCCCTCTTTAGGCCATTTAAAATATCAATACAATACAATAAGGTCTGAAATTCCATATTGCACAACGCGGTAATACGGGTGGTCAATGTCTCACAGTGCAGCAGCCCGGGGTTTAGTCCTGGTTTAGCCTGGGTGCTCCGGTTTCCTCCCGAGGTTCATTGGCTTCCGGTGTGGGTGTGTGGGCAAGGTGTGTCTTACCACGTGTGTAACTCCCTTCTGTTCCCAGTCTGCCTTTGCGATTTGTGGTCTCCGACAAGCTGCAGGTTAGAACCCACGCAGCTTCCCACAGTGGGGGCTACCAGCCACGGAGTCCCTGAGTGGCACCGGTTCAGCGCCCTGACTGGATACTTTACAGCAGCTTCAGTCTTTTTTACAGTCGGGAGAAAAATGTTTTACGTCCCATGACGTGTCCTGTATACGAACAAGACATCATTTTTATTGAGCTGGTTCAATGTCTCCAGAGTAAACACACTAAACAGATAATAACGTTTTAGGCTTATGCATTAAAATAGTCTTTGATTTTGATTTTAATACGCACCCGTGTTTAGTAATTCGCGTTGTGCTCTGAAGGCATCGTGAGATTTCCACAGGAGGCTTCATTGAACCTGCACAGCTAGCGCCCAGTCCGCCAGCACATTCGAGGTGAAGATCAGTCCCGAAAGTTTTTGTGTTTGCTTGTTTTTTTTTTAATTACACATTACATAATAACCCGTATTTTTCCAAGCAATACCCGTTCCCCAGTCTTCTTCACAGAACATCAAACGTTATTTAAAACCCAGAAAATCCAACAAACGTAGCGAGAAACCAAGCAGCGAGGAGTACAGTGGCCGAGGAATTTGACGCCCGTGTGTGATGATACAGTCTTACAGTATTAGACTGGGATCCCGGGTACAGTGAGGACACGGGGATCATTCCGACAGCAACCGACAGGGAGGTACGCGGCAGCGAAACTTGCCGACGTGACCTGTGCTTACAGTACGTTAAAGGTCACGACTTGTTCTTCTGCACTTTAAAATGTTGGTTATTTGATTTTCCTTGAAAATAATTCGGATTCGGTTGTGTCACAAGTGTTTTACCTGTGCTCTTGACCTGAGTGCGGTACAATGTTGCTTTCGTATTCCAGACACGCTGACTCCTTGAACATACTTGGGAATAGTTATTTTGTTATACGTTTGGCTTAGTTTGTCCAAATATTGTCGTTTTCATGTGATTGTCAAAAGGGAAGATCTGTGTGTTTTGGCGATATAATGATTACTTTTTTAGAATCATCAACCTTCGGAAACAGCAAAGAAATTGTTATTTCAGACTGTGAATGTGCACAGGTTGGTCTGAAACCACTGCTGTTCATCTCTGAAAAAAAACGTGTTGCCATCTCCTTCTGAACTGAACGAGCTGCTAAAATGGTAAAAAAAAAAAGTATGTGCAAGCTATATATTCCAAAAAGCGATTAAAGCAACATTTATTTTTTCGTTGCTTATTTTTGGTATGCATCGAAATGAAACGTCAATCTCAAATTACCGTAATGTATGTTATAAAGATATATTAAAGACGTTCACCCAACATTACAAACTTCTGTTATATACTACGGTAAATCAAACCGATCGTGCGCTGTGCAGCTGTATCCTCACTGTAACGGCCCCAGTGTCAGAGTGACAGAACCAACCTGCCCCCCGTTTACATTAAATTATGTTGAAGATTATTATTAGAAGCGCTAAGTACACCGAAAGCTGTTTGTATGTACATGAAAATAGTATTTCTTTACATTAATCTAAAGTTTTTGACACTTTTTGATAAAGTTTGTTCTAAATGTCCTGATGGAGTTTATGACATGAAAAATGTTTATATAAACTATTTGTTGGTGGGGAAAAAATATACAATTCAGCTCGCGATGAACAATAATTAAAAATAATAATTAAATCCATAGTGCTCCTCCGTCCGTTTTATTATAGAAAGTGATTTACAATGCACTCTAGCAGCACCTTCAATACCAACATATTGCATTCGGTACTTCTAAAAATATAGAATAATGCCCCTAAAGCTGAAACAAAACAAACAACGAATATACGCAACTCCGTGACAGAGTCTTTCAACGAAACCGTTTCTCATTTGTGTTCCGCATGGCTTGTTCTGGTTCGCTTTCGGCGATGTTGCTTTTTAAAATAAGTTATAATCATGTATCTGTGGGTAAAAATACTGAACTGCAGACGCTAAAGCTATTCACTAGTATTTTGCGTTAAATCTTGCGTATACGATATCTTAATTCAGTAAAGGCAATGTGCTTCTGGCCGAATCCACTGAAGAAATCTGCTTATGTAAGACCGTGTGTCACTATTTTCCACTAAACAATCAGGTGATTCACTTCCCACTAAATTAGGACAATGTTGTGCTTTCCATTTTTGTTTTTGAGAAACCTCTTAATTAAAAGAACAGATAACATCTCTTGTACATTGCCTGCAGTCTGTTACGCAGGCTTCATAACTGTAAACATGAAGTTATTTTTTAAAGTAATATTACGTCATATTATCCATGTTCAAGGTTTTGTTGTTTACAGACCATTTGTAATGCAGTGTAACATACATTGATAAGGATGCTGTTCAGTACGACTAAGTTAGAAGTCGATTAAAATGTAAATATATATATGTGAAATTAGAATGTTTCATCAATTATTTGCACAAACTCCCTAGGTATAATAAGTAAAATATCGAATTTTATATATATTGTATCTTATAAATATCCAGCCATAACATGAATTATGACAATTCCTTAGCTTTGTTTCAGAAAGATGTCAGATTAAAAAAAACACTTTTTTTTGCCCGTACTTGGTATTTTGTTAAACGCTGCGTAGCTAAACCGGGTGGCAGAGGGTACTGGACTACCATGAAGAGCTTACTCCAGAGTACCTTCTGGTCTACGAGGAAAATCAGTTCTATATTACAATTTTCTTTCCAGCGTGTTGTTGGTTGGGCTCATTTAAAACCAATGAACTGTCTAATATTCCATTTTGACTTCTGGCTGCTAGGATCCGACCTTTGACACCACTTCGGGTGTCGGTTTGACCTACAGTCACCCACACCTTCCACTCGTTAGCCATATCTCACACGCAGCAACGCTCGCCTGGGCGAACTGAACTACGTCCTTTTCCACGATGCCCTCCCAGTACAGTGTGTGCTGTAGTATGGTATAGGGCCACAGGACACGGCTCGCGGCTCTACCGCTTGCTTGGGAAACAGTTCCTCCGCAATGGGTGTGCAGTGTGTGTGCCGTCCTTAAGTGGTGCTGTAGAGCTCTTCGCTGGCAAGCAGACGTGAGAATTTAACCCAGAAAAGGAGGGGTGAGGAGGGGTGAGGGGGGGTAGGGGAGAGAGAGAGATCTCTTATGTAACAATACGCTTCAGATGTATTGGAAATATGAGGGTTATCAAACAGAAGATTTAAGACCTGGAGCCTCCATGTGGTCTAAATATGACGGGTCCTGTGAAGAGTAACAGCTTTAAGTCTTCAACCGTCCGTCTGGTTGATTGACTTGATAAGCGGTATTACTACGGCTGTATATTAGCAATGTCATTTCACACTACACACTACACAATGGTAATGCCACACCAGTGTTCTCCAAACAACACCATTACTGATATATTTTTTTTTTAGTATTGTTCTACGATAATTGCAAAACTGGGGTTTATGCTTTCCAAAAGACTCCAATCAGTTTATTTCTGTCTCTCCCATCGAATATTTTCGATTCCCAAGGAAACGGCTCACAAGATGATTACTGTCTATTAGCTGAATAGTCCCTAACACCGCCACATATACTGCTTGCAAACAACTTCCAATACACTCTCTGTCGGCATCTGACAGATTAGTACATGTCTGTCACGCAGATATATTCATATACTGTACATAGGCCTATACATGTTATGGATATATATATTAAAGCCGCTTCTTGCTTTTTCCTATTTCTCTGTCAATACCATCATCCAGGAAAGAAGTCTAAACACTCTCAAACGCAAGAGAATCTGAAATATATATCCCTCTTATCCACATATTTTGTTTTTATTTCTAGAGAACAGCGTTTGATTATAATTTACATGGCGAGCCCACTGCCCAGATAAATGCACTGAGCATACCTGCAGATACCTGGGTTACACTTCATAACAATAATCACAATTTATCCATATGGAATGTTGTTATACTTATTCTGTAGTCTACGTCTGGAACAATGAATGATATATCTCATCCGAAATCTTATTCATATTGCAATGAAAACGGTGTTTTCTAGATTGGAACACATTTTCTTCGGGGCACAACCTGTAAATGTCTATTTTCGTGTGGTATTCTTCTTTGTCCTATAATGATTCACAGGTGAATAACAATTCACAGGTAAATTAAATATTCTGTTTTAAATCTAATTTTATCTTAATCCAGGATATGTCGGTATTTTCTGATCACCCTCATGAGAATCAGTACTCAAACGCCAACCTTGCTGTTACCATACACAATATATGTACACTCTTTTCATCTATTAATAAAACGAAATTAGGAACAGGGATATAGTCTTTAAATTTAGCTCTGGGGATTTCGGATCTTTATTTTATAGGTTTCTAGATGGTACTGTTGTACCTTCACGCCTCACTTTACAGAGCAACTTTATACCTGGTGTGTTTTTCCAATAGCCATTAGCCCGAGTCCCTTTCATCTTCGCAGCAGAAGCTGTTTCTATTTATCCGCTTAAAATCAATGGGTGCCGTCACAAGTGGTCCTATTATGACGACGGCACCATTAAGAATGACGGCTAGAAAGAACGGGGCAATGGTGATCCCTCCCAGAGCCTGCGCTGCACAGTGGAGTCTCCGCATCGCAGGGTCAGCACATCCCCCTCGCTGCTTGTGTGTTCCTGTTCAAAGCTTGTTTTCTTTGCGTCTTGGCGTTCACACCACATCCATAATGGAAAACAGAAAGGAGGTGGTGATGTTCATGGAGGGAGGTCAACTTGGCACGCTAGTTGGCAAGATAGGGTCCAATTTGTCAGAAGCAGTTGGAAGCCCAGTTCAAGAACCGCAGGAAAAGATGGTCCACAGGAACTGTTTGAGCCCCAGGTCTGTGCCTTTATCACGAGAAAGAGGGGATGAGGAGGTGGAGGATGTGAGGAGCGGCGTGTGCAGCGATATAAGGCCGGGAGGAGTTGTCTCTTCCCCGGGTAAACCTCAGACAGACCTCCTCTCCAACAAAGGGCATCACAGCAGCTCTGACACGGAGTCCGATTTCTATGAAGAGATAGATGTGAGCTGCACGCCGGACTGCACGTCAGGAAGCATGGATTATTCAAACAGCAAAGGTAAAAAGAAACGCGTTTCAATTTTACAGAGCAAGATCGCTATTCGTTTTAGACAAGACGTATGTAATGCTAACGCTGCAATATGTACTTTCTCTCTTCATGCTATTATCTCTTAAAATCTTATAAAGTAATTATTTTAAATGTCAGAGCTTTACAAGTTTCGCTTTCCACAGAAATTTCCAAAATGTGTGATGCATTTTTCTCTGTTGTGGGCTGCTTGAGTGCTTCTGTTCAGTGAATTATTTTTTTTGCCGTTGTCTTTAGGATAACTGTTTTTTTTTTCTGGAGCTTGTTTATACATCTCTTTCTAATTCGATGCAACGAGTTACGGAAACTCTTAATGACCATAAAATTATTGTTGACTCCAGGACTCGAAGGAGACAGAGCAGATAGTATTGACACCTTGTCGTTTCTCCCAATTACTCTGTCACTTTTAAAAGCGTCTTCACGGCGCCGCTTCGGAAGTACCTAAACCACAGATAAAAAGACCTAGCTTCATTTGAAAAATAAATGATGCATTCTTCCGCCCCAAATCTATTTTACGAGGTAAACTATACAGTCTGTGGTTAATTAAGATGCAGTTCAGATATAGCTTATCATGATTTTTGTAAACGGGTATCAGGTCGTAAAACGTATGCACTAAACTGAAATAGTTATGAATCGTTAGAATTGAAATAACGAGATATAATTTCCTCGACATGCATTGTGGTGCAAACAATTCTTAATGTAAATAATTCTACCTTAAAAAAAACTTAAAGGTAATCCACTATTAAAGTATTTTAATAGGTAAACAGTTTATACAGCGACATTTCTAGCCCTTAAAATCACTCCTTAAGTTTTAAAATCTGTTTAACCAGGTAATCGATAAATTATAAAAGGTGATTCTGATCTATTATTATTCCAAGCGTAGCGTTTTCTGCCTCCCGGCACTTTTTACACCAGTTATATTCTAATTCGATGCCTTTTTCCAAGCTGTGACTTAGAATAGTAATAGTTAGAAATTTTTTTTTGTAACAATTACAAAATAAGGCAGGTAAAATGACAGTTTTGAACAAAACCAAAACGAATGACCGAGAAAATGATGTTTTTTTTAAGTAGAAAAAGTAAATTCTGATACGAAACGGTCTTTCCAACGCTGGCTTGGTCATTCCAGGTCAGTCCGGCGACTCTTCCAGTAACAGCACTGGGAACAGCGAGGCGGGGAAGGGCAGCGCATCGCAGGCGGCTATGGCCTGCGGAGCGGATCAGATGCGGCGCTACCGGACGGCCTTCACTCGGGAGCAAATTGCTCGCTTGGAAAAGGAATTTTACCGGGAAAATTATGTTTCCAGACCCAGAAGATGCGAACTGGCAGCTGCTTTAAATTTACCCGAAACAACCATAAAGGTAAATAAAGCGATATGTCCAATGATATAAGAAATAACCATAACATCAAATGTAAAGGTAAGTAAGGCAGTGTGGGCTTACCATGATCAAATTAAAAAAGGAGACTTTCATATAACAATAACTTGAGGAAACAACGAGTTTACATTTTTAAAAAATCTTTTGGATTTATAATCCATTTTATCCCACAATGCACTTTTCATTTCGCCAACAATAAAATCACTTCGATACGGAGGTTCTGTTGCAAACGTTGCGTTGTTCGACTTTCTGTCAGTTCTGCTCGGTCACAATTTTTAATCCCAGTACAGAACGATCTGCAGATCATACTCATGAAAACGGCTCCCGAAGAACAAAAAAAATCTATCTATATGATTTTCAAAAAAAAAAAATTGAAATGAAAGCTCTGTTTTCATGAATACGATTGAATAAATAATAAAAAAACGACAGTGAAGCGAATGCTTGTAGGTCAGGATCTGAAATGTAACCGTGTAACTCTAAACGGACCTGTTTACCCGCAATATGGCCATGTCGGAGACCAGAAGGGGCACTCGGCAGTGCAGCGCCTGCGCTCTTATCCGAGCCGGGCCCAAGGTCCGGTCCGGCGGCTGTACAGACCCTGCGCTGCTGACCGCAGACCCGCTCTGTCTGTCGTAGGTGTGGTTCCAGAACCGGAGAATGAAGGACAAGCGGCAGCGCCTGGCCATGACTTGGCCCCACCCTGCGGACCCCGCCTTCTACACCTACATGATGAGCCACGCTGCGGCCACCGGCAACCTGCCCTATCCCTTCCCGTCGCACCTGCCTCTGCCCTATTACTCGCACATGGGAGTGGGGGCCGGCTCGACCTCGGCGGCGCCTTTCAGCTCCCCTCTGAGGCCTCTGGACACGTTCAGAGTCCTGTCTCACCCCTATCCGAGGCCTGAGCTGCTCTGTGCTTTTCGACACCCGTCTCTGTACCCCACCCCCGGCCACGGACTTGGCGGCGCAGGGGGCAGCCCGTGTTCCTGCCTCGCCTGCCACAGCGCTCAGCCCAACGGCCTGTCTCAAAGGTCTTCGGGAGCAGACTTCACCTGTTCATCCACTAGTAGGACTGATAGCTTCCTGACCTTTACACCTTCCGTGTTGAGTAAATCCTCATCAGTCTCTCTGGATCAGAGAGAAGAAGTTCCTTTAACCAGATAAAACTCAGGTCCTTTCATGTAACGCGCCGGCTAAGGGTGCTCGTGAGACTGCAGCAAGCTCCCTGACGAGAAATGACTTATCGGTTTGTGGCCCGACGCCAAGATGGGACGCTTGCTAGGACGAAAATGACACCGTAACAGAAATAATAATGATCATGTTTATCGGAGAAGCCCTGTTACGTACACTTGCTGCCCAGAGGAATGTAAGAAATAACAATAATAACAACACGTAAATCTCAGGCTTGTAAACTGGGTTGCACCTGCAAAGGAAGGAATCGCAATTGCTTGTGAAAAAAAAAACACGTCCATCAGCAGTTAGTGTCAACACACCGAGTACCACTATCAATGACAATACGCGAGGTTATGAAAGTTCATAAGGGGGGAAATAAACTGAATAATAAATGCCATCACATTGCCATTCTTTTTTAAGAGGAAACGCTGAAGTAAGAGGAGTGACGGACCTACAAACCATTACAGAGGGAGGGACGGAGAATCAGGAAAACCGTGGTCAAAGCTTTATTATTGTTGTTTGTCTTTCATTCTGTGTCACACGGTGTTCAATAGGCTTTCTGGGTTCTGATAAAATGACCTCTCCTTCCCCCTTTTCTTCTTTAACAAGGGAATTTGTTAACAGACTGTGGAATCTAATTATTTGTCCTCTAAAGCCTGTGTCCTGGTATACGAAGCAGAAATGTGCAGATGCTGATAAAATTAGCAAGTGATATATATGTAAGGAGGAATTTTGAATGTTGAATTAATGATAATACTGTGAGCGCAGAGACTTGCTGCCAAACGTTAACAAGCCGCCATGGGAAAGGATTAGGTCGGAAGCGCGAGAGCTCCATTGGACAATCACATCCTGCAAATTAGGGCAAATGCTATCTGCCTGTCTCATCTCGCCTCCACGTCAGACTCCTCTCCGTCATTTCTTTACACCTCTGCAGAGGGTTTATTGCATTGTTTTTGTGGAATAATTTATTAAGTTTTTTTTTTGCCTGATATTTATTATTTCTTCAATTCTGAAGTTTTTTTTTATCATGTGGTATATGTCCCTTGATTTTATTTTTTTTCCTTTGGGCGTTTTGCACTGTTGAAACATCATTTTGTTATGCCTGTAACTGACTCGGTTATTCATATGGGGTGAAGGAATGCTAGACTCATGGTCACTAGGATATTTAATTTCCGCTTCGGAGCAATGTTCACTGAATTTAATATTGTCATAAAATTGTTTTAATCTGTTATCATTTTGCAATAAACGGCATTATAAATGAACACATCGATTGAATGTTTAGAAAATCATTTCTAATTTCTCAAACTCAGTAGAACAGGTTATTATTAGTATTTCTACTCCTACTCCCTTACAAATTATTTCAATTCATTTCTTTATATTTGTAAATTGCGTTGATCAAAACACTATGATAATCTAATGGTGTGATATGTTAAACTATATTAAACACTTTACAATTTGTGATGAAAATGAACGATGAAGAGCTATTTATTTTTTGGAATGATCGCTCCTGAACAGTTTCCGGTAGTTATAATCTACTTTTGAGCATCGAAACAGTGTGATTTGTAAGCATTTGTTTCCGACAAACCATATTAAATTAAAATTGCAGCGCTGCTTTGCTAGACCCGAGAATTCACAGTAATGCATGTTATATATATATATTATGTGCCATTGTTTGAATTTCTACAAAAGTTCTTACCATTCAGAATATCTGTACATTCTGGCGAAGTAAAAACCCTTTTCCCAACTGATCCAGATCGCCTGTCTTAAAATTATATTGTACAACACCGCTCATTGATCATATCAAGAAATTGTTTGTGACAGTTAAATGGCTCCGCCGCTGCCGTAATAAAGCTATATTTTCTTGGCGTTAGCAGTTAATAGGGAAAGCAAAATTAGATGTCTTGAAGAGATATTGGAATGTAAAAGATCGATGATCCGTCCTCCCGCAATCAGCAGTCTTTAATTGGCCGTATTTTCTGGGTAATTGAACCACTCTCTCTGCAAATTGAAGCTTTCTGAAAAAACATTTTTTTTATTATGAAATGTAATCTATTTTCTACCTAGTTATGATCCTTTACTAAAAAAAGTACCTCTTACAGAACTTCGAAGGTTCTATTAGCAAGTGTTTGTAAGGTTTGTGGATGTGAACGATAAATTTCGTCCATACAGTAACTCCTATTGTCTATCTGATCATTACGTGTCATTGTAATGATGCAACGATTCTTCTTTCACCAGCCAAACATCGGTCAGAGAAAATATCCCTGTTAGATTTTGATTGATTGCCTTATTAACTCGTGTTCTTGTAAGTGTGACCAAGCTGATTAAAATTCGTATGTTTGGAACAATGTTCCGTTTAAGCAACTAAGTAAAATAGGATTAGTAATACATAACTTGTTAAACCAGGTAATTAGAATCAGTGATGCTACAAAAACACTATGTTGAAAAGGAGAAAATACTAAAGCAAGTAACAATAATCTGATAATTAACGCGTGTGTTGAAGTGTAATTATCTCATTGTAGTCCGTAGGATATCGTTGGTGTTTCAATTGCTATTGCCAAGTTCGTCTTAATATCTGCCTGATACATCAGCATGCTTCTTTGTTACACTATGATCATTTCTCTGACTCCTTGTTGAACCTTAGGCACATTACTAAAAAGGCTCTAATCAGAAAGAACAGCTTACAACATGCTGTCGCTTTCAACTTGAGTTTTTCAAAGCACAGCCTATCATCAATGAACCCAGACTAGTGAGTTTTTACTTAGTGTTTGATCTTTTTTAATTACTACTTGTTATTCTGGTTGAGAAACGTGTCCTGAGGATTTGAATTACTCGAATCCTTAAAACTGTTATTTTATTTCTTATCTTTTACTATTACTTCAACCTAACATAAAATCGATTGTTCATATTTTAACAACCTTTTTCAAAACAAAAATTAAAAATGAACTGAAAGGTAAAGATTTATCTTGAAGTTATTTCCTGCATTATGAGGGCTGCTTGGGAAAGACTTGCGATTTCAACTTTAACGCTAGATGTGTGACACTTCGCTTTCGTAAATCGTGTGTTGAATGCCACGTACTAAACAATCACATCATTCAAGAGAATTCGGACTTAATTGGAGTAATTCTAGATAGTAAACATCAATTTTAATCTTTTTCACTTCATATTAAGAATACACCATTAGCAGGAAATAGATCATTTTCTGTTTGTCAGAAACAATCTTCCGCAGCTGCAAATTTTGAAGTTTCCTGGGCCTACGGATTATATTCACGTATTTAAGACAAGATAAACTATTAAACCCTTTGCTTTTGAACGTTGTACAAAAAAATATAACTGTATTTCACCTCTTAAACATTCATAAGAACGCTTTGATATTCGTGATGTGTAGCTGTAAACCACACACATCAAGACAATCACCTCTACTAATTTATATGCGGTATAATGTTTTAGCGGTATAATGTAAGAGCGGGCTAATAGCTGCGGTTGATAGAAACCTCCCAATCCACCAATTGCTGGTTAACAAAGAGAAAACGAAAGGTCTGCAGAGAAATACTTGCTTGTATTGCAGCTGTTCGATTGGCCCTGTTAAAGCTGCGGTGTTTAAATCGTGTTACATTCTAATTTAGAGCCAGTCTCGTTCCGACAGACTGAGGAGCGTGAATAGACCAATCACACCTTAATGATGATGAATGGGAAATTAATTCAGATACAAGCAAGACAATTTAGGCCTTCATCTGTTTAAATAGCCTTCCAATATAATTTGGAATTGGAGGTCACAGATTCAATCAATCGGCCAGGCTTGTGAAAGTCATATCCTATAGCATCTTTATCAACATTATTTATAGCGCACTGGAGACAGCAGTGCTGGTTTGGGAACTCAGTTTAAAGGGAACTGCTTCTGACAACCAGCAGGATTGTATAAATATCTCTGAATTTACCTTCTTTTCAGAGAATATCTTAAATGATGCATTACCAGCCTGTCTTCCAGACCCACCGCCTCCGTACTCCAGTTAGAAGAATAAACATATAGGCTATATATACACTATATTTCTCGTTTAGTGTATTATTTTAAATTGTTAAGATAAAAGATGCAGGTATTGCATTGCGTTGTGATATTGCATTGTGATGTCAAATGGAAGATAGGAAGAGCATCAATACAGGACCGAAATATCATATTTTTCTTACAGTACTACTGATAGTCTGCTGCTTTCGAATGAAGATTAAATCGTATGACAGATTGTTGATGCTTGCCTCTGCGTTGGACACATATCTGAAAGGAAATAACCTTAACGAGTACGCACTGACCGATACAACACACATGCGACAGGAGAACTTTCGATCAATATTTCAAGTTTTTAAAGTTTGATATAGTAAAGGATGTAATTGCTGTTATGACTTTTCCAGTCTGTCGTTAACAGAAGCACGTTTCTGTGTTACATTCAAACAGAAATAAAGCAATCGCGATCCGAACACAACTGTGGACAAACAGGGTACACGGATCTTTGAGAATCTAATCGCAGAAAACTAAATATTGTCATTAGATTTTTTAACGTATTTGCATACATTGTTAATAAAACACTTATTTTTCTAACTTTAAAGTTAAATATTTAAAACACGATTGACATCACCCAAAATGCCTTATAACATAGCTCGACTCAGTTAAAAAAACAAAGACAAATGTCAAACATCCACTGGCATCGTATTGTGCGGCGCTTCACCCGGCAAACTTTCATGCACTAAACATATTGAAAGATTGCTCTCTTTCGACGTGTACGGTCTAATCTGATGTTTAGTTTATAATTGTGTTCTATTGAATATAAACTATTCACTCTTGAACAATACAGATACTCCACTCAGGTTTATATATAATTTATATAATTAATTCTAGTGGTCACGTAAATCACTATATTATTTGAGTCGTTTCGTGAAATCTCGACTCTGATTGATCGTTTTGGACGTAACATTAGGAAAAGGCTCGTTCTTAATTTCAATCCAGAGCTCGATTCGTTTGTTTACTGACTGAAACCGAAAGCAAGTTTACGAAGTTACACGAAGTTAATTCGCCACAGCGCCGGAGGCTGTGCAGCCGGTGCGAAGCGACAGGGTTCTCGGTGCACCGATACCACCGGTCACGGCCGGCAGGGCAGGGTTTCTCTATGGAAAGACACAGGCGGTCTGCAATACAATATGAAACAGTATCTGATTAAATTGTAAATGCCAGTTTATATCGCAATTCTCATTTTGCGAAAGTTTTTATATTCGTTTTTTACTCTGATAAAGCTACACTGAGAAAATCATCGTATCATCATTTAAGCTACAACCTACAACAGGTTATCAAACATTTATCAATTTGACCTATAAACACAGTTACATACGGATTATACAAATCAGTTCGAGTTAACTTCCTTAAAAAAACATGACTGTAAGAAATATATTTAATTAAAGCAAGAGAATGAGGGGATTAGGAGTTTAAGTCTCACAATGAATCGTGATCACAGGCGTTAAGTGCGGTTGTGTCGCACGATAAATACATTTTGGTAAAAGGTTCGATAGACACATGTAACTATTTTTACTGTGGGGGATTTATGTCCTCAGAACCCTCCCCCAGTGTATTCCCCTATTCTGCATATTTAACAGTGGTATGTGAGCTCTGTATTAATTGATGAAATTCGATTAATGTACTGTAGTAGGCAGGTTAAGAAGAGAGCGTTTCGTTAAAACCTTTGACGCTGTGTAGTCCGGTATTTGAGTACTATTATTTATAAGGCAGCCTGTACATTTTTTTTCCACATGATTCAAGAACACTCCACCAAACGATTTACGTATCGGATATGTTCTTTTAACTGTACATCTTAATAAAACAGGGAGAAAAACAGACTGTAACCTCTGAGAAACAGGTCACTATAGTTAAGAAATACAAACGGCTATACAATACCGTTTAAGCTTTATTACAATCAACAAACCATCTAATGAGAAATTGTGTAAGATACTGTAGCTTTAAATTCAAAGTAGCTTCTTTCGTCAGGTCTTTTGATGGCTTACTGTCCAAATTAACGTATTTTAACGCAGTGCTGTGCGAGAGAAGGGGCAGAGAACGTTACAGCAGATTCTTTCAAGATGATTCATTATAGATTGAAGACACGATATTATCAAAACGTCAAGAATAATGTATTCTCTTATACCCTATAGTATATACCCTATATACTGTACAAACATTGTGATGTGCAAGGCTGTTCTTTATAAAGTAATCCTGTAAAACCTCATTCTATATAAGTACTGTATTGTAGGCTATATTATCTGTACAGTTACTGCAGAACTGATAAAAACATTACACACACAGTAAAACTGAAGTGTTAGCAGACTTGTTTAGTTTATATTTACAAAATGTTAACTACAAAGAAATTCTTAAATAAGTGAAAGCAATATTTATTTAATTATTCCATCTTCATTAGAAAAAAATGTTTTTTAATTTGCTGTGACAAGAGGCCAGGAACATAGACTCACCCACTATAGGATATGAAAGCTGTTATGCATAATTTAATAGAATGTCATAGTTTCTGTCACTTAATTATTCAATTAATAGATCATTTTGGATAATTTGTTCTACTTAGTTACTTCCATTTATTATAATATTTTGTAAAACTTTATCCATCCCCAAACTGCAAGTCTTTTGCCAGTCATTTACAACAGTCATTAAACATGGCTAATTTCCCACTCTTCACAGATGTAAAAGAGGAAATATAGTTTGAGACCAGGCCTTCAAGGTCATGATTGTCTACACATGGAGATGCTGTCAGGAAGAGCTGAATATGTCTTCCACAGGGAGCAGGGAAACTAAATGGTGCTAATATAATTGTGCTCAGTCTTTTATTTCAGGGCCTGTCAGATCAGCGGCAGAATCTGCCTCCTGCCATCTTAAAAATATTGAGAATATTGTCTCAAGCTTTGTGTTTCAGACGCTTCAGCACTTGTTCATGGGCATTATTCGCCATGCACTAACTGCCGTGTCTTCACTGTTGAACTGCTTCTGTATTGCAGTCACTAAACTCTGAAGCAATAATTCTTAGTGCTAAAAAGGGGTGGTAATGAATTGATTCTTCTGTCAGATTCAGCTGCACCTGTTTAGATTTCACAATATTTTTCACTGCGTATACACCCAGCCTGTAAATATCAGCCTGCCGTTCTGACCCTCTGGGGTGACCAAGTGACAGCTAGATCATTTAATTTCTGTGAATAAAATTACATAAATAGAACATACATTTGATCACTGGCTTTCCCAGTAATTCTCTTTGGAATTGTTGTGCATGTACTGCATGTTAAGAGTCACATCACTTTTAATTGTGTATGGTATGATGTTAAATGCTACACAATTTAATTTTGTATGGTATTCTGTTTAACCCTCACCAGTTAAATAGAATAATATAGTTTATATTACTTCTAGCACAAAAACCCTAAGTGGAGCAGTGGCTCTGTGGCTAAGGATCTGTGCCTGTGGCTGGAAGGCTGCTGGTTCATATCCTGCTGCTGGCAGAAGAATCCTACTCCGTTGGGGACCCTGAGCAAGGCCCCTTAACCCCAACTGCTCCAGGGGTGCCGTATAAATGGCGGAACCTGTGTTCTGACCCCAAGTTTCTCTGCATGTCTCATGGAGAACAAGTTGGGGTATATGAAAAGACACATTTTTAATACAAGAACTTGTATATGGCCAAAAAGTGATCTTATCTTATAATTTAGACCAGGGGGTTATTAACCATTTCCGATGTCCTGTGGGATCAGAAAATAGAGAAAATTCAGCACCATGGACAGTTACCTGGAATATAACTGATAACTGATGACCTTTAGTGAAAGGATACCTAAAAGGAGATTTATAAGCACACAGCAAAAATGCATGTATGATAGTAAAATCAGTGGGAAAACTATGAGCCTTCAATAGTCGAGTATCACAAAAACAAAAATGTTACCTTCAGTTGTTCCAAGACCCAGGTAGTAATAACCACAGAATCTCTACAAAAGCTACAGTCCATAAACAATATGAAAAACAATGGCTTATTTAAACTGCAGAAACTGCAGAAACATGGATATACTGTGCATGCATTCTCCTCCTTTTTTAACTGATTCCTTTAAGTCCTCTAGACAGTCAAGACTGTTGCACAAAAGCGCTAAGCCATTAGATAGATAGACAACCCAGAAGCAAACTCATGTTGGTTGGTTTGCAAGCAGAAGTAGTACAAAAAGCTACAAAAACATTACACTCTAACGTCTGGTGTGACATTACAGACGTTGACCACAAAAATAAATTTAAGTCTAGGAAGGCCAGCCTCACCACAGACAACATGTGGAAAGTCATCTAAGTGCAAGGATGACGATACCTACAAGATCATCTTTGTAGCTACAGATCACAGTCCCATCTGACTCCAAAATGTGTTGTTTATGTAGAAAAGCAGCCTGATGTTGTCATACACTGGGTGTCTCCCTGCTCCCTGCCACAAAATGAGGTCAAACACATGAGTGTCATGGACAAGAAGACCAACTGGTGTAATGCCAGGATTGAAGCCAGTACTAGAAACTGTCAAGCTGTCTTGCGACTGGAATAAATGGACGTCTACTCACACTTGTACGAAACAAGGCAGGTTGAGTGGAAGAAAAGGAGCTCAAGAAAGTGTTGACAGTGTATCGTGTCGACTGCAATCTCCTTAACAGGAACAACAGGCTAGGGACAAACAATCTGAAACAATCTGCTTAGAGAACCCAAAAGCCAGGCTTGTTTTACCCTTGTCTGGTGACCTGAGTGTAGGACAACATCAGGGAGCAAGTCTTGAGAATGGTTTGAGGCAAGGAATGGGCAGAGAGCAGAGTGGAGGTGATGCAGAAGAAAGGGATCTTGTGTGCCCAGTAGGTGGTACACAGAATTCTTCTGCAATGTTGCAAATGTAACGGACTGAAAGCTGCCTGGTGTTGCTTGGGGACAGTGAACACAATCACACAAGAGCACTAACCCAGATAGAGAGATAGAGATCACTAAGCTTTACACTATTACACAGTATGTGTAACATATAGTAAAACAGAGCTGCTACTTCACATGAATTAGAGTGATTTATCATGTCTTTCCTTGTGAAAGTGAGGGCCTTCGGAATTATTCAAGAGATCATTTATACTTAAACTACCCATAGGAGCTATGTTGTAATGGTTATAATGATAATCACAAATGTTTAAAAAGGGAGAAGTCAACAACGGGAAACTCCCTTGGGAGATGCAAATTTCTGCTCTCTGTAGAGCAATGACATTTTTAGATCCAAGGTGCCTGCATTTATTTCACAGATAAAGCTTGACAATGCAAAGCTGCTGTTAAATAACCTATACTGTAACTATACGCACCTTGGCATAAGCCCCTTGAATATGCCAAACAGGAGCAGAGGGTATTTTGCTCCACAAGAAAACTTTTTGAAATAAAAGGATGTAAAGGAAAATATACAATTTTCTATTTTGATATGCATACATATTTTGGCTAATCATATACATAAGTATCATCAGCAACATCCACCAATAATAGGAATAGCTGTCAAGAAACAGAATTATAATTTCTTTTCTCGCAACTCAGAGTCTGAAATATTTAATCTTTCAGGCACTACAGAATGTCCTTCTATCCACTGCATTATTTTCATGTTTCAACACTGGATATAATATCACACAACACCCTCCTGCTACAGGAAGAGGGTGTTTGTTTGAATGGTGTCACAAGCAAGCAGAGGTGAGGGCCAGCGGAGCAGTATGTTATAACTGAGACATTGCATAACACAGTTTTTCTGGAAAGATGAGATTATACAGCATTAAACTCTTTTATATTTCTAATTACAAGCTTGACAGCAGGTTTCCGCTGGGAAGACAAAACTTGGCAAATTAAGTGCTTCTACCGAATACTGGCTGTGCAATCTGTGATGGGGGGATCAAAATGAGATTTATTCTCACCACCTGCAATATTCAGAGAAATTAAACTTATTGTCTTTGAAGATAGCAATGTCTGAGGCCACGCTGACCTTATTTGGGGCCTGAGGGATTTGAATCACTGAACACAGAGAGTTAAAGCATGGAAAAGGCAGGTGGTGGAGAGAACACAGGCGCAGGCAGTCTCACCACCCGACTTGGCTCAGGGCCAGCAAAGACATGTGTCTTTCATTTCCCTAAAGAAGGAAGAGAGAGTTCCTTGGCCTGCATAACCCCTGGCCAGGTACAGGAGACCCAGACAGCCAAGGTGCCCTTTCCTGCACTGAGCAGTAAGTTGATTGAAAGTACTGGTTTTCATAACAGCATGCAGGTGCAACAGCATGGACAAGCCTCTGACCATATCAAGTCTTAAGGAAAAGTGTGGAAACAAATATATAAATACCAGATACATAATAACATTCCTTATACTTCCTTAAAAGACTGGATCTGTATCTAATGCTAACAGCTGAACTTTACTATTAGAAGCACAACCAAGATATTTCAGCCGTTCTGGGGTATTAACAGTAGAACTGTTGCACTAACAGTATACTTTTAGCATTACAAGTAAAACTGCAGTTTTAACAGTAGGACCATGGTATCAAAAACAATACTGACTTTTGAGAGGTATATGATTCCAAGATATTTTCAGCTCTAGAAATCTGCATCATGTAAAATAGAGATCAGAATAAGAGAGCATCTCATGCAGACCTCTACTCCCAGTTACACTCCCAGTGCTTGACTTCAGCTATTGTTTCCACACGGACTTCTTGGTTGTGCTTATTGGAAACCCCCTTCACACATCACACATGTACGTTCTGATTTGCGTTTAGCTTATCGTTTTGATTAAATCCAGACCTAGTTATTAAAGGACAGGCTGTAATATTATCCACAGTAATAAAGCTATATTGTTGAGTCATAAATAGTTTTTAGTATATTTTCTTGTTACTTATTAACGGATTACTTTTATTTCTAAAGTTACAAATAATAACCACATATAGTCCTATTTTAAAGTATGAGTCTGTGCATAGCTGCTGTCCGCATGTTCTTCAAAGTGCTTTAAACTATGTATTTTCTAAAATTACTCCCAGACTTTGAATAAACATGCAGCTGCTCTGAGAGTTTGATACATACCATAACAAACTATTTACTTCCCTGTATAATTCCATTGGACAGTCAGCTGCATGCATAATTATTTGAACCTTTCTCTGTTAATATAATTAATGCTTTAATTATAATCTGTTAACTGTTGTATCATTGGTATTGTTTTTTAAACAAAAATGCAAATGAGAGAAAAAAGTCATATTTCACGTCTGACATACACATTGAGATACATATGCAATTCTGGACACTTTTAGAAACTCTTTCTGTTTCTCTTTAAAGAACATAGATTCTCAAGAGGCTAAAACAACACCAGGTGTTGGAATTAAAATTCTATTAAAAATAGGAGGATGTGGATGAAATGTAAGAAATAATTAGGATTGGGGATAATTTCTACGTTACTCCTCAGCAATGATCTTGCCCAGACCAGAGGCTGTTAATAAATTACACCAGCAGGCATTTCAGGAAAAACGAGGAGAAGAAAACAATCAGTTATGTCTACATCTTACTGATGTTATTTACTGTATCTTGTTAAGTGATATTAGCTATTCTTTAAAAAAATAAGCATTCGTGCATTTACCACTGTAATATCAAATTAATGTTACAGCAGTTTGATCTCATTTAAATATATAACTACCCAGCAGCTTGGACAAACACAAACACATTAACCAGTGTGGTGCTTTTGCGCTTTGTTCTTGGTCTGTTTTGTCTGGAAAACACTGCCTCTGACCATGTATTGAACATTATTATCTTATGGCCATCACCTTTTTTACTTTCTTTTCCCTCAGAAAAAAAATCTATATGAAGTCTCCACTCCAGTGATAATGGTCATATGTTATAGCCTTCTATTGGTACCACTGAGAGCTTCAGAAACTAGAAGCCAAAGGATCAATAAAACAGATTTTCCCACATGAAAAAATTGGAAAACTCTGAGTTACATGGAATAAAGAAGACTTTGGACAGAGTGGCTGTGAAACAAGGATCCTTGTCTTTTCAGATGACTTGTCAGAACAGCCACTGCAGTGTTAATGGCACAACCTTTTCCCAATAAGGGACATTCTTTGCAATTTCAAGGTTTTGCGAACTTTCTGCTATTATTTTATTGAGCAGACAGAAGAGTAGCGAAGGAAGAAAGATGTTTTGAAATGTGAAATTTGAACTCATTGACACAAACCCATATAATTAAAATATTGCCCAAGAGTCTTCTATGTACAGTATCTTCTGAAATTTTCCACTCAGATTCTCCTGCCTGAAGATGAAGAGCTGTTGCTTGGATCACAGTGTGTCTCAGCCTTCATTTAAATAAGAGCTTGAATCCTAAACCATGAGGCTGAGCAGTTTCCATTCAGATACTTCATGCAGAGAGAGTTTCTTTTACAGCGTTTCACAATACAATTCTTAGGTGAAAAAGAGAACAATCAACTGATATACTTTCCAGATCAGAAGAATATTGAACGAAAGCTTTTCTTAAAACTTGCTCTTTTGTCTTGTGCACCAATTCAGACATGCTTGGCTTAAGAGGTCTTAATGGAGTATTTTACGAAGGTCTTTATGCTTTGTCTTTGTTTATGTAGTAAAACATCATTTACAAGCTGTCTTTCTTCTACTTTTACTGAAAGTTCCCTGTTGCCCCTCACACAGACTGTACACAATAAAACAAATGACTTTCAGAGGTACACCATGAAAATGTCAATTGTGTTCAAAAGCAGAAAGACCAACCACAATCTGTGGTGATCATGTTAGAGACAGAATTTAAGATCAAAGAATAAAAACGAACTGTTTTGTACAGTTAAGGGCTAGAGTTTTACTAAAGGGGACAACTGTGGCTCTGTAATATAACCCGACATGAGTACATCTGTCACAGCATGTACTCTTGCTCCTGATTAGAAAGTCATTATAGCATTTTTATGTGTCATTTTCAAGTTTAATTATTTTTGCAGCCTCTCCTGGCCCTCCAGAGCGGAGTTCTCCCATTTCTGCCCCTATACCATTCCAGTATTGTCTGGTTTTAATCCCGGGTTTTTAGAGATCTAAATTGCTGCGCTAAAACAATGAAGTTGCTTGATATGACTTTTTAATTGTTTGCAGCTCCTAGAAAGTTATAATTTCAAGGAACTTGTAGTTCTTTAAATAAGAAACCTGAAATCTGCAACATCATTAGGCTTAAACAGTGTTAAAAATGTCTGATCAGAACTGTCTTAGTTCCTCTCTGGGTGCAGGAGCTGACAGCTCAGCTAGAATACAAACCAGACTTTGCCTGAAGCTCATCACCAGGACTGGAAAGCCTTGTTCTTCACAGTGGCCCTGCCTGATATACAAACATCACACTCACATCACAGACTCCCTGTAATGATAATCATTGCCTTTTAATCATATGTACTGTACACTGCTATAGATAATTAATTTACAATAAAAGCTGCGCTTGGTTTCAACCTCTAATACATTTTGCATGAAAGATGACTGAGCCTTAGAGTTTGAAAATCTAAAAATAAGCAGCACTTCATGAAGAGCTGAAGAAGCTGTAAACGAAGTGATGTTTTACATTATGATTAAGTTCACCTGTGGATTCTGAGATGTGTAGCTGAATCTAGTTAGTCCCTCACTCCTCCTTTGTTATATCCTAAATGAAACATCTGTTAAAGAATGAGTAACAAAGTGGTTCCTATGCTGTACTGAGGAAACCAGCTTTGTGTGCTGTTGGAAAGTCCAGGTAAAACACAAGAACTCCGTTATTAGTAATGTCCTAATAAGTTCATTTTTTTTAACAGTGGTAAATGCTGATGTCCCGTATATTTCTGTTATTGTGAAAAGGGAGGGGAGACTTCTCTTCCAATCAGAGCACAGGGCTCTGTTGAAAAAGTTCAATTCCAAGCAGTTCAGAGGTGGCAGGTGGGAGGATTCAAGGAGCTCAGAGCTGGGATGTGAGAAACTCGCCCGGCTGTTTCACACTGGCTGGGGGTAACAAAAAGAGGTGGCATGTCTTTTTCTAAAAACAAAATTAAGAAACAGCTTAAATACAGCTCCTCTCCACACTGAGGGTCCTCTAAGATGCAACAGCAATGCACGAGAAAAGCTCCGTGGTCATGGTCCAGATTGCTCTCTGGGGATAAGGAGAACAAACTCCACACTTTAAGGCATTACTGGGATCTAAACAACGGAGATGGACAAAACAATTCAAATGTCTCTCTTAGAACACCAGAACAGGAAGCTGCCCTGCCCTGCCGCTTTGAAAACTGCAAAGGAAGAAAAAGGGCTTCAGGCGTTTCTCTTCGAGCTTCTTCTGCAAATAAGCCAGAGTATCGGCTTCAGAAACACAGCTGAGTCTCTTGTTCCAGATGCCCATGGCCCTTTGAATAAGGACGTTTTACAGTTTCCATGTGTGTGTCCTTGTTCGTGGTTCACTGTTGATGCTGGAAAAATCAATCAAGTTGACTTTGTTGATGCCTTTGAGGATTTTGGATACTTGGGTCAGGTCCCCCATCATCTTCACTGTTCAGGACTAGAAGGGTTAAGCTCCTTCAGCCTCTCGGTTTAGTTAATTCCCTTAAACCCCAGAGTATGTAACATAGCTGCTCTTTACTGGATTGGTGGCAAAGCAGCCACAACTTTTCTTCTCTAATCAAAACTTAGATTCAGCTCTTTCAATGTTATCCAGAGTGGGATATTTGTTTAAGTCCTTTTGTAAGATGATGACGATAATTGTACATAAAACAGTGGTCAAAGTGAAACACTCATGGAGTTAGTGCTTGAAGCCTTCAGATGAGGATTACTGATGTCTGTATTCCACAAATAGTTGCAAAAAATCTTATATCAATCCCTCACACAACTGAATCCTTACTCCATCGTGGAAGGTTTTTTTTTATTTCTGGGGTGCCTTTCAAAGGAAAGACGCTGAGGCCCTGAATCCTAATTGCCCAGCTCTGACAGTCAACACAATGGTCTGCAGCTGTGTGCCCCATTCTAAAAACATCTTGTTTCTTTTCTCAAGCTGTTCTCCAAAACCCCTCGGTTATCCACCCAAGATCGGAACACCGCTGGCTGCCTGAAAACTGTCCTGGAAGTAAAGGGTGTAAGGCGTGGGCACACCAGCACAGTTTAGGACACACAAAGTCACACACAGAATTCAGAGACACTAATTAACTTAGCCAGTACCCAGTGGAAATTCTGTAAGAAGTCTAAAAAAGGCAGAAAGATTTTTTTCACATGCAGAACTGAACAAATATTGACCAATTAAAGAAACAAGATTGAAAGACTCACCACCAAACAGCTTTTGGTTTTTATGCAGACAGGAGTCCAACAAAATATTACATTTTGTTTTAGCTCCCAATAAATATATTCCTATATAAAGTGTGTTTTCTCTAATTTCCATCCAAAATATTACAAAGAATACAGACTGGTAGAGGAATACTAATGCTGACTGAGAGAGTACAAATATAAATACACAGTGAGTAAGGTCAATGATGTTTAAATTAATTTCAAAAAGAACTTTTTTTATGCCAAAGCTTTAATATTTTACGATCTTTTCTCTCCAGCCATTTTCAGTCACTGCCAATTCATTCTGCATTTCATTTTACTTTATTGTGTTCTAACGACTTTCCAGCAACAGAAGAAAAAATGTTGCCTTTCCTTAATGCAGAAAACTAAAGTTCTAGTAGTAATAATGAAAATGAGAGTATTGTATGTTATATTTCATATATCATTATTTTAGAACTATATAAAATTAACAAATATTAGCAACGATAAAGTGTTATCACTAGATACCTTTCCAGGAAAGAAATTATGAAAAAGCTTTTAGTCTGATTTGGGTCACAGTAAGGGATTTTCAAGAGTGTTTGAGCTGTAGAGGAACACATCAATTAATTGAACAAATTAATAGGAATCAAAATTTTATCAGGTAAGTCCCTCTATAAAATTTCTCTCCCCAGAAAGAAAATCCTTTAAAACCTTTAAGTCTTCAGGCGTGTGGGCTGTTAGTAGGCCTGTGTTCAGTGCTGCATCCACACCAGCACATGAAGGCTTGAGAACACCAGCTCTTCTGACAGCTTCAAGTTAAGTCAGAGTGTAGGCAATAACTTCAAGAGCACTCCACTGCAACCTACTTCCAGAATTAAAATCCAGAGCTTGAAGCAACATGAACCACTGAGCTGGATTTGGAATGACACCCTACAGGCCCATTTTTAAAATAGTTGCAGGATCAGTTGGTGGAATCGTGCCACCTTGTATTGATTGAGACCATTCCACTGGAACAAATGTAAATTCTGACATACAGTATAGCATTATCCTGTTGAGTGTTTAAATACTCATTCACACTTTGATATGTAATAACAGGCCTCCTTGTTATGAAGAGGGTTTTCACTGCCGAACACGAGAACGGTTTCAAGCATGTGGAGGCCACCTGGTCCTTCCAGCTTCAGCTGGCAGCGAACTGATCCAACAATCTCATCAAGCTGTTGCTTAAACGCCTTGCACGTGGATTTGTTACAAACTCTGACAACTCTTTGTGTAAAAAAAAATGCACATGCCGGCAGGTGTTCAGACTGACAAAAATAAAAGCCTTAAAATTAAAACACAGATGTTGAGCACAGTTTTAAACTCCTTGACTGTTTTACATTCTGTGCTATTCCTCCTTATGACAATATACGTCCGCAGGTCATTGTGGACAAGGGAGAGGATGAAACAAAAGGCAACAATTTCATCTTGCCCTCTTTTAACCACAGGGCTGATGTCTGGAGGTGTTAACCCAGAGTGAGCTCTGCCTCCAAGCCATTAATTGCACATTGAACGGAGCCTCTGAGTCAGTTGGCTCCACCCATTCATGATCAGAAAGCTTGTTGTTCCCGGAAGAGGTCGTGGCACCATGTGAAAGCACACTGTGACAAGGAGGAAGAAAGGGACATTCCAGTGGCACTGCCTGTCCAAGACCCACTGCTGCACCCATCTGCACCTGAGACATACGAAACGCTGAATCATCACCCTGGGACTTAGCGCTTGTAAGTGGTAATTTAACTGGAGTTTGCAAATGACTCAGTACTTTATGATGATGACTATGTAACCTTTTCTGCAGTAAAATGTTTTTAACCCCAAAGGCCATAACTAATTAAATTCACAGATCAACATCAATGAAATATGTGCATAGAAATACTTCACTGATCATTGTACCATTAAGTGGAAGCTCTTTTATTGCTTTGTTATATATTATAATGCATTAACGTCTCGACCAAGAGCTGGATTTACTTTAACTATTGATACTGTCCTTAATTTAGGATTGAATTTGCTGTAAATTAGCCATACCAATGAAAATGTCCTCATTTAAAATCTCAAATGATTTTTGCAGACACACACCCTTACATGCAATATGCAGGAATTTTCAAGACACTTCAAGGATTGGTTTAATAATAATCCATCCATTTTCTAGCCAGTTCTTCAACTTCAGTGTCACAGGGGAGCCAGAGCCCATCCCAGCAAGCAATGGGTTGCCCTGTGTCACAAGGCTCTCACAGACACAAACACAGACACACACACACTCACACCAGGGGCAATTTTCCCAGAAGCCAATCAGCCTACCAGCATGTCTCTGGACTGTGGGCGGAAACCAGAGCACCTGGTATAAACCCACATGAACGCAGGAAGAACATGCAGACTCCATGCAGACAGCACCCCAAGCCCAGAATTGAACCCAGGGCTCCAGTGCTGCAAGGGGGGCAAGGAGAACCGTTGTGCCAGCATACCGCCTTAATAACAACAACAGTATTTTCTATAAAAATATTGTGTCAAGTAAGATTTTGCAGGGAGCTGTGTAACTTTTCAATTTTACTTATACTCATAACCCGCAATGAGGAACGATTAGCTTAACAGGTCACTTGGGAGCTGTCAGAGACAATTTTAACTTTGTTAGTGATGAATGCCAAGTTTCTGAACAGTCAGATCTGGTGTCAAAGCACTCAAACTCTGCATCAAATCATGTTTAATTTTCACCTTATGCTGTATTAGAAGATAAGAAATCTCTTACTGAATGGTGACCAGGCCTCCCGGACTGTCTCTGTTTAGTGTGAGATATGATGTGGTCACAGTCAATGCTTGGAAAACAGATACTTCAGTACTACACTTATATCTGTGGCAACCTGCCATTTGTCCAAAGTGAACAGTATATGGAGGAATGAGCTCATGTGATCTACAAATGAAAGGGTGTACCGTGGAATCAAATATGAACCTTCAACTACTATGAACCTCACTGGTCTGGATTAAAGTCTTCTTGAATTCCTTTACAGCTTCTACAGTATTTGCTCATCCTCCTGTTTCTGAATCCTCGCAAATTATATCAGAGTCTAGACCATTCATATAAATCAGCAAGATAAACAGTCCCAGTACAGATCCACGTAGTACTCCAGTGCTTGCATCGTCGCAATTTGAGCTCTGTCTGCACTGCCTGCTAACCATCCAGCAGCTATCAGTCCAAACACGTTCATTACCTTCAATGTTTACCACCTTTCGGTAGGATTTATGAGTGTCTTTAACAAAATCTTCCTGAAAATTTTAATTGTGCTGTATCGTGTAATATGTTTGTATCTGTTACAGCTACTGCTTGTTCAAAAGAACCTAGAAAGGTTTCGAATCAAGACCTAACTTTTCTAAATCCATGATGGCTCTCTCTCAGACCATTAGTGCAGTACAGATGACATATTCGAGTTCTAATTAATATTCAACTTTGTTGTTCTATTTCTTCCTCAATAAACAAAACTCCCCAGTATAGGATAAAGCCGTTAGAAAATAAGTGGATATCAGCCATTTCTCTTTCATCACCTAGATGTCTTTCATCATCATCTCTGAAACACTTTACCTCACCATTTACTTTCCCTTTTCCTGCTGTGATAATGAAAATAAAATGTTATAATATTAGTCTTCCTTTCTGTCTCATTGCCTTTCTAATATCTTTATTTGTGCTTGCAATTAATTCCATTCTGTTCATTCAGTCCTGCAAATCTTTTTTGAATATTTTGCAAACCCACCGCTTTCCTGTCTTTGACCACCACTTCTGCTTCTCCTGTGGTTTCTGTGTCCCTGGTAGTGTCTGAAAGTGCTGCGATTAGTGTCGACTTCGACGTCAGCGACCAGGGAGCTGCTGCCCTGGGCTTTGAGCCTGGACTGTCTGTTAGCAGGCCCTGGTGTTGCTGTGATGTTAGCCTGTTGGGACAGCAACGTACATTAATATTCCACTGCTCACAAAATAAGATAAGATAAGATCACGTTAGCCATATACAATTTCTTGCATTGGGAATTGGTCTTTTCGCAGACCCCAGCTTGCTCTCCATGAGACACAGAGACAGGGAGAGAAGCTTGGGGTCTGATCACAGGGTCAGCCATTTATACGGCACCCCTGGAGCAGTTGGGGTTCAGGGCCTTGCTCAGGGGCCCAACAGAGTAGGATTCCTCAGCTGGCTGCAGGATTTGAACTGGCAACCTTCCAGCCACAGGCACAGATCCTGAGCCGCAGAGCCACCACTCCACCCCCAGCTTCCTGTTCCTGTGACCTCTTCCAAATCAGTCCCTAGATTATCTAAATCTTTTCCAATTATGATTAGTGTATTATTTTTTATGAACACTGAAATGAATCAATACCTTTAAAATATGGAGATCCATCTTGTTTACATATTGCATGTAACTTTCAAACTGAGAGCTCAAGAGAGAATTTTTGTAACTTGGAAATTGAAACCTAAGCATATTAAGGAATTTCACTGTTTTTACATTGCTTCTTGGCAAAGTGACTAAAAAGTGTAGATGACATACATTTTATTTTTTCCCTTAAGAAGGACACAATAAACTGATCTATTTTATATATTGACAATGACCTAAAACAAATGTATAAAACATACATTAATGATCTTAATGTATAGCTTTGATTGGACTTAATCTCTTTGTCAGGAATGGATAATAAAATAGAAAGTGAAGTATTTTATGAGTGTTTTATTTAATCTATCAAAAAACCGTATGGCTATTATTTAACTTTCAAATTTGTTCACATTTGTAACTATAACAGACTCTGTAATAACCTGTACTACATGTCTGTACAGCCAATGTCACATTTCTTCATTATTTTCAAGTTTATTTTGTCAGATGTGCAAATAGTATTAAAGAACAGTCCAGCATCCAGTAGTGTTTTAGGTGTAGTTATTGACAAAAGAATGGGACCCATGCAGAATTCACAATTTAAAAATTTGTCCTGCACACCAGCAGAAATACTGTCCTTCAAACAAACCCTGCATCTTTGGAATAAAAGAGTCAAGCGGCTCATTACATAGAATGTTTCCTGTGGACACATGAGCATGGAAAAGCTTCAGATTTTCTTTTACACAATAAATATGTGCTGTTGATACATTTAACTGTCTGCAAGATCCACATCCAGTTGAACAGTGTACCATGCAGGATTAATTTTGCTTTTGTGTCTGATCCAATTAGGAGAGTGGACAGAGTTTCAGGCTCAATGATTCCACATGGATACGACCCAGCTTGTATTGTATACTGCGTAAATGAGGGGGATTTTGGAGAACATGAAAGAGATGAACAGGGCCTGACGAGCCACATGTATCACATTGGTTCCACCAGGCAGCCGGGAGAGGAAAGCAGACAGATCCAGGTCCGTTATCCAGACTGCTGCAGGGTGAGCACCCAGCACTCAACAAACAGACAGTCTGCAGGACTGGGGAAACAGGTGTGAATTTGTTCCAAAGGCCAGCATTTAGGTGGGCATTTGCCAAACAGGAAAAGTTAAGTCTGAAAAGTTTGTCTGATGGGAGGTGAAAACGTTTCCACAGATATTACGACACTGTGATCTGTTTTGTTTACCTCTTAGTGGGCTCTTTCAAAGTTCATTTATGGCTTTTTATCTCTAAATCAAACTCCATAAATCTGTGCTGAGAAGAGGGAGGGCAGGACAGCCTGCTGAGCAGTGCTGTGGCTGCCTGTGAGTGTGAGCTGTCTCTTAAGCCTGGAGTCACCGATTTGGAACTGCCAGTGCGGCTCTGAGACTGACATCAGATCAGAAAACCGTCTTTTCTCTGTGAGGATGGTGAAATGAGTCAAGTGAAGGGGAGGAGTTTTATGAACATGTTTTGTTTGCAATTCCTTCCTAATGGACAACAATACACCACTTAGCTCACCAGAGGCTAATGGAAATTTTATAGCTTTGTCCTACAGAGCACATGACCTTCTTCCTCTGTCTTTATTTCTATCTTTCAAGTCCAGATAAGCTGCATGTGGCCATTTACCTCAGGTAGAGGAAGAAAAAGGAGACCAAAAGGATTTAAGCCCCCTCTTCCCTCTCCCAGTCCTCTCGATTTCACTTTGATCATTGTGTCAGAACTGAATTTACAGTGCCACTCTGGCCTCTTTCCTTTTGTGCCTCTCCAAATATAAAACCTCCAGAAATCAATGATGGGCCGTTAAAATACAGAGTAGAGTAACATCCAGCGAACACCAAATTAATGGTCTTTGCTGGATAAATGGCTGTAGATTTCAGCATAAAAAAGATGAAAGATTATGTCTCACGCAGAGCGAAACTTTTAATAACTCAAAATGACTTTCCTTAATGGGCTTTATTCATTTTAATCATTATAGTGTCAATGATGATTATAGCCTTATTAGATTTCAGTGATTGAGAGACCTGTTTATGACAAGCCCTTCTCTTCTGAGAGGAGCATCTCAGTCAGTGCTGCCCTGACATGCAGTTTTATTATCAGAAGCCAAGGGATGTCAGACAAATTTCAATTAATATTTTTTTGTAGGTTGCTTTCCTTTGTGACCCAGGTCACCAGACATGGGTGATTCAGGCCCTATGAAGAAAGAGTGAGAGCTAAAAAGAAAGAGGATAGGTAGTTTGGAGGAGCGAAAATACTCTCTTCAGAGGAGCAGAGGTGAAAAGGGAGATCTCTAACAGATTCTTTATACTGATGAGGGCTTGGGAGACAGGCCAGCGGGCCTCACTGAGAGTCTTCCCCTAGGTTAGCTTTTCCAACAGTATGAGAGCAAAAATAAGCATGGAAAGACATACCGCTCACTTAGGTGTTTGAATGAATTATGTGGAAAAAAAACCAAGACATCCTTCAAACAAAGTCATTTGTCTCAGACGAGCAATGGAAGACACACCCAAGGAGAGCAGCTTCTTGCAATTTGCAATCCAACAGGAAAAAAACACCCAAATATATTCTTGTCTACTCTGGTAATGCTTCTACAGTTTCTGGTTATTTTTTTTAAAGAAATGAGAGGTGTACTTTTTCAGAATTGTATTTTAATGTTTCAAAAACATGTCTAAAGCACAATCTGAATGACAGGACTTCACTTACTATCTCTACATATCTCTACATCTTACATTCTTCACTATCCTGTAGTTGTCAACACATGGACAGGCTAACAAGACATGATACCATAATGAAGCTCTTTATATAATTTAGTTTTACTCTTGGTTTTAGTGGATTTGCTGAAGAAGTTTTTCTTTCTTTTGTCTTCTTTTAGATGTGTTTGCTGTGTGTGATTCCACAGTGCTTTGTGCAGAAAGCACTCATAAATGAGTCGCTACGTGACGGAGATTACAAACCAAGAGGACAGCCCTGAAGGGCTGTGAAGGGTTAATTAAGATTTCAAGGTGTAGTCTTAATTCATTGTGGTGACAATGGCTTTGTCACACTTAATTGTTATTTTATTGCTCTCAATTGAAGGTTTTCACAGAATCTCACAGAATTTTGAAAATCGGAATAAGCACTGGCAACAGAGTGACCTGAATGCAGCTCAGCAAATCACAGTTACTTGATATTTCCTGGGGCACTACGTCGGGTGATGGCAAATCATTGTTAAAGATGCTCTGGTAAGTGTTCACAGTCATTAGTGAGGTAGGAAGCCACTACTGCCTTCTCTCAGTCTTCCTGTAGGATCTGAGAGTCGGAGACTGGCCTCCCAGCCAGACAAAGACAATATTTTCAGACCAGCACGGTCCTCACTAACAATGGTTTTTGCAGACTGGCGTTTACTACCTGCTAAGCAGCAAAAATATCTGGTTGATTTCATAGTAGTGATGGGAAGAGGGCGTAGTTGTAGGTCAGAAAGGCTACAAACAGGAAGAGACCATTTGGCCTTTTTAGATCATTTGGTTGCTAGCAGCTGAGTTACTAAAGACCCCAGGGCCCTGTCCATTAGAGCAGAGGTGCTACCCTGGTTGCTTGGCTTGTGCAGTCTGGCCTCCCGACTTTCTCTCTTCTCCCCCTGGAGCTGCTGTGTGTCACCCAGCTGGGGGAGGAGTAGAGTGGCTGGTGAGTTGGGTCCCCTCCTGTATGTTAAATGCTGTGGATCCTTTATAAATACATAATTATTATCACAGCTGCTCCAACATTTTTATTGGAATACTTACAACTTTTTCAGTATTTCCCTATTACACATGTCCAACTTCCAGGGTTCATAACATTCTTCACTGCTTCTTCCCCTGCTGTGCTGGTAAATATTTAAAGACAATTTAGATTGTTTTATCTTGGAACACGCACATCCCGGATGCACTCACCAAAACAGATAAATGCACTGTAATAAAGTGACAAAGTGTTTTGTCCTCAGGAGATCCGTGACATATCTGCTGGCATTCAAAGTTATTAAAATAAACATCACAGAATTTTAACATATTCTTGTTCTCTAAATAAGAGAAAGAAGATTTTTATGGTGATGGACAGACGGATGACTAGACTGTTAATGGTCTTTCTGTTTCTGTTCAGTGGAGGTGACACTTAACTGTATTAAGCTATGTGTGGAATCAATTTATGCACACAGTGATTCTGAGTCACAGGTTTTTTTTTCTTGCAGGTACAGTATATACCACATTCTCACCATATTCCCGAATTGATTCTCTTCCTTTGCCCCATTTTCAGTGTGTAACTTGTCCATCCTTACACCTGATCGTGCCCCAATTTTCCACTCATTTGTTTCAGAATGAGGGCTTCTTTAAACACCTCATTGAAGGTTTAACAATTTTTTTAGAGATTAACAGCACTCCTGAAATTAACCCTCACTCTTTATGGGGTTATGGGAGGTTACTGAAAGCTTCATTAAAATCTTGTACAGCCTTTTCTTGTCTGAACCCAAATAGTAATGAGCGAACTTCCTTGTTAGAAACTATAATCCTGAAGAAGAAGAAGAAGAACAAAAATGTCATATCCAGGAGAATAAGACCAGACATCCGTTTGCACTGAAAGCAGAATTGTGCAGCCTAAGACTAAAGCAAAATGAGCGCTTAGCTTCTACTGACGCAATCAAAGACAACAACGACATTGTGCTCCCAGTCCTGTACAGGTCAGTGAAGACTCAGGACTTCACGCACGGGCATATTGAAGCCAGCACACTTATAAGCCAGCATTAAAGCAGTTTGCAATCCTCTGGAAGTGCCTCAGCTAACTCCTGGACAGGCTGATCTCTCTGATGCTCCTATCACCCTTAAACCAATAAATGCAAGATAAAGGAATGCTTACATATAAGAAACGACTTATGAAAATGTCTGAGTTGTTTGTGTTGCTGTATCATTTACATCTTCTAGACAGTGTGGGGAATCAACTGAAAAGGCACAAAAGAAGCAGGGTATAGAGTTAAAAGTGTAGAATTAAAACTGAGGGATGTTATGTTTACATTGTAGAATGCACTAGCAAGGCTTTGTTTAGAATGTGGAGGACAGTTTTGGCCCACGTCAAAGAAACAATACTGCTGTTCTGGATTCAGTGCAAAGAAGAGCAACGAGCTGCATTCTGGCACTTAATGCACCAACATTCTTCTTCTTGATCAGAGAAGACCTGACAGAAGACCTCATCACCTTAAAAGGCACTCAAGCCAGCAGGTTTCTTCAGAATGAACAGTGAAACTCAAACCAGAGGTTACAAGAGGAGACTTTTGCAAGTGCAGTTCAACAGGAGGAGGAGCAGGAGTAGGAGGCACTTCTTCACCCGGAGAAAACAAACCTGGGAAAAGAGGGAACCCCCACTGGGAGCACTTTGCACCCCAACCTTCCCCTCCAGGACCTGTGACACCAGTGCGGTCCTGATTCAAAACCACAGCACCAATGTTTCCTACCAGCCCGACCCTCAGGCAACAGATATCTTCCACAACTCTTCCAATCCCACAGCACTCATGACCCTCAACAGTCATTAGACAAAATGCAAAGTTAGATGTCACCATAGGTGCAAAAACTCTCCACACAAATACAAGTCAAAAAAATCTATTTTCCCAATGCTGCAACACAGAAGACCTGAGGCACCAGGCCCATACGAAAAGATCGGACACCAGCCTCCCTCCATGATCTCTTCTGGGCAGTGGCTGCAGTGCAGTCCCACAAAAGCATTGAACATATCCCCCGTCTGAGTGGGCAGATGAGAACTAATCGCCTGCTTTCTTTCCACAGGAGCTACATACAGTACCTGTGAACAGGAGGAGTTTGAAGATGAACAGCTCCAGCAGAGAGGTCTGTGCACATCCTGTGCATTCTTTCCCCGATGAGCTCTCACTGCTCCAGATGTGGAAAGCACATAGAATCTCTGCTGTTTTCAGCAAACTTATAGCATCGCCATGCAGTTCACTGAACATGATCCCCTCATTATTCTTTGCCTTTGGCTCTAAATCTTAGATGGTTTTATTCCTGAAAAGAAAAGACTACATTTCCAGAAAAGTGTCTGTAAATCACCAAGGGAAAAGAATACTGTCACGGAGCTCCTAGATGGGCTCTACTAAAGCACGCCTGGGTGTGGGGAGGGCAGAGGTGTGAAAGTGTTTGTTTAACCCATCAGGTCAATGGGACTATTGCTGACTTTACACAAATTCCAACCCTAAAGGATTCACATGTGGTGTATTGTGAGCAATTAGAAGTTAATAATCAATATTGATCAGGACTGAAAAAAATAATCCTATTGGGTGCTTTGACTGAGGAATTCTCAGATGCTTCATGCAATCAATACACCTCAAAGAAACATCAAACACATCTTACATAATTAATTGTACAGCCGCTGTTAAAGAGATTAAAGCTGAACATGTGAAGATTAGTATCCTGAAGCCCCCTCCAGGGAGAACTGATGGACTCTTGTAGAAGGAGAGGGATTACAAACTGGTATGAGAACACCTCACATCTACAGGCTGCAAATTACAGTTCTGTTGTTTCTGAGGCACACGCATTTTATGTTTCTATACTCGTATGACCATCAACCAGCTGCCCTCTTTCACACTGATTTTAATTTAATGCTACTCTTTTACTAGGTAGCTTATTTTATGCACATTATGCATATATATCGCACTGAACATGTTTCTTTGAAATAATGAACTAAAAAGCTCAGTCATCCAATAAACAGGGGAATTGAATTCAGATTTACTTACATATTTTGCATACCACACAGCCATGTGTGATGTTGTTTGGTGAACGGCAGTGTTGAGGAATGACAGAAAAACACTTATTCATGTCCTTTTGTTTCATTCAAGCACTATGGCAATTTAACCATTTAGAAGAAAACTAAAAGATACTGAAAAACCTATCTCTACTTCACCAATTAAAACATCCACAGACTGAAGCCCATTATATTCCAGTGCTGAGTCCCTCTTTTGGAAATGTTCTTGTACCGAATGAGAAGAGTATCATTCAGGAAGATAGTGGTTTTACAAAAAAACATTTAGTTGATTTCTGAGCTTGAAAGGTAGCATGCCTAAAACAATGGAGGAACAACATTCTCTAAATCTACCTCTAATTCTCATCTGATAGGAGGTGTGACAACATCTTAATCAGTTGCAATATCTGTGTCTTGAAGTTGAAAGACAAGCTATGCAGGCTGGAGTAATTAGCAGGAGTAACGGGTGCCCAACAGAAATATACAGTTCTGATGGACATTTATTCTAGTTATTCCCTTGACTCCCCCTCCTGGAAGGAGACAATAAGAATCGAATAACCTGCTCGCCTGGGGGTGAAGGCAGGACACTGTAGTGACACATGTGGGCAGAGGAACATAAGAGCAGATTCCAACAGAACAAGGCCATTCACTCCTTCCTGCCCGTCTGATACTTAGTCAACTGATCAGTCAATTGATCCAGAAGAAACCAGGACATCAGCTTCAACAACATGACTGGGTAGCTTGTTCCACACTCCCACAACCTTTCATGTTAAACAGCGCTTCCTGTCTCAGTTTTAAGTGCACTTCAGGTAACACTTGAAGTGTCACCTCAATTGCCAAAAATGTAGCATTTCATCTTTCTATTTTTTTATTTTTCAGCACAAGAATTAGCCTTTACTTGTAGGTCAATATTTGACCTACTCCCTGCTCAAATATTTTACTAGCTATACCAAAATTTAGATTGTTGATATAAATTAAGAACTATATAACTACTGTAACTGTAACTACAGTATAGTACTCCATTGATTACATCTCTCCAATGCGGGTATTCACCCCTGTTTTTCCATTTATTTGGCAACTCTCTGTCTAAATTTCCCTGAACGCCTATTGCCCGCAATTTGAAAATTAATCATTTATAAGGAAATTTTTCAAAAGCTGAAAATCTAAATAAATCCTTCGTGCTGTTTGGGTCCATCACGGGTGTTGCTTCTTTTAAGATTCCCGGCTTGTCTAAGAGCCTGGCTGGTCCTCGTGCAGCCCCTGTACTCGCTGTCACAGAGCTGGCGGGTTAAGGGGATAAGGGGGCACAGCAGTGCGACTGGGAGGTGGCAGGTCCCCATGAGGGCAGGGGGGTTTGCTGTTGATTCAGCATGGTGTTGTGATTAATAGAAAGAAGAGTTGCTACACAGTGCTTTCATAGACACACACTTTGCATCTGTCTGCTTCCAAGATATACAGCACAAGCTTGATCTTTGGAAAGTCTACAGTAGCCATGGTCCTCGAGGAGAGCCCTAGTTCGTAACAGAAATAGGCAGCATGACATTCTCTTCCCTTACCTGCCTTTTCCTCAATGCACTGTGCTCACCGAAGATCACACATCTGTGTTATGTAGTGAGTAAATGGGAGAATCTCAGTATTGATAAACACCTGCTCAAGTCTCCTCTTCTCCCCAATTAAGCAGTGCAGCTATCAATCCTGAGACATTAGACTGTAAGAACCTCCAGGGAGGACTCTTTTCGATTCACTCCTGCCTAATAACCCATTCCCACTGTACTGATTGCTTATTAAGACACTGTCCACAAGAAAGGAGTATTGGATCCAGAGCAAATAAATCAACAATAGAGCCATTGAATTTATTTTCTTTCCTGGGGAAGCCTGCTGTTTTAAAGAGCTGGTAAAACGGGCTGTGAGGTCTTGTAGAACAAGCAGGACCTCAGGAATCTGAAACACTAGGATAAAAGGCGGAATCATTTATAGTTAAATACAAGGGGAAATGATTTTATGTCTCACTATATATTACAGAACAGTTTCCACCCTCATGCCAAGCCAGCTGTGCTTCAGGAAGATTCTAACCTGATTCTTCGTTATACTGGCTCACCGAACCTCACTTCCACAGAGCTCGGAGCCACACGAACACCGTGGAGGGAACAGGTGACAAACAGGTAACGGGCAGAACCGCTCACGTTGAATAATACATTACATTTAAAAAACATGTTATATCAATCTCTTAAAAAGAAACGGGGGTGACTAGAATGATTAATATAAACGGCATCTGAGAACAAATCCTTACTGAGATTCCTCATGATAAAAAATATAAAAAAGGCGATAATATAAAAATAATCTATAGCAAGTTTAGATTTTAATATGGAATATAAAAGACCATAAAAATAAAGTTTGCCTTAATTTGAACAAATAACTGTACATGCAGTTTGGGTTACAGCTCTCAGCTCTAGTTTTAGAGCCCAGGCTTAGCAGCAGTGGCTGTTGTGAGTCTGACTGACATGTCCGGTGAGTGCTGTAAATACACTCTGCTTACACCAGTGATTTCTGCATTACAGAGGTGTCAGATGGACTGTATGACAACAGCTAAAGGATGGATTTTACAAATATTAAGTATCCATCCATTTGGGAAGCAAAAACAAATATGCTGTAGACCTATGTTTTGTCATAGATAAATAGTTTTCAGCATGGTGAGCCCAGGAGTATTTAGAGCAGCCCTGCAAAGTCCAATGAAGTGTCAGCTGGCAGGAGCAGCGTTATCATTTATTGTCAGCCCAGGGCCTCATCACTTCCAGGCGTCATCGGAAAAATTGCCCATGATTGATACTGATGGCAATGATGATTACTCTTGCAATAAGCTTAATTATAATAATGAAGTACTGTTGCACCCAATTTGGTTGTTGCATAGGCAGGATAATGTATAAGAGGCACAAAAGAAGTCACCAGCACACCAAGCTCTCATAATTCAAAAGTGACGCAGCTGGAGAGCTGGGCCGAAGCACGGTGTGTTTTCACCAAACAGTTGTTGATAGGGCCAGTTGCAGCACAGAGCAAACATGGGAGAAACATCTCGATGTGCCTGTGAGACACGCGAAGGGGACACGTGTGAGGGGCTGCTCTGGGGATCCTGCAGCCCTGACTCCTTACCTACAGGACTCTGACAGCTTCACCGAGGCCCCCAGTCGCCACCAGCTGTCCTGGGCTGCCAGAGGTCACAGAGGGCCTGCAGGGAGGCCCGGCCCAGCCTGCCTCTCTCCTTCCAGGTAGCCAGTGCTACATGACCCATCTGCTGGGCTGTAATGGCAGCTCATTTTTCTTTAAAGTGAGACCCAGGGCTTGTTCATACACAGGAGCACAGCGAGTGGCTCCTGATCTGCAAGCCACCCAGTGGGCTGGCGATAATTCACAAGCCGCAGGTTATATCAGAGGATGTCCGTCTCCGATCACAATTAACACAGCGGGGCCGTTTCCCCACTACTCATTATTAATCAATGAAAGCCTGCAGCCAGAGGAAACAGGATGCTTGTAACATGTCACCTGCAGACTGCAGGTTTTAATTAAGGCACAGGTCAAATGGGGTGTCATATATGGAGGATCCACATGTTTTACAAGAAGAGGCAATAAATTAATTAATGGTCATAATGCTTTTACAAATTCTCCTGGAAATTTGCTGGCCATGGTATACAACTGTGAATAAATGCATGTTAAACATTCTGTATCATTGATCCGGACACAGTTTCCATCAATAAGGAATCAATAAATAAAACTTAAGCCAGCTAAGCTAATTTTGTCATTGTCATGTGCCTATAGAGAGAATCTACAATTTCAAAGCTATATAAGGTTTGAGATTCAACACCAAAGCCATCAATGTTCAAAAATAAGATCAAGACTAAAGCACTCATTGACAGTGAGGTTTGAAAATCCTTAGAGCCATACAATCATGGAGACTCAGAATAGTGGACGCCCCTGCCCACAGACACAGGAAACAGAAGGATCAGCGCACGCACAGTTTACAGTGATCAACAATAGCTTAGATCCCCACAAATCCCAGTTTACAACTAGGCATACTGACTTACATGCACATTCACAGCCTGTTCTTCCACAGGCGTCCCACAATACAAACAGGTTCCCCTCCCAAGTTAGAATGTACAGAAAACAGCTCATTATTTAGCTGATGGGGAAACTTACCGAATTTGGACTGCAACCTTATTACTCTGGTGTCCTGGCCAAATTTCCCCCTGGCCTTTATCAGTCAAGGCTTCCTGATAATCCCTATTTTTGAGTTAGCTTCATTACTCCTTCATGCTTAGAACTTCATGACCTCCTCCCCACCGAGAGCTGGTGTGTGGGGAGTCTACTGGTGCACTCTGGCTGCCATCGCATCATCCAGGTGGGGCTACACACTGGTGGGGTGGAGGGGATCCCCATTACCTGTAAAGCACTTTGAGTGGAGTGTCCAGAGAAGTGCTATAGAAGTGTAGAATTATTTATCATTACAATTATTAATAATTATTGACTAAATTTAACAACTCATGCTCTGTGCATTTGATCTTCAAACTATGTTATCTGATATCAGGCAGGCTAAATTCAGACACGTGACTAGCTAAAATCAAAATAATTTAGCGCTCTCTTATCTAAAGTGTGTTTCAGTTTCAATTAAGCTTTATTCAAAAACCATCAGCTGAAAAGCTATCAGTGGTGGGAAAACCTGGAAAAACATACTGTATTTCAAAGGTTAGTGGGTGTCTTCTCAGGAACTGATCAATGTGCACTACAGGAAGAGGAAAAAAGTGTTCATGCAGTTTGGAATAAGAATGGAGCAGGAGTCCAAAAAAAGCAACAGTACTGTAAACTCACATAGTTCAAATAATCATGAATCTTTTCTGTTATACAAATGAGAAAATGTCATTTTCAAAAGGGCTAAAAAGAGAGATGAGAGACCATACTATAGAAAAAGAGCTTTTACTCCTATAATTTGCCTGTTACTAATTTTACCGCAAGTCAGGTGATACTTGAAAAGAAGCAAGAGGTGTAGATTTAAGCAAAAGCTATTGCCTGAAAATGATCCTTCTGGAAGAGCAGGAATGTATACATTTAAACAATCCTAAATAATGAGCCTACAGACTGTGAGATTCTATTGTGAACTAGGCATATTCCAGCATCAGACCAGTACTTATTACAGCAAAAAGAGCTTGTGCTTTTCTGTTCATGGCAATCACCAGCATGCAGGGTAATTAACAATTTCATACAGACCTAGTTCCTCTCACGCTGGTTGACATGAGCACATGTTAAGACTTATTTTGGTCCAATCGCTTGAGAATGGATTAATTGGTTAATCATATAAATTACACTCACTTAATCATTTTAATCACCGCAAAGCAATTACCAGAGGGTTATGGACTCTGAGGTAAGAGTTATGCAAATGTTTGTTCCATTGTTAGCTGTTAGCAGTTTTTTTCCCCTACAAACTGTCAGTGATAAATGGTGGGAAGTTTTTATAAAATATTTTATAAAAATGTTTATATTTTGTAATATTTTATAAAATATTTATATTGTATAATATTAAATAAAAATTTATATTTTGCAACTTTAACAGTGAATTTTGCAAAACCTTGTATTATAATCATTGCTGCACAGAGGAAAACCCATTAAATTGAAATGGTATATTCAGCTAAACTTAAGGTAGCTTTATTTTAAAGGGAGAGAATGACAGTGTAATTATCAGGGTTAACAGTGTGAAGTCGTATTAGAAATAAAGAGAACTATTCATGCGAGTTGAGCACAATTTTAAACACACAAGAAATGTCTTTTTTCAGATGAATTTTGTCTAATTGTTAGCTTCCAGAAATATACTCAACAGAAATAAAAAGGAAAACATCTTCAATCTTAAGTCAACACAAAAAAAATGGAAAATATCAAGTCCCTGGAATATTAACACTGTCTTCCCTCTGCAGAGCCAACAAGCGAGAGAGTCTTGTCCTCAACAATAAAGGGGAGTAAAGTGGTTATCTGGAGATGAGGGTAATTTATAGGGGGAGATACAAAAGCAGACACCAGTCCTGCAGTCATTTTTCAACCCCCTTCTATTTCCTTTATTACCCTGAACTCATGCTCCAGAAGCTGGATGTCTGTGTCTTAATACACAGGCTTGTTCGAAGGTCTCTCCCTGGGCCGGTGACTCTCCTGCTGAGGAAGTGAGTCTTCAGGCAGATCTGTTGCTGTTGGTGTGGATAATTAGGGCTAATTGCCTCTCCTCTGCATGCGTGGAACTGGACACTTTGTTGTGTGCCCTGCTGTATTGTTGGGTGTGCTTGGTCCCTCTCCAGCAGACTAGCCTGCCCTGCCCCTGTCAGATACTTCCACCCCACTGCCTCCTGATGCCCTTCCAGTGATTAGATTACACACGGATTCAGGCAGTTAACAGGGGTAAGCAGTGGTGGCTGTTATTGTTTCTCCTGCTGCTGCTGGTGTCTTCTAGCTCACGCTTCACTGGTTTTACACCCAACAGCAGTGGCGTCTGCTTTAGTGTGCATCCACTTCTGACCTGAGCACTAAATCGTGTGAGATATTTCGTGTCCCATCCAGGTCAATTTAGCAGAGAATCATTTGCCGTAATGTGAAATAGAATGTTAAATGTTGCATTTCAATGCAATAAAAAACCTTATATTACCTCAGAGCCTGTGTTTTTTTATTTGTGCTTTCTAAAATACATGTGTTCCCTCAGTGCAATCAACACAAATTACTACAGTATGGTCTAACAGTTCAAGCTCTATCTCCCTCAATCAAATTAACTTTTCGATTTTATTTAGCTCACCAAAACGGTATTACTGCAACATAATGAGTAAACACCTAAATGATGCTCAGGAAAAAAAGATATGCTGAGTAAAGTTGTGAGTTGTTAAGGTTTATTTTTAAGATACATTTCAGTCATGCGGTGGCACAGTGGGGCAGTGGTTAATAATAATAATAATAATAATAATAATAATAATAATAATAATAATAATAATAATAAATAATTGCTTACACTTATATAGCGCTTTTCTGGACACTCCACTCAAAGCGCTTTACAGGTCATGGGGATCCCCTCCACCACCACCAGTGTGCAGCCCCACCTGGATGATGCGACGGCAGCCATAGTGCGCCAGAACGCTCACCACACATCAGCTATTAGTGGGGAGGAGAGCAGAGAGTAATGAAGCCAGTTCATAGAGGGGGATTATTAGGAGGCCACGATTGGTAAGGGCCAATGGGAAATTTGGCCAGGACACCAGGGTTACACCCCTACTCTTTTCGAGAAATGGACTGGGATTTTTAATGACCACAGAGATTCAGGACCTCAGTTTTATGTCTCATCCGAAGGACGGCGCCCTTTTTACAGTATAGTGTCCCCGTCACTATACTGGGGCATTAGGACCCACGTGGACCACAGGGTGAGTGCCCCCTACTGGCCCCACTAACGCCTCTTCCAGCAGCAACCTTACTTTTTCCCAGGAAAATAAACTGGAGGTTCCCACCCAGGTACTGACCAGGCTCACACCTGCTTAGCTTCAGTGGGCTGCCAGCTGTGAATTGCAGAGTGATATGGCTGCTGTCCTGTGCCATTAGGGACCTGGGTCCATTATAGACCTGGGGTGCTGTCTGCATGGATTTTGCATGTTCTCCCTGTGTTTGTGTGGGTTTCCTTCCACAGTCAAAACACATACTGGCAGTTACAAAACAGATGGATGTTGTATTAACATATTGACAAATTAAAGCAAATTAATAATAATACACAAAGGTTCCCTTTTAAAGGAAGAGTTAAAATTATTAGAAAAATAATTAAGTTTGTTTGGATCTTTTAGATGATTAAACTCTTTTTCCATTATTATTATGTAGCAAAGGCCTTAGCTTTTGCCAAAAAACAACTTACAGCTGAGAAAGTTAACACTAAAAATACATGAACAAGTACAATACAATAACCGGAGCAGGAGTGGTCACACTTCCATCTCATTCACTGAGATGAATCTGTCTTGAAAAAAGCAGCTGTTGGATGAGCAGAGTGAAGGGAGCAGCAGTCCTGAGGGCCGTTTTATTCTTTAAAGTCCACACTGGCTCCTGGAGTCTCAGTGTGCCCCCCTCCTGGGGCTAGGATGCCAGTCCATGGTGAGATTACACACTACTGCTGATGTCCCCTTAGACACTGGAGTGGCCTGGAGCCACTGGGGTTCAGAGCCTGGCTCCAGATCACAGCAGCAAGGACTCAAGCCCAACAAGACTCCAGCTGCTATGTTTTAAATGAGCAAATACATACATAATAAGTAACACATGGCCATTTGCTTTTGCTGTGAGCTCAGCCAGATCTGGGTGTCACCTTCAACATTATGCACTTTTTATGTCCCAGGTTTAAAACTACCGGTTTAATTTGGTATTTCCCATCACCATAAACATACTGGTGACAACAACCATGAACACAAAGCACAATTTCTTGCTCTACTAGGACACAGATCCTAACTTTACCTGAAAACCTCTCAGCCCTGGTGTTTTTTGTCTTTCAGTGGAGCCGTAATGAAAATTGAGACAGGTTATTGTCTCTCTGCTCTTTTGACGATCACTAAATGACTTCTGAAGCTCTCTGTTATTTTTCCCTGGAGAACTGGCCTGGAGCTCTGATTTTCAAGTATGGCCAGACAAGGGCTTTCTGTCATCATCGTCCACAAAGAGTGTAAACTGCTGCCGAAGACAGTTTCATGGTTTTACAGACGTCAACACTGCAAACTAACAACTGACCATTTTATAGAGAACTTTCAAGTCACTGTTAATAAGGAAACTGTTGGTCGTGCCAAACACAGTAATAGCTACACTATAAACATGCTAAAAATTAAATAAAGATGTAAAAATATGAATACGAAACAAACACAAAAACACCCTTTGAACTGTAATATTTTTCCACTGTCCAGCAACATTTTTTGTGGTCTGATAATGTGAAAACAGTATGAAAAGTTTATTGCACCAGTTATGAGCTTGGATATCATTCCCACTGATTAAACTATATCTCACAAGCAACCACACTGCTTTTGGAAAGTGAAAACAGCCATGAAATCACTATTTACACCAAGTTGAGAGCTGCTCTTTTATTTTTTAAATTAAAAGTAACAGATCTGAGCTGCTGTGAAATCTGAAAACATGGATGGATCTTTTTCTGATTTATAAAATATTCCACTATATGACTGTGTTTTTTAAAGGATATTGGGCATAAAAAGGAGATAGTGCCAGCAAATCTATTATAAAGGTGTCAGGGAATTTCATAGCAAACGTTACCTATAAAATAAAAATGACAAAAGACCAGCTCTTTTGAAACACTACCTCGTGAACATTTACAGTACGGTTTCCTGCAAAACATCTTTAATCTAGAGCTCTAATTTATATTGTAGGTTTATTTTAGCAACATTCTATAAACAAAAAATAATCAATTTTTATAATTAAAGAAAGTGGTGTTTACTCATTCTGTCTGCTAACAACAACCAGAAAACTGTTAGAAACCAGGCCAAGTAATCTTTTTTAGTATTTTGGGATAATTTAACTTGAACGGAATGCCTTAACTTTGTTTTTACCGTCTTTCTCTGAAGTCCTGGCTGTAGAGCGCAGAGTCATTTCTGGGTGGTTATTTGCAGGAGTCTGCATAAGATTCTTAGAGTGGCCTTCTAATGTGTGACACATTGGGGACACAGGACACGTCACAGAATGAGCATGTCAGGATGCCTTGAGCACAAAGGTACACAAAAGGGAAACAGAACCTTCAAGCTGATTAGAGGACACTACTACCTACCTGCTGCCTGGCGTGCTGCAGGGCTTATTAGAAGTGTGTATATGCAATGCATGTCACATCTGAAATAATGTCATTGCCAGATGGATTCTGCTTGTTGCTCTGTTGGGTGCAGGATCAACAGAACAAGATTATACTGTATGTACTGTATGTACCAGTAAACTCTTCAACATGTATAAAAAGACAATAAAATACTGGATATTCTGTGTAAACACAGGTGCTCATTCTTGCTGATTGCAGACCATTGACAAATTAACCCACTCTGCAGTAAATTAAATAGATGGGCAATTTGCCCTCAGAATGAATGGGGCCCAGAGTGATTCCAATATGTTTTTAACTTACAGTCACTTGTGCATGTCAAAGAGCTAAGAAACACATCTAGTCATGCAACACTACTGTGCTGGGAAAAGAATGAAGGGTGAAATGACTGTAGCTGAGACCTTTGCCAACATCTCCTCTCTTCAGTTACTCCTGAAGGAAAAGGCTGAAACAAGGAAACCAGGAACGACTTACTGGGCAACACCTGCACTCGGACCTGGCTCTGTTTAAAAAATGATCACAGCTAAACATTGATTTAGTCATTAGCCTTCTGATTAAAGCATGAAAATCCTTTGTGTCATTTGACATTCACCAACAGCGTGGTTATGAAACAGACTGTAACCCCCCTAAATGAATCTGAGTGTACTTTATGTTGCCAAACATTTTAATATGATGAAACTTAAATTAATCTTTAAAGATTAATGTAGACTATATGTATAATGTAAAGGGACAATTAGAGATACAATAAATAATCTATTGTCCAGGTCGTGGGATTTATGTTATATAAAATATTCCCTTTTCATCAATATTTTTTTGGTGGCAGTCACATCTAGGTGGTTATCTGAATTCTTCTGCCTTTAATATTGTACATTTAATGAGTTCATGAGTTTGATGTATTATGGCAGCTATGTTAAAGCCATAAAATATTTACATAAAAAGTTTTTTAAAATAATGTAATTTTTCATTCCATTGTAATAAAGAAAATTTAACACATCTATTTTTTCTTCCTTTTGGCATGTTCATTTATTGTTCTCCTAAAGTCCAACACCGGTGTTTTCATCACAGAACGGTCTGGGTGTCATTACACTGTTTACAGAGTTTCCTGCACGCAGAAAGGTCTCACATTTCAGTCGTTCCTTCAGGTTTCATATCCTGAACACAAAAATGCAGCAAAGTTACGAAACCCTATCTATGGGTCACAAGCTCGTCTCTAAATCAGACGACAAACTTTTGGAAAGTTGGTCATCACTGACTATATTCTTATTTCCAAACCAATTCAACAGCATTGTAAAAAACAATGTGGTTAGAATTCACAGCACATGTAAAACTGAGAAAATAAGAATTATCAAAAATAATCAATCTTAACGAATTCAGAAGAATTTATGGACATGATATTGGCAAGGTTTAATTTCCATTACTGTCTTTGAAAGACCAGAAGACTAATATTTCCAGTACTTCCGTAGAAGCACAGTGATACATTACATAGCTTTTGGATACGTTTTATCAAAACTATTCTCATAAACATTTTATCAGGAAATTCAAGAAACACTCTCTCTTATTTCAAAGATTTTGTATTTCAACTGGAATATTTTGTCTGTTTCTTCCTTTAACCTTACGGGCAATAGAATATCAAACAAGATTTTGGCCAATTTTGTCGAGAACTATTGCCACGTTATAAGAGGTGGGATGGAATGAACAATTTATTTTAAAAAGCTGCACCAGAAATACTTTAAGAAATAAGATGCTTTCATGATCTGGAAGATTGCCGTGCTTCCCTGGTGAAGTGCAAGAGGAATTTATAATTACAAAATTGTGACAATTTAACCATTTAAAATGAATAACATAAAAAGTCTAACTTAAAAACAGTACTTAACAGCCAACCACTGTCAACACAGATAACTTTGAATTAGCGTTCCTGTAACCCCAATGAATGCTACAGGTTTAAGAGATAAATGCTTCTTTCTTGATGTCGATTTCTGCCAACATACTGAAAAGATGGAGACATCTGACTTAATTTAATTGTATATTGTGAGGTTTTCAGACCACAGTGAAATGAGAGAAAATAATTTTTCTCTCCATTCCTGCAGGGATGTACAGGTAGGCATAAGGCTGTCAGGACACAACCAGGCCATTTCTGCAGTCGTGCTCTGTACTGCACCCAGTGCTCACGTCTGCTGAGTGATATTTAGCTGCCCTTAAAACGTCAAAGGCCCTTGCAAGCATGTGAAAGTTTTATGGCGTGTCAACAGCTCATGAGGCAGATGTTAAAATGCATCAAAGCCATTCAACTTTTGTTCTACAGCCTCATCTTTCTTAAAATGTATAATCTTCATAATGATTTAACTGAATACCACACAAAATAAATTTCTATATGGTCACACATGGAACTCACTACAGAGTGTGAACTGTACTCTCAAGCAGATTAGTACTACTAATAAAGTACATCTCTAAATTTAAAATAAACTCAAAGCATTGCACAATAAGATGCAGGAAAACCATAAAACACATAACAAAAAATGTGCAGTAAGTTGATCAAATAAAACCAAACATACTTTGAAATAAACAATAATGTCATTAGGTAAACCAACTGAGAACAAATTATTATTTATGATAACAATTTGGCCAAGACATTATACCTCTGGTACAGTGTAGACAACAATAAGAACAGGACAGGCAGGGCTGAATTGGAAAGTGAGGCAAGAAAGATTTAATGACACAACCGAAAAGGCTTCCAGACACGAAGGGGGGATAGTCTGAGACTCACTCTGCCAGCAATTGCAGTGCAGAATTGAGATGCCTGGTCCAGAGTGGGTGACCTGGAGCTGGACCATTCTGTACAACTGTGGGCTCCCCTGGGCGGCTCTGGGGGTGTCAGCAGGCCCCCCCTGCACTCCCTTCTCCCTGCCTGCTGCTGGGCCCGGCGAGGGGACTGACAAGACGTGCTGCTCCACATCGACGCACGTGAGAAAACAAACTTCACTCCGTTGGAAGTTTGGTTTTGGGTAGCCGTTTGGATCTGCAGCCACAGATGACTAGAGCCATCTTTATTGACGGGAATATACTGAGAAGGGGCTGTCCTTCATGTTTAAGGGAGAGTCTAGGTTCCTTCACCTCAGTAGAACTGTGCAGGAGTAGGCGGCAGTGATTATGGTAGCAAGATTAGGTGTGCTGCAGAAAGCTTGTGAAGAATTATGCTAAGAAATTAAATGCAGGAGGATAAATGGAGGGTAAGGCTGACCCAGACATACTGTAGATCGTGCAGCAGGAAGCCGTGTAAGCAAGTTAGCAAAGCCAACTGAAAGGCTACTCCACCCCAGCTTTGTTCTTCACATCCAGTCCACACAGAACAGGAAGAGGGCTTCTGGTTTCCATTTTCAACGACCAGTACACCCCCAATGTGAAAAAACTATATTTGTGTTCATCCAATATGCACCAGAAAAAACACCACAAGAAAGAGGTATTCGGTTTGCATGTAGTCAGTCTGACTTCACCCCTCTCCTAAAGCTGTTTTAAAGGCAGTTGTTCATCTTTGTTGCTGACATGCTTATGCTGACAAGTAAAGGTTTATTCCATGCTGAAAAGAGGAAAAGGGAAAAAACGTTTCACACCCAAAGAAGGCTCCACAGCCGAAACGCGTTTCCTTTCTTCTCCTTTTAGCATGGAATAAACAAGAAATTAAATGCGTTTCGGCTGTGGAGCCTTCTTTGGGTGTGAAACGTTGTGTTTTCCTCCTCTTTTCAGCATGGAATAAACCTTTACTTGTTCCTTTGCAGCCTACACATGCTGACGCAGCTCCCTACTTGAACTGCTTATATTGACGCCTAAATGAATTTCTGAGGACATTAAACTTGAACAGCTCAGTACAAGCTTAGCTGATCTAAAACATTACACTTAGACTGGAAGAACTGCATATGCACTATAGATGTTGAAATGCTAACCGCAGAAAGAAAAAAGGTTTAGGTACACCCCCCCCCCCCCCCCAAGAAGATCATGCTTGTGACCACAAATCTTTGTGGATAAACTATGGTAAGGTATTGGCACACAAGTACTTTCAGGTTAACATACATATGGATTTAAAAACCTTCTATGTGGACAGTTCACACTTCAATATTCACCAACTATACATAATTTGACTACACTGTGATGGGAGATTAGAATAAAAGAAGCATAAAGGAGAATGCTTTATGGTAACTGTCATAGTTTTAATTTATTAAATATACCAGTCCAGGAGAAATACAGTTAAAATAATTGACTAGTGCCTGAATGCTACATTGGAAAAAATAACTCAATTAATGCTTAGTTACAGTTAAAAACTAAATCAACCCACCGAAACACTTAAAAATGGAAAAAATAGAAGCCCGATACATAACGTAACACTGTATTTCTCTTGAAATAATTATCCCATTCCCACCAATCAAACATGCAAGGTGTTTCTTAAGGCCTCCTCTCTTCTGTGGTCTTAATTACCCTAAAATTGGTTTGCTTAATTGAATAAACATTAAACCAACTAAGATGAAAGAAGGAAGAGCCTGTGGCTGTCCAGAGACACACTGAACAATGCCAGCTGAAGCTTGTGCAGGATCCAAGACCTACAGATAAGACCATGGTATTACAATAAACATGCATTTCCAATCTCCAGAAAACAGCATGAATGGAAAAGACAGTTTTTTTTCCAAAGATTTGGCATTATATGCCATTATTAATCATTAAGCTATGATTATACAAAACCTTCAGTCAATGAGTTAAACAGCTGAATGTTTGGGGATGCTGTTATAATATTGCTGCATATTGCTAGTAAAGAACATACCTGATCAGTCTGTATTATGGACAAGCCTGTTCTGTTAAACTTGCCACATCTGTCTGTTAAGAGTACACCTCTATCAAAAGAAGTCAAAGCAGGGGGGTGCATCAGTGCACGGTGCATTAACAGAAGATGAAAAAGGCCACAGGAACTCATTATGTCTTACTGTGGTTTTGCATCCTAAAATACAGCCCCTTTTCGACAATGATACTGTACAACTGCGAAATGTCACGGTGTTGTAGCTCTCCTGGTCAAAAAGCAGTGGAACGATCAATCACCTTGGTGAAATACCTGTATGGACCCCTGCTGGTAGTCAGCCCTGCATGGGCTCCAGGGTAATGCTGAGCACTTCAGTCTTCAAGCAACACAGGTCCTGTTTCAGGTCCACAACTCAGAACAGCAGCACACAGTGCCAGTTCTACAAACAGCAGCGGTTTGTTTTCTTTCTCTCAAAACAGCAACGTGATATTTTACATAAGAACATAAGACCATCTTTCTTTAATGTGGAGGGATGCTTTACCATGATCTAAGGAAAATAAGAGTGTTAAATAAAAACAACTAGAACATAAACAGTGAGCAGGTCAGGCTGGCTTAACTTGTCATCACAAGACCTGATAACAAAATGACCAGCCTGCTCTGAAAAGCCAAGTATAAAACTGTGGTGCTTAATTTACATAAAATGATACCACACTGCTAAACAGAAGAAAATACTGAACCACTACGAATAAAATCAACTTCCATTTTTTATTTATAGGATTTGTTAATAAATCTAAAATAAGAAAATATCGGAGCTTGCTTAACTAAAACAAGAAATGTTTGTGTTTTTTTTTATTTAAGGCATTTCAAATACACAATAACATGACAGAATGGTGAGTTGTAGCATTTATTCACTGTTGGGAATAACCAGTGTCTACTTGGTTAATGAACAGAAAACATAAACCACGACAAAGGTATATCAGGAAATAAAAACTAACAATACAGTGGAGTGGGTGTGAAAATAATGTTTTTTTTTCCAAAAGAAAAAACAGGACACAGTGTATGTAAGAGTAAAAATGGTTAATCTTTGCACATTGAAGAGCTTCTGTTATCTGTCCCTTGCATAGCTAATCCCACCTGAACCATTTTTCACAGGAGAAAAAATCTCCAATTTTTGTTCCTGCACTTTTAGCTGACAGAGACTCATCTTGACATGACTTTATAATAAACCATAAGCTTTCTGTATGAGGGAAATCAGGCGTGTTACCATTCACTGAATCTAGAGCACAAGAGTGCTGCTTTAAAATGCAGGATTACAGAGGCAACACACAGACAGTTCCAAAAAGGAAAGTACGAGACGTACACAATCTGTCAAAACACTTATTTCCCTACGGACTCCGTATGCAATCAAAGTTTACGGCTTTCAAAATACACCCGCCCCTCCCGCTACCTGACTATAAACTACCAGAACATCTGTCCTGCATACAAGTGCATCAGGCACATCGTCCACATCTCTCCTCACTGGCTCTCCTCCTCTCGGAGAAACTGGAACACAGATGAGAAGTCTTTTTTTGCATAGCCCCGTGCACACATCATCCTGTAGATCTGATGGGCGAGCGATCCCAGCGGGACAGCTGTTTTAGTGTTTGTAGCCGAGTTCTGTGCTAATCCCAGATCCTAAAAATAAAGTTTAAAAAGAGAAAGGTAATTGGTTTCAATGAGAAATTCACAACAGAAGTAGAAGATGCTGAGCTACATTTTTATGTGTAATCCTGAGCTCAGAAAACCCCCCCCCCATTAAAATCCCTCTCCAGAGTTCTAGCTCTCTTTGCCAAAACTGTGTCAAATACATATGCAGACTGAACTTTAGTGCCTCCTGACAGAACTGGAGATTAAAATAAAAAGGCTACCAATTAGCATTATGTTAAGGCCTTGTTTCTGCAAGTGTGCCATAATGTGCTGTATCTCACAATTCTTCACGAATTCACAGCATGTGAAGGAAAGTGATTGTTCAGTTTTATTTTCTGAAGCCAGCCCTGTCCTGGGAGCCCACACCAGCTGGTTTGTTCTTGCTAAACTCTTCACAGAACTTAACTCACAGGTCTCTGACTGGAACCGAGCTTTTCCATTCCCAAGCCAGGAATCGTACACTACTACTTACAATAACTTTCATCTATAAAACACAGTGATAAAGAAAGAAAAAGACAATAAATACACTAAAAAGTAAAAGAACAAAACAAGAACATACAGGAAAAATAGTACAAACACCCTGCTTCCTGATTGCCACTATAAAAAAGTCTGAAAGTCTTGCACCTTCTTCACATTTTATCTCATCATCTTATTGACGACTGTACTAGGGGATAGAGGGTAATTATCATAAACAAGCCATTTTACTTTGACGATTCAGGGCTCCGATAGTGTAAAAATCAGTAATTCTTGGGGATTTTCGAAACCTTGGGATTTTCACTCTTGGTTTATGAAATTTCACCTAGTGAAGTTTTCAAGGAATTAATTTCACTCAGAAATCAAGGAATGGAAGTACTCTGTCATGATCCTACTCAGTTCTTTTACTGTGGCCTCTTCTCTTCCCTTCAAGACATTTTCCCACTTAGAAACACACGATTCTTCAGAAGAATCATTTTTGATTTTTCTGTCCTCTTCTTTTCTGACATGAATTGATCTAAATACACTTAACATTGGACCTCTTGTATTTCAATGCCATTTATTGCAGTTTCCTTCAGAAGACCGGTATGAGCATGACTTTAGTTTTTCTGCGTGTCCATTTCCAGACCTGCCCCGGTGCTGACTTCATGCACACAGGTATGGAGTAGACAGTCCGACTAATAGAGAGCAACAGACAGAGGGGATGATGAGGCCGAAGCCGAGCAGGTGGCTCCCCAGATTGCCAGCAGATCAGGATGAAGAATGATGCTCCTGTAGCTCTGCCCACCTTTGCCATTAGTGTGGTCCCAAACCCTCCCTGGTAGCTGTTAGCAGAGGGCACCCCCTCCATCACTCCGGGAACAGGATTGTAAGCATCACTGGACCAGCAGCGGCCAGAGCTCATGTTCAGGATCTGCGCCAGCAGCTTGGGGTCGAGACCCAGCCTGTCAAAGGTCAAAGATGAACAGTGTCAGCATCTAAACGCAAAGGGCAGGGGTGACTTGATAGGCGGCTTCTGCTGTCCTCAGCCATCCTTCTTGCTTTAATAGCTGTCCCTGCAGATAATATAGTATTGATATTTATCAGGAACGTTCTTCATCATCAGACTCATTTACAGGGTACATCAATTTTTAAAGAAGGAGGTGACCAATAACCTCAGCAGCAAGGAGCAAGACCCTATCAACAGACTCCCCTCACCCAGACCCCCTGTCCTTGAAAGAAATAAATGCAGAATAATACGAAAGACAAACATCCAAACTCAGGGACCCGTGTCCAGGATAGCCCTTCTGTCGGCACAGGTTACTGTGATTCATAGTCTCCCTCTGAAATACACAGAGCAGGGCTCTGTTCATTCCTGGGTGGGCCAGAGGCTCTGCACCTCCTTCTGCTCACTGAACAGATGAGGACTGTAAAACCTCTGTACAAAAAATATGAATAGGAATATTCATGAATACTCCAATTATCACTGCTTACTGACAATGTAATATATATCAAATTAAACCGAACAAGAATAGAATGATGCTTTTCTCAACAAATACAAAGGCTGGTACCCAACTGTACTCCAAAAAGGGCAGAGCCTGCAGTATAGACAGTCAACTATGAACATTAAGGCGCGCACTGTGGTTACTGTGCTCACATAGCTGGATGCCCCATAATGTCTTCCTCTGGGGATTTGGGTGTGTGAAAGACGATCTACAGTATGTCAGACTGCACCGAGTCGTGTCAGGAATATATCTGTGAGAGAGCTGCACCCAGGTTGAAAGACGCACGGCCATTCACTGACGACTGCATCCCTTCCGGCAGAAAAAAGGCCGCAGTCTCATCAGAAATTCACGAGAAGGTCAGACATTGGGAGACCCAGAGTCACTGCACATACGCAAAGCAGTAAGATTCCAGACTGAGCAGCAGACGTTCCTTGCAGAGGCTCAGCACCCTCACATTTTTGCACCGCAACCTCTTGCGATGAGACTAAGAACCGTAAAACACAAACAAGCAGGCAGTATGGACAATTTCACTGTCTGTCTACAATCCCACTGCCTCCCTCAGCTGAGCTTTGCTGTCTGTGTGTGGTTTAAGGTTTATCAAGGGAGAGAGAGGTTCGCTCTTGTGGCAAGTTATCTTCGACGCTCCTGAGCAGAGCACACATCTGTCAGACGCACCGGTTTGGGCTAAACAGAATCACAAAAGAGTAAACAGCTCGACAATACAAAGATGTGCGCATTCCAGAGATATACATTCCCACCGATGTTTTAGAAAAGCAGTTTTTTTTCAGAAACACAAGGGTTAAAATCCACTAGACAGTCTCACTGCCTTCTTTTTCATTACAGAATAAACACCACCACATCAAGCAGCATTGAAACACAAATTGGCTCTTGCCACTTAGCTGTAAAGTATATTTTGTACTGAATATGACTATTAAATCATTATTGGTCTTTAAGGCCACTTAGTACGCCAAAGCTCCACCTGCCTTTAATTTTTTTATTGTTAATATGAGTTTTACAAGCTGTCTAAGCACTAATTTAAACACTGAGAACCAGCTCAGTGAGAGTATTTTTACAGACTGTTTTGGAAATCTGGGATAACTACACTGTTTTTTTTTTTAAAGTCTTGGTCATTATTGCCTTTCAGTTAATGTCTGTGGGCAATCTCTCTAAATTCAGAAGACAGTTAACGCGCCCCCCTCCAACCCCCAATACGCAGGAAGTTCTGTGACACATGCTCAGCACCTCCTCACCGCCATGTATCATAGTTCTGGTTCAGCTGTTGAAAAGGTTACTGCTTCTGATATAATAAAGCTTGTCCAAGCAGAGAAATCATTTGTTATATTGCAACGGTGGTGACATGAGTTGTTGTTCTTAAGTTTAACCATAAATCATTTCTTGTTATGAACTATAGTGGTTGTGATTTCAAGCGCAACCTAAATTTGGGACTGAAAAGACTCAGATTTTAGGCACTTCATTACAAAACACCTGCATAAAGCACAAGAATTAAAAACTGTAAGCAAGCTTCAAAGCTATGAAAAATACAGAAGCACAATGGAAATATTCAAATACTATATATGGAAGCATAAAACATAACTAAATATATCTAATAAACTAATTTGTTGTTATTTAAAGCCTCTCACTGTACTTGCCTATTTCCCAATTATTATAAAGGACCAATAAATGCCCTATGATTTGATGTGTTTTACATATAACCAGTTTCTCTAATAGCTTGCAGCAGGAGTTAATTTTAAGAACTGGGACTGCCTGCACTGCAATTACTATTTTTATTTTAAACTAACAAAAGCATACTCTCTTTCTCATACTTTCAGCATGCAGTACATTAAATTGTTAACAAGCAGGTTTTATTACGGAGTGTCCCTGTGTTTAATGTAACATATGCAAACAAGTGCTCAGTCAAGGAAAAAACAAAACCCTTTGGGGATTTCTCAGTTTTGAGCATGGTGCTTTAAACTTGGTGCTTGAGCCACACTTACAAATCTCTTTGGGAAAGCGCATGTTCTTGGAGGCTTTTTTTATACATCAAGTGCATCATTAAAAGACCAAGTTAGAAGAGTCTTTTGCATTTCATCTTTCAGAAGACTATTCCACTAGTGCATAAATAACTGACAGTTAGAATTGGACATGGTATTAAAATCAGTAAGTGAAGTCTTCTGTCTTCCTCTGGGCCTTGGCTTGTAATAGTCTGAAAGCAGATAGAATATAATTGTCATTCAGAAACAGTCTTTCCTAGAAAGTCATGCTTCACTGGAGAAGACTGAGTTTCCATTTGAAATCAACAAATTAATCCGAGACAGGTATCTGAAAGGGCAAGTTTAATAGGAAGCAGCTACTGGGCTCTCAACCATGATAAAATGTTATTGCTGTTTCCCTGTAAATTGGCTGAGAACATGTGATTCTTTCTGCATAAGAGACCCATTGCTATCTGAAAGATATACTGCTCTCGCTATCAAAATGATGACAGTCTTTGTCAATCCCCATAATAACTTGCCAATAGACATGCCTGGCTGTTCGTACAAACACTAAAATAACTTTAAATTCAGAAACTGAAGGAGTGCACACACATTTTCTGCCATTATCTCGCTTTAGCAACAAAAAGAAACCGTACACTGTAACAAAAGAACACATTCAATAATGCTGATAGGTCCATTAATTTTAATATTGTTTCCATGAAATCCTGATTACAATACAATTATTCGAATTTTGAATGGAATAATGATGTGCAATATTGATTTTCTTTTAGTTCATTTTTTTCAAGCACAAAACTCTGTTTATTGCTCAGGGTTTCATATTAACAGTTCCGAACAGCAACAGTTTTCCCGCAGCGTGACTCCTGGACAGAAGGAGATTTCTGTCACTGTGTTTTTGGTTGGTCTTCCCAGTTTCCACAGCTGGCACAGGCTACAGTACATGTATGTAGTACAAAGCTAATTTTTGCATTTCAGAACTGTAGATTTTTAGTGCAACAGATACAGTTTAATAAAAAAGCCAACAAAGCATTTAAAATATTAACTACAAATAAACAACAGGGGAGTTTATGAAGAAAATTCTAGGACAACATGATAGATGCTAGAGCTGCATAATAGATGCCATATTCTAACTCCCATGGTCCTGCCTATTATAAATTCTAGCTGTGCAGTTTGCCCAACTGGCCACTGTAAAACTCTCTATGAAGCTAATCCTCAGCATCTGGCTCACAGTAATTGTTGATATAAATTATGTCACTGAATACGGACTTGATTATGTACCGAAGCGTCTGCTGTAGAGAAACATTCACAGATTGGAAAGGTCAGCATTTAACTGGGTAAAGCCTTTACCACAAACCAGGTACACTGCACCTATATCTCGCTGTTACCTTTGAACCAAAGTCTTGCATTTGAAGCTCATGTTAGTAACATTATCAGTGTGTGTTTTTCATTTTCGATAGGATCTTTGTTCAACATTCCTCCTATCTTTCCGTGCCCACACCAGCCTGATGGAGACAAGGGAACGCCTGGTTCTGTCTTCTCCAGACCTCATTATCATACTGCAGCACTATGCACTTCCACAGAGTTTCCTTGCTTCATGTGTCACTGGTGATTCTGTGTGTGTTTAAGACACAATATATTCAGAACTCAGGTGCTCCGATCTTAACAAAAGCTAAAGCACATGACCCGTTTTGCTTCTTTGCACGGCTCCACACAGATTTCAGAAGAGAGCTTCAGAGTAAGTGTTTAACATTACCATGTACTGTAACTGAAGTCAAGGAGGTCTGTATCATAATGCACATTCTGTTTAGACCAGAGGTAATCAAAAGACAGTATGCATCAAATTTAGACCACTACACATCTTTGAAAGGACCACAAAATCTTATTCTACTATTTTAAACATCTCATTCTATCACAATGTAATCACAAAGAGATCTCAAGTACACTGATTAACTGAGCTATCATTGTTTTCGTCCATTTAAAAATATGTAAACCATTTTTAAAGAAAATATTTTCTATTGTACATTTAGGCTCCTTTAAACTCTTGGAAGCGAAGTCACATCTATGGCACTTTCGATTGTCAACCACACTACATTTAAACATGACAACAAAATCACAGAAATATGCACAGAATCATTCATGTAAAGACCAGCGTTCTTGTGATGAGTGGACCTCATGCCCTAACAGGCCTCTCTGTCCTCCACTCCACTCCACTCACTGTCCTCCAGTGCCGAGACAGCAGAGCATCTACCTGAGCCAGAAGAACAGGATTCCCGTCACAGCCTCAGTGCCAAATGAGGTCTACCACACTTACAGTCTCATTGTGCCACGACGTCTAAATGCACCATTGTGTACAGAGGCTGTGGCCGCTGATAAACGTGTGAACATCAAATAGCATAAGTGGTGTGGCAGTCTGCAACGATGCTACCATGCCATGTCATTGAAGCCGATACTCTGGTTTCTCCAGAATCAACTGGATCAACTGGATAGACCTTTCTATCAATTAGCTACTAACTACCAAATGGGCTAGATGGGCCAAAAGGCCTCCTCTCATTTGTCACTTCTCTTATGTTCTGAAGCATTAGTGCAGCAATGCACACATATTCTGAGACCAGATGCTCCTTGGAACTCCTTGGAAATATACGGCTTTTTTAATTACAAAGGCACTCAGATGCTTAGGCTAAGTGGGAGACCCACTTCCACTCACTACTGTTGCTCAGCTCCCACCCAGGTGAGCAAGACCAGGTGCACAGCAGCCATTACTCTCTCTGCACCGTTTCCATTTCTCCGTATTAATCTCTCTGCTTCACCGCTTGAATTGAGGGCATGCTTACGGAGGTCTGTGTAAGTCCAGACTGGAATTAGCCTTGAGCAGGCTAATGCACTGTCAATGGCAATGAAACCTATCAGTCTCGTCAGGCTAGAGTCAACACTGCGTCACAAACAGATGAAAACCCTTCTTCCAGGTGTCTGCCAATGGGGGTGACCTGTTAGTTCACAATGAAATTTGCTAGCTAGACAGAGAACAAGCCCTAAGACCATTACAGGAGGCTGGAGTTTATATGAAGGCAATGCTGTGTAAAGATCCAGGGAAAAAGAGCAGCTGGGCAGCTTGGTGGCAGGGAAAGTGGGACTGCGGCCTCACGGCTGGGGTCCTGGCTCTGATCCCAGAATGAGGAGATGTCTGGGTGGAGTCTGCACGTTCTGGCACAGTCGTGGGGGATTTCTCCGGGTGCTCCGGTGTCTTCCCACCTACCAAACGCATTCTGCACTGCAACGGCCTGGCGTCTGTGAACAGCTCAGTGAATGGAAGGATGGATGGAAGGATGAGGGGCATTATGGCCTTCCCAGGTGATTTGATTGGTCATTTAACTTATTCAAACTTCAAGCAACTCGAATGAAATCACAGTGCATTTGGCAGCATCATTTCATTTAAAAACAAACCCTCTCTTCAGAAGTGATTTGGAAACTAAGGAGTTTCTGCACTTTTCAACCCTGCGTGAACATTGCGTGATCTTTGGACAGACTTCTTCAAAACCTCCAACACAGCTGCTAAACGGAACCCCTCGTTTATAAGTGACTGTTCTGTTGTACAAACAAAAATCACTTAGTGTGATAAAACAAGAGCATCTTTACCAACTACTGAAGAAGTTCAGATGGTTCAGATGCTAAAGATGTGAAACATTAAAACTGCATCTAAAACTTGAAGGAGAATCTCCCCTTGCTTTGGCTGGACATACTGTACTCAAGGCCATTGCCAAGCTTAGGGTCTCTCACTGTTGCCATTGGTAATGAGTATTGTAAGTCCTCATGATTCATGTTAACTTCATGTTCTGCAGGATTAAATTAAATTTCTTGTAGTAAAATACAGGTTTAACAAGCACGTCTTCAGAAATGACTCATGATGCTTTTGATTAAACTGTGTGCGTACTTACTATAGGAAAAACTTCAAAAGCTAAAAAAATACATTTTTAGGATTATTTACTTTCAAAGTCTGATATTAACTTAAAAAAGGACACAAAAACCTGGAAAATATAATTCTGTTCTAGTTGACATTTCTAATATCTAGTTGACATTTTATACTTTTTCCAAGTCTCTTATGTAATTTATTCCGGTGCATCTTTTTGAAACAGAACAAAGGGAATGTAAGGGGTACGTTTGTTGGACAATGTACTTGTGGTGACAAAACGTTCCTCTAGAATCTGGACCTTGAATACACAGTACCTTGACGAGGAAATAACTGGAAACTCATGCTTCAGATCAATGGGAGGAAACAAGCTGCAATTGTACGAAACGCAACACAATAACTAAAGCTGAACTAAAGAAATAGCACTCAAGTTAGGATTTGTAGAGGAATCACTAAATAAAAACAAAAAGGCAGCACAATTACACACAATGATGCTGCTCTCATCAACAAAGTCCACTGAATGATTCTGAGTATTGCTGTTCATCACAGAAAAGGAATCCACACCATATTGTAATCAACAGCCTTATTTTCATACAGAGATAAACTGCAAACTTCACAGCTCTACGGTCATAAACAATTTTTGTTCCAAGTTCTAGGGCATTTCTAATTTAATTGTGAACTGTATACTTAATCACATTCTTAATCTACAATCTGATATGCTGTAATTGCTCAGTTTATTAAGGCAGCTATATTTACATGTGGAGAATAAAAAAGAAAACCTACACGTATCCTCTCATCCACCTGTCTTGAACACTGTGAAAATCTGTTGCAGTGAAAACATAGTGAAATATGAATCTCAGCAAGACTCCCTAATGCAACCATATTTCACTGAGAATTTACTGCTGGGGAATTTATGTTTGCTGATGCCAATTTTCTTCCAAACTTATAAAGCCCAATAAATCAGTAGGTGCCTTCCACACTCTATAATGTAGCAGAGCTCTGAAATGGAGAAGATTAGGAACTCAAGCAGAGAAAAAAAGCAGGGTGCAGATTAGACTTTAGCCTTTTTAAATTCCTCATAATGCTTACAAGAGCAAAGATGTAAAGCAGTGTATGACAATATACAGCAGCACATTCAAGACACGGTGTGCCGTATGGGAAGCCCTTTCCAAATGACCTGTTAAGGGGCCTTGAAATGATTACATATGAAGGTCAAGCAAATGTTATTTTAAACGACCTGTGTGAACTATAATGACGGTTGTCTTCTGTTGAGTCTGAGTGCATAATTACGGTATGAAATGCTGCATTGCTAAAACCTGAAAGCTAATGTGGTTAGAGATCCAGGAAACCAGGGAAGCCAATTAAAAGCTTGTATTCTAGTTCATAAATAGCTCCTGTTCTCAAAACAATGAAAATGCTCAATAGCCAATAGTGATCTCAAAGACCTTAAATCTTTACTGTGCTGATGAAGAAGACAGCTATTACTGCTTAAGGTTTTCAGGAGCAAGTAAAGAAAATCCTCTGAAGTGACGTAATAACATAGGAATCAAAGGAACAACACCTGAAGAAGGCTGAAGAACCACACCTGAAGAAGGCTCCACGGCCGAAACGTTGTGTTCTCTTTCTTCTTTTTTTCCAGCATGGAATAAACCTATTACTTGTTCCTTTGCAGCCTACGCATGCTGACGCAGCTACCCACCATAACATAGGAATGTTATTCAGGATTCTTGAGTTTTTAAGAAGTTAGAAGTTGACTGATCCCAGATCTCATCCAGGTGCTTCTTGTAAGAATATCAGGATATCAGCTTCTGCAACAAGGCTGGGTTGCTTGTGGCAGACTTCCACCACCCTTTGCACAAAGAAGTGCCTCCAGTTCTCAGTTTTAAAAGCACTTCCACATAGTTTCTACTGGTGCTCTCTGGTTCACATTTCAGTGTTTACTCTGCACTCAGCACCATATCACTTCAACTAATATGACCAAAAACAACTTCAATAAACATGTTATTTAAACCAAATGTTTGATGACAATTTAGACACTTGCAAATCTGTGTTACACTGAAAACCCATGGCCTGCACTGGGCGATTGACCACTGTCCATACTTGCATCATGTGTAACTCCACAAGAAGCATTTAATTAAACACTAAAGACAAAAAGAAGCAATTTAGGCTCAGATTTTTTTCAATAAACTATGCTTTGGGAAAACAATTAAAATCTCATGTCAGAGTCTGACTGACAGAAACAATCCCATCTGGTCCATAAAATTGCTGTGGCAGGTAAAAGTCAAAAATACCCCTGACAGCCAGCAACACACTTTCTGGGAAGACAGCCAGCACTCAGAAGACAGGGGCTCACAGGCAGGTCTGCACAGAAGAAAGAGAGGAGATAAAAGAGAAAACCTGAAGACGTATCTGCTGGCCACAGCAATGAATTTGCCAAACTTGTACAGCCTTTCCTTGCTGAAAACCTTTGAGATGTGGCTCTAACTGGTGTAAATTCTGATCCCCAAGCAATTAATAATTGCTAGATCATGCATGCTAGAAAAGAGAACAGGAGCTTTAGACTGTTTTAATTTAGTCTTAATGAGACTAAATGAGCAACAAAGGTGGTCTAATTCATATAACTACAAGACCAAGTCTAGCCCTTGTGGGCTTTAGTCCTGCAAGTGATTAGGGATGTCTGGCAATTCATTAAGATCTGAGGAAATCTGTTAATTTTGTGTGTTAAGAAAATAATTAAAGAATACAATTAGATTCTAAAATCTGAAATATGTGCCTGACAACACATGACACAGACTTGATTTTAAAAACACCTCTAAATGTGTTGTGCTCAGTCAATAATTTATAAGAAAATCACATTCTTGTGATGCAATGGCATCCTTGGCTAATGTGTGGAATATGAAATGATTTTAGTGAGTGATGTTTCTGTTTCACCTTGAACAGATTATTGCATGAGCTTGCATACACACCTCACTGACACCATCCATGGTGTTGAAAATATGTTGGTATGTCATATGGGCAATCTTAGACTAGCATTATAGAAATCTGAATTGGTTTCAAGAATTTCACAGGCTGGACTGAGGTCAACAGTGCCCTGCCGCCACACGAGTTTTACAAGAGTTGCGAGTCTTGTGAACGACGGATTCTGCTTCAGATTTCTCAAAACCTAACCCTCATACATCTCAAACCATCCATAGGAAAAACAGTTCAGCTTCGGTCTTGTCATTAACTTTCCAAGTGGTTAAATATAACTAAACATAACAGCTAGAGCCTGCATGTTGTGAGAGTGAACTGGCTGAACCCAACAGCAGTGGGGAAAACACTTTTTTCAAAAACAAGAACGCGTCAGTTTATACACAAGATCTATTGCTAAAGGGTTTCTCATTCACTAGTGAGAAAAAAGTGCAAAATTGGGCCCCAATTGGAAGATGATAAAAGTGGTTGTTAGGGGGTTACACAGCAACCTCTGGGAAGACCATACAAACCAAGAGTCTAGAAACCTGTGACAGAAGATGTGACAAGCAACTGTACAGTTAAGAATGGAAATTTCACCTGTCAAGCAAAATTTCCTCCCAAAAAACTGTAAGTGGAAAATAACTAAATAAATTCAACCAAGAGCCAGTGACCACAAGAAGCTGAATATGAAGGAATGACCAACAGCAAAGAACAGATAAATGAAGCCAGGCCAAGCAATCCATAAAAGTATTCTTTCTGGAGTGAAGATACACAAGCAGATAGGAGACTAGACAGCTGTGAAGTCAAAAATGGGAAGCAAGCCTTTTTATTATGCTGTTAATGTCCTCAAGATCCATTTTTAAAATGTAACAGGATGAAAGAAACTTCTGCATTTACTGCAATATTTTACAGTAAAGCCTTTCAGTAGAAGGAAAAAAGGTGAATATATTTTCAGCTGCAAATGATTTGATCAGCTTCAGTCCAAAACTCAGAAAGAACTATCTTTCGATAAATGTATCTGAGAATAGGTTACGCAATTCCAGACCAAACATCAAATTGCTCATAATTTACTTTCTCCACAGAGGTACTTTATTGGTGGGAGGTTTGACCTATGTAACTAAGAGACCTCTGATTTGCCTCCTTGAACATAATCTATACATTTACAATGTTAATGGCTTAGATAATACCAAGGTTTTGATTTGGTTCAATTCTGCGCTCAATTTAAAAATGTAAATGATATCGATAAACTAGTTGGGAAAGCTGCCAAGCAAATTCCTCTTCTATCTCAATTACAGCCTGACAGCTTAAGAGGTCAGTGTGGCCTTAACATCTGAGACACGCTAAAGCAACACAACAACCATTTCCTTCATGGTAGTTAAACACAAATGACCCTCTGCTATAGTGCTTCCAGTACAGACCTATCACAGGCGTAGAGCAAAGGAAACAAGGGCAGGCATTTGTTCCACATTTCTTACTTATTAATGAAAATACTGAGGTTTCTATAAGCAATGGTAAAAAAACTGCACCGTACACTATATGACAGTCAACTGGTTCACTAGGATAGTTTTTCTTACAGAGGGGGGTCTGATGGGTCTGAGGTAGCAAGGATTGGATTTGACAGTCCAATCTGTGAGGGATGAAGTAACATCTGAGAAGCACAGGTTTGTAATAGTATAACTGAATAGTGATATTTATATAATATCATAAAATAACTGAATAGTGTCCTGGGACATTTGAAATCTGGAGCTTTTTGTGTGATCAAAACACAGAAGGGGAAAAAACAAAAAAGTAAATCAAGTAAAAGAAAACAAATACTTTCCAAAGTCTTAACAAGGTTAATCCCAAAAGATTAATTGTCTTGGCTAAAAATTGTATAACTCAAAAAAATATTTGACTTCCTTATGACTTCTATTTTATATTCAGTTTAGAAAAAATATCATTTTACAGTCACATTTTTCCCCAAACAAACAAATCATTGTGGATTTTGTTAATGCACAATAATAAATACATAAAATAGTCATCCCGCTTGAAAAAGTAAGATTTAAAGATCCCACCTGATTCCAAGGTTCATGGTCTCAGCTGTCCCGATCATACCAATAGCCAGCAACATATTGTTACAGATCTTGGCCGCCTGAAATGATAAAGAGGAGCTGTGTGCTCTCCCTGGTACCACACCAGCAGTTCACGAAGTCTCATGCTACAATCCCTGGCTGCTTGGCTAACAGGTAAGTACTCACCACATTAAAAAAGTACATATTTCTACACGGACTCTGTGTGCATTGCTATGCATTTCAAACCCCACTATATCAGAAAACGTTCCTGAAGCCCAAAAAGGCCTTTCTAGAAACAAGCCATGCAGAGTGTTAGAGAGAGGAAGATGGAGACTGGAGGGTTTTTTTTAATAAAAAATTAATTTCTCGATCAGAAGCACGTTCAAGGCTCTAAGCTGCAGCCCTGTAGGCTGTGGCACCTACCTGCCCAGTGCCCACTGCGCCACAGTAAACCACATTGGCGCCCATGCAGGTCAACAGCTCTTTCGCTGCATTGAACTCCTCTTCGGCTCCACCGACCATGAAAGTGAGTTTTCCCGAACTCGCAGCTCCAACACCTACAAAACAAAGCCAAGCTCTACTGTCAGTACTGCACACATCCACAACCTCATGGGAATCTAGGCTCTTTTCACTTCCCACAGAAGATCACCTCTCGCAGTTTCTCTTATTCCTTATTTAATTTGACATGAATAATGCACGTTTTTTAGATTGTCCACATGTCAGAAGCACCAGTATCCCTCAGTGAGCTCTTACCACATCTGAAGCGCCTTTGTGTTAGGGGCATATAAATACAGTAGGATGGACAATTAAAATCGCATGCAGACAACTTAGCTTTTTGATTCACATTTTATGATTGGTATTCAACCTATTATGCTTTACATACTGCAAATAAACTGAAGGTAAACACAGGAGAACTGCAACTTTCTGTTTGCTTAATGATGCTTTATTATCTTAGACAAACTATATTGAAGCCATTTTTGTTTCATCACTCAAATCTTAAGTCTGCCGATCAGATTAATCCTGTTATACGACCTCTTTAAATTAAGTAGACAAATCTGAGTTAAAGCTTACAAACAGAATCTACTACTATCCATCATAGGTCAATAGCTTTGTGTCTAGATTAGAGGCTGCTAAATAGCTTCAGAGAGTCATCTATTAGAACAGAATTAATGCTGACAGTGGTTCTCAGCTGGTTAATCTTCTGACAGCTGCACTTTCTCACTTGTTCAAACACTTATGTTTCAAGTAGAAATAAATTGGCTTAGCAAAACAGGATTTAAAAAAAACTGCCGATTAATCTCTTTAAAGCGTGGCCTGATAAAAACTAATTTACTCTGGTTTTGTTTCAGGTGTTATTTTACATTCTGATGCTTTTGATACAGTTTCCCCAACAGCACTGGCCTGTGCTAAGGGAGGAAAAAAAGAACCAACAGAAAAAAAAGCTTATTGGTGCTCCTCTGCAGGCCTGAGTGTGTCACTGCCTGTTCAGCTGTACACTACTGGGTACACTAAAAGGGCTACTGTGCCCTTTTCATATCGCATATAGTGCTGTAGTCAATGGTGATCTCTCAGTCCCTCCACTACCCCTCGTCTTTTGTTCATAAGAGGTTATCTGACACAAATTTATAACGAGCAACAGGGTAACAGGCTAGAATCTGTCTTTTCAAAGCACGGTCTGCGTTACATTTAGCAGAATCTAAAAGGCTCGGGGCAAAGTCCTTTAAAATGAGCCTTATTCCTTTAAATTATTTAAGAAACAGAAAATGCATTTGTAGTAATGAATAGTTCATCTTAGACACCTTTCAGTAATCTGACTTACTGCAAGACCTTTGGTCGCTCGGCAGGCAGAAGAGGCAGTTCCTACTGAGAAGAAGCCTCCTGCACACAAACACACATTTCCTGCAGCACACAGGGGCTCCGTAAGAGCAGGTCAGTGCTCTGTCCCGCTTGCTCATCCTCACTGCCAGAAAGAAGCTTCTCTTTCTGCTCAACCATAGGAAAACTAACTTTGCAAACCCAAAAGGTAACAGGATATTAAAAATGATCTCCTATTAGACATTGTGTCTTTACACACAGACTATCTACTTAGGAGTGAAGGGGAAAAGAAAATGTGGCACTATGAGGCCTCTTCTGGAACAACCGATTGTTTCCTGGTATCTGCTTTAGTGCAGAGCTGCTATTCGTCTTGATATTTACTGGTGACCTGAAATAATAATCTTGACTGAACATGCTGAACTTGTCTCCCATACCACACAGCCTCCAAAACTGTGGGTACAGCGGGCTTTTTCTTGGACACGTTGATGCTTTTTGCTTCACTGACTGCAACATATTCCATCTGTTAATGTTGATGCAAGGAACAGATCTTCTGCATTTTTATCATCAATGGCGCTGTTTCTTCAAACAACGGTCAGAAGAGTCTGCAGTGAATTCTGTCAGACACACATTCAGTTTCAATACAATGAAGGTCAATGAAGTGATGAAAATATCTACATCAGAGAAGGCTTCCCTTGCTACTTACGTGAACTTGCTTTTCACAGTATCACTTACAACATAAGAGGTTATCTAGTGGAATAAAATCTGAATTTGTGCCACAAAAAAACAACACAATACATCCCCTCAAATAATTTATTTTTCTTTCCAATGTAAATCAGCACCTCCTTATTACAGCACGGATTAATTCTGCGGCAGCCGCATCCTGGAGAAAAAATGATCAAAGGCTGGTGAGGAGTATACACAAAAAATCATTTTTCCCCCCTTTCATACAACAAAAAGAAACGTGTCCCTCTGTGATACTCGGTAAATCAGTTAATTTGCTTTAGAAGACGTTAAATGTTTTAACCACTCTGGCATGGAGAAGGAGAGAGAGAAGAGGGCCGGTGGGAGCGGGGTGCAGGGAGAGCGTGTTTAAAATGCAATTGTTCTAATCATTTTCTACAGATGCAGCCTCACAAGGGGCGGCTGTCACAGGCACCATTTACAACTGGTGATGGTGTCTCTATTGTTTACCGGTGACACTCGCTAAAAAGGCGACAGCTGGGACTGAAAGCTGCTACCAAAACGAACAATATAATCCTGAGAAAGTAATCAACAAACTTAAGGGTGTTAATTAACTTTACACTTTATCATGTTCAATTAGGTGTCTTTTCGGGAAGAGATTGCCGTGCACAATCAGTTTAGGAGCGTGCCATGTTTTATTTGTAAGCGAGCACTGTTGCCACTCCGCGGCCGGTGTCAGATGGTCTCTGGGGTCCTGGTGACACAGATATATGGCTGGGAACATGCCTTGTTAGGCTGCGGCTGGTTTAAAATAAACTGGGGCGGAACCTGTTTTTTTAATCTCATTTGATATGGCCAGCCTTTAATGCATCATTGAATTAGCTCCCTGAAAAATTCTCTTTCATTATACTTCAGTGTCCAAAATTCATGAGCCAACATTCAGGAGCTACAAATATTAATGAACTGGACAATTCCTGATGTGTAAAAAGCAAGCAGGATTTTTGTTCTTTGCTAACAAGCCTGTCTTCTCTTCTTCTTAAGGCTATTCTCTTCTCATTTTGTACAGCTTATCTTCTAAAGCTTGAATCCTGCTTAAACATAATATCAATTGGTCCCAAAAGAATTCTTCTCAGCATTAAAATCCTACAAGCCAATTCACAAAACCCTGCTGAGTGCCTGTTTTAAGTCAAATCACGTTTGATATTTTCAGAACATTTTTTGCAAAATATAAAAAAAAACAAATCCAAGTTGTATACCACTAATACATTACATATAGTTAACTTCAAATGCCACCTGAAACCTGAAATTAAAACCACAGTTTCCTACGGATGCCAGAGTTTAATTTTAAATAAAGACAATAATAACTATATCCATATACACCAAGAGCATTTTGTTAATTTTCTTTCATATTAAAAAGAAATGATTAGTGATTTTCATGCACTGGCAAACATTTCAATATTGCACCTCTCCTTCTTAGATTAAATTAAAAAGCGAAACTTCTAACTTTCTATGGACAATTAACTCATCACTCTGACTCGCTGCGCTGGATACAAATACTGAATCCTGCAACTAGATACTAATTTCTGCAATGAAAATCCTGCCAATAACTGCAGTTGCAAGGAGCATAAAACTTCTTTGTAATGAAGAAGTTGTTAATTCTGAAGGGCTAATAATGTGCTGTGTTAAATATTAAAGGCAGGAATTAAAGGCTGCATTTAAAACAGCTGAAACCACAATAACCAGCCATAGGAGAAACATTAGTTTTCAGCCAGAGATCTGCAGGGAGCGCAGAGGCGGTCGATAGATCTTTAAATTGGTTGCAGTAGCTGCTCCACGGTGCTGGGCTGGCAGCTGCTGTATTTGTGGCCCCGGTTCATTATTTACCCATAATGACCATCAAGCACCAGTCAAAGTCGGATCACAACAACTGTCAGCAGCTCTTTTAATTAGCCTCGTTTGAATTCAGATAAATATCACAATGGCTCAGCTTCTGCTGAGAGTGCAGTGCGGAGCTGTGAGGCGGATGGCAGCGCGCACACTGCCTGGCAATATGTTTACCAATATTGCACAGCAGTCCTTCCACAGGGCACGCGGATAATAAAAACACCATCCAGACTGTTCTGTGCCTTCCACTATGCTGCCCGAAACAAATATTTTTTGTTAATCGAAAGGAACATTTTAATATTATTTGCCTTACATAAATGACGGCTTTGCTTTGGTCTATAAATTTCTCTAAAAACACGTAGGAGATTAATCCCCTTTAAAGATAAACTGCAGTACTCTTGTATGAATTTTGTCAAAATGGTTCACTGCCGAAAGCAGAAAAACTGTGAGCTTAGTTTGTTTGACAAGGACTAGAAACAAGTCTCTAGCTCTTTCAACACACACTTTTTGCACACATCTAGGTAACAGTACACAACATAAAACACGACAATAAGTATTAAGAGTGAACTCTGGACTCTGTCCAAATGTTAAATGGATGCAATTAATTAAATAAGGTGTTAAGAATCAACATTTGATTACAAACACGAGAAGCAAAATAATAAAAACAAACTAACCTTCCTGACCAAATCAGAAGGCTAAGGGGGGAAAGAAAAAAAGTTTAATCACCCATAATCAGTAATTATGATTTTGTAAAGGAGCTTTCAATAACGAACTGCTCTAATGATGGAGGACCCACATCTACAGAAATATAATAGCACATTAGCATAAATGAGTATGCAAAGAATATAAAAAATGTTGCGACGGCTCTGCTGTCATTGACTGATTAAGCAGGAATTCATAATTAGGCAGAGCTGCAGTGCAATTCATTGGTCTTGCTGACAGTTCTGGTTCATTAGGAGCCCATTACAGAACAGTGACCTCTAGTGGTCCTCGGCT